>NW_027507758.1:571569403-572041903 GCF_037356315.1 Lithobates pipiens | reverse complement strand
CGAAAACATGCCGGAAGGTCCCACTGTGAGGAAGTTCTGCTCCGTGACCTCGCCGTTTGTGGGCCAGCGGGTGACGAAGGTCGGTGGCAGCACAAAACAGATTCTTCTTCAAGACTTGATGGGACAGCAGTTCCAAGATCACCAGGTAACTGAACCTAAAGATTTGGAATCGCCAGCCAAAATATCTGGACTTGTTTATCCTTTAACAAGGAACATATATTCCACATTAATAATTATGCTACCAAAATTGGTGTGTGCTGTAAATTGCCTCCAACGCTTTTTTTTTTTTTTTTTTTTTTTTTTTTTCTTGCTGCCATTTTGCTGAACCCGAAAGCACCTGAACAGCAGTAAATCATAAAGTGGAACTAAACCCATCAATTTAATGGTTTCAAAACCAGTTGCATTCCTGGAATGTCATGATTCCCACCTGTCCACATTTATTTGTGTCCTTGACCAAACTGTCAAACCATCAAATGGATGTCATAACTGATCATATGTGCATTTGTAGTTATGCAACAGCTGGAGGTTCGCTAATTGCATAGCCCTGATGTAGAGGATAGGAGGGTTTAATTCTGCTTTAAGGCTGTCAGCAGATCGGTCTCTACAAATTCAGCAGCGCCTAAAAAAAATAAAATAAAAAAATGCTTAAAAATGGAGAGCAACTGAGCATGTTGCAACAGAGTGGGGTGAGACCGTGCATTACTGGATTCTAAACAGTATAGGCAATTATTTTTAATGTTTACATAGCTATACCAACTAAAGTTGTGTACCAGAGGCCACAGTGCTCCCCCTTACATCAGAATCCTCTCCGTACATCAGAGTTATCAGGGTTCCCAGAGCATCCCTTATGTTAGAGTCCCCGGAGTTCTCCCTTAGATCAGAATCTGCAGAGTCCCCCCTTACAATGAAGGGGAACTCTGAGTTCAGATGTTAAAGGGGAACTCTGTGGACCCAGATGTAAAAAGGGACTCTTGTTATTAACGTCATATGATTATGATTTAATAGCAAAATATATGTATGGTTTACACTATTAAAAAAAAAAAAAAAAAAAAAAAAAAATTGCTGTGTGCCACTAAAGTGTTCAGGTTTGACTTGAAGAAAAGGTAGAAACCCTACTGCACACAGATACGTGATTTAAGCACGAGTGCGCTATATCCTCACCTATTGGGAATATTTTTTATATATATATATATATATTTACAATTACACACACACAAACACACACACAAGTATCACCAAAAGAAAGCTCTACTTGTGGGGAAAAAAGGACGGCAATTTTGTTTGGGAACCACATTGCACAACCGCGCAATTGTCAGTTAAAGCGACACAGTGCCGAATCGCAAAAAGGGGCCTGGTCCTTTAGCTGCAAAATGGTCCGGGGCTTAAGTGGTTAAAAGCGAGTTCTACAAAAAAAACAAAAATTACAAGTGGTGTGTGTGCGTGTGTGTTTTGTGGTTTTACCACTACTATTCCTTTTTTTTATATTGGCTTTTGAAATTTACAAATGCAGCAATTTAGAATTTGGATGAAAGGTTTAGCGCTGGGAAATACTTTTTGAAAGATAAAAAGTGCATTTTATATACAACTCTATAGATCAGAGAGAGACTTTCACTGCTCTGTGCAAAACCACTGCACAAAACAGGTAAGAATGACATATATGATTTTTTTTTTTTGTTTTGATATAAAAAAAAAAAAGTAAAACTTTTTAAAAGACCAAAGCAGCCACATAATTACTCCATTCTTAAAGTGGACCTTTTAGTAACCAGTCTAGATGCAGTAAGTACATTCTTGACATGTTACAATATACAGCAACAGTACAATTTTTCAAAATGTACTATATCAGTAAAAAAAAAAAAAAAAAAAAAAAAAAAATGATCCTTGAACTATATGCAAGTGACTTGCTACAAAGTTACATTGTTGCAGTCCAGTCACTGGAGGAGAAGAGGTTAAGGAATTGCTTTCTCCTGCCTGTAGCATAGAGATGACAATAGATCAGTTTAGGAAGGAGGAAGAAATTCCTCAATCTCCCCCTTCCTGTAGTGTGATCACACTGCAACAATGTAACTTTGTAAGAAGTCACCTGATGAGAGCTTTAAAAGGGCTGATCGGTGTTATAAATTTGTGAACACAGTCAAGAACTGCGCATGTACCGAGATTTACATCATAAATCTTTATTTTTGAAATAACATGGAATCGGTGGATTTCTGCCAGTCACAGGCTGTGCACCCCCCTCCCCAGCCTGTGTCTTAACCTGTGTCTTAGAATAAGGAGGTGAAGCCTCCATTAATCAAGATGTAGTATCCCGCAACCATTGTGTATAGCTGGCTAGTGGGCATGGGAGAGGAGGGAGAAAGGCGGGTGTCATTTACCAGAGTGCATACGCCCACATGTGTAACTCTATAATCTATATTAACATGGGCTGCTCGGATTTTATAGGGAGGAAATGCTCAGGGTAGAAATATACTGAAAACTGAGCATGTGCACTAGCACTGCTCTACAAAAATCCTCAGCTGCAGTGGGGACATGGAGAGTAGGGAGAAATGGAGAACGGGAGGCTCAACCAGGATTTTTGCAGAAAACAAATCTCATAGTGAGTGAGTGAGTATGCACAGCATGTACTGATAGTGGTGTGTGTTTGTGGTGTTTTTTTTTTTTTTTTTTTGTTATGTGAGTTTAATGACACTCTAAAGATGAATTCCACTATGGGTTGAGATTTCTTCAACCTTCTTGATTTTTACTAGGGCTGTACAATACAATTCCAGATTATGCCTGTTGTACTACCTGCTGGTTAAAGAGGAGGTCCGCCCGCCCACCCCTTTAAGAATTAAAAGTTAGCAGCTACACATACTGTAGCTGCTGAATTTTAACATTAGGACACTTGGCTGTCCAGTCATGTCTGCACCGCAGCCGATGTTTACACTGACTGGGTGGGTGCTGCCGCCACCATTGCGGGTAAGGGAACCCGTCAGTGTAGGGCTCTGTACTCTCTCAATGGCCAGGGTGGAGGAGGGGGCGCTAAACTATTGATGTAATTTGCCACGGCCCAGTCTCATGGAAGTGGGGACAGGTACATGTAAGAAAAAAAGAGGTACCTACCCCCACTCCCCCTCCCAAAAAAGTGCCTAATGTGGCAGCGGGGGAGGAATCGGATACGTGGAAGTTCCACTTTTAGGTGGAACTCCACTTTAAATGTAGGGTGTGTGTATTTTTTTATTTAGTTGTATGCTTCGCTTTTACCACCATTTATTTCCTTATTTTAGGTTCATGGGAAGAATTTATACCTAGCGTTTGGTTGCCGTATGAATAAACAAGGGAAGGCTGATAATGTGAATACTCAGGATAATGGGAAGTCGGAGGAAGACTGTTCATTGATAAATGAGCCCTCCCAGAGCACACCCGAGACAAGCGAGGAGACCCCGGTGCGCAAGTGGCTGCGCTTCCACTTTGGTCTGTATGGAAGTGTGAGAGCGAATGAGTTATCCCGTGCTAAAAGTGGAAACAAGAAAGGAGACTGGAAAGACCCCACTCCCAGGTAACATTTATTCTGCTGCTTTGAGTACACAGGATCAGGGATTGGAAGACATAGACAAGTTTATTTTTATAAGCAGAGGCAAAGCTCTTGTAATTCTTCAGTACACACAGCCCACTCCCCAGTAATGATACACCAATGAGATCTGCACTCCAGTACACACGGCTCACTCCCCAGTGTCCGACATACACCAATGAGATCTGCACTCCAGTACACACAGCTCACTCCCCAGTGTCCGACATACACCAATGAGATCTGCACTCCAGTACACACAGCTCACTCCCCAGTGTCCATACTCCAATGAGATCTGCACTCCAGTACACACTCCCCAGTGTCCGACATACACCAATGAGATCTGCACTCCAGTACACACTCCCCAGTGTCCGACATACACCAATGAGATCTGCACTCCAGTACACACTCCCCAGTGTCCGACATACACCAATGAGATCTGCACTCCAGTACACACAGCTCACTCCCCAGTGTCCGACATACACCAATGAGATCTGCACTCCAGTACACACAGCTCACTCCCCAGTGTCCATACTCCAATGAGATCTGCACTCCAGTACACACTCCCCAGTGTCCGACATACACCAATGAGATCTGCACTCCAGTACACACTCCCCAGTGTCCGACATACACCAATGAGATCTGCACTCCAGTACACAGCTCACTCCCCAGTGTCCATACACCAATGAGATCTGCACTCCAGTACACACTCCCCAGTGTCCGACATACACCAATGAGATCTGCACTCCAGTACACACAGCTCACTCCCCAGTGTCCATACACCAATGAGATCTGCACTCCAGTACACACTCCCCAGTGTCCGACATACACCAATGAGATCTGCACTCCAGTACACAGCTCACTCCCCAGTACCCATGCACCAATGACCTTTTTAATTAAATGTACACTGCCCAATATCCATGCAGCAATGATATATCTCTGCTCCAGTACATACAGCTCACTCTCCAGCATAGGTGTGAGCAGCCTATTCCATTAGGGTGTGCACCCCAAAGCTCAAATGCATGCCTTTCTTTTCAACCTCAGCTACACTGGGTAGCAAATGACTAGGAAGTGCTCTGTGCTGAGCGGCTTCATGTTAATTCACAAATGGAAGCATAGTAAACACAGTTTAGCCTGACGATGCTAAGCATGGCGAAACGTACGTCGCAGCTGAGGATCCATCACTTCCGGGTCTTGTATGCTACCCAAACAAGCTTTACCACCTAGAGCGAGATGTGGATTGCTTTTCAACTAGTGGTATAGCACCAGCTGACAGACATTCATGAGGCGCTACTGCCGCCTCCGTGTGTCCGTGTCTGTGTGTCTGTGTTTGTTGTGTGTGTTTTTTTTTTTTTTTTTTTTTTTTCCCATTGCTGAATGGTAGATTTACATTGTTGGACTATGCTGCTACTGCGAGTGAGTTTGGCTTGCAATTGGAGTGGTCCCATTGAAATCAGGCGAGTTTGACAGGTGGTGCTGCCTGTCATACTCTGCAGGTTCCAAGCTGTCTATTGAGCTCAGTGCCTCTGACAAGAAGGGAGGAGAGGCACTGTGAGCTCATCCTCTCAGTCTACTGCAAACAGAGTGTGCCAGCTTGTATTTAAACTGGCCACTCTGTATGTAGCCTCTGACAACCATAGATGATAGGAGCCCCAAATTTTGACCAGTGGTGCTGTAGGTCTTCAGCTACCTACCCCTCCCTCCTGGTCGCCGAGCCATGACCCTCTAAGTGTGTGTATGTATGTATGTATGTATATGTGTGTGTGTATGTATATGTATGTATATATATATATATATATATATATATATATATATATATATATATATATATATATATATATATATATAATAAATTATAAAATATTTTTTTAGGCCCATTTGCCCATCTTAAAGTAGGGACCTGGCACTGCATATCCAATAGTCCCTATGTTAATCTGACAAACAAACAGAGAGAGAGCTGAGATTAGGTCCAAGGGATCCAATTGGACAAAGTGATCAATCTGGGGACCGACACAAGTACTTGGAGGCACCACCATTGTTGTTGCCTAAGGCCACATTCACATGGGCACTTGGACCCATAGGGGTTGATTTACTAAAGGCAAATCCGCTCTGCGCTACAAGTGCACAGCATGTGCACTTGGAAGTGCAGTCACTGTAGATCTGGGAAGCTCTGAAATGAGGAGAAGCTTTGCTGATTTTATCATTCAATCGTGTGCAAGCTAAAATGCTGTTTTTGTTATTTTCCTTGCATGCCCCCCTCAGATCTACAGCGACTGCACTCCCAAGTGCACTTATAGTGCAAAGTGGATTTGCCTTTCGTAAATAACCCCCATAGTCTGTGAATGGGCCTTGTCTGTAAGTAGCTGGAGTTACAAGGTGCTGTGCAGGCAGCCCATCCATGTCTATGGGAATGCAGAGATTGCACAGACACAGGTGCTCGTCTCTGTTTGAGAACCATGTGGTTGCACATGAGTGAACCTGAAAAGCTACTGCCGTGTGAATGAGGCCTAGGAAAAATTTTAAGTCAGGACAGGTTCGCTTTGGTGTGTATGATACTGTCTTCTACTTCTTCTTTTTTTTTTTTTTTTTTTCTGATGTATGTACATTTTACGCACCGCACTAGGTTAATTGTCCACTTTGATGGCGGGGGATTCTTGGTATTCTACAATTGCCGAATGACATGGTGCTCATGTCCATTTGTGGAGCCAACTTCTGATATCTTATGTCCAGAATTTGATAAGGAAAAGGCCCTTTGTGCCCTCTCCCACCCCAGACCCGTCTGCATCACCCTAATGGATCAATCAGTCTTCTCTGGAGTAGGTAAGGATAATTTCTTCAAGGATGCTCTCCTTTGCTAAAGTTACCACACCCCTTGTAAAAGTCAGATTTGTATGGTACTCAAATCTGGTGCCAAAGAAAGTCACCAACGGTGAATATAACAAAGGCACTAGCAGCGCTTTAAAAAAAAAACTTAAACGTAAAACTATAAGTATGAATTTAAAATGTAATGCAAAACTAAGTATATGCAAACATCAACCTACACAGTAAAAAAACCTTATAATATAAAAAAAAAAATATATATATATATATATATATATATATATATATATATATATATATATATATATATAATGGGAATTTTTTTTTTTTTTTTTTATATAAACAGCATAAATACGGTGTGTTATTTAAGCTTAATTCATTCCTCTATGGATCACTCTGCATACATATTCCTCAAATGGGCATATGTCCATTCTTATTCATATATTTGGTTGCAATACAAATGTAAGAAACCAAAAAAGTCTGTTACACTTGCCAGAAACAAAAAAAAGTCCATCAGTGTTTCAATAATAATTCGTAGTCAACAAAACGAATGCAAGCATTTACCAGAAGCACCTGGTTCAAAAGCACATCTCTTATCAACAGATGACCGATCTGTTGATAAGAGAGCGCTGAGGGAGTGGGATTTTAGTTTTCTAATCTCTTGCTCATATTTCCTTTAGATTTGTATGGTAGTACTAAGCTAAGTAACTTGCCATTAGTATGAGCAACTACTTTACCATGATACGTCAGTAATATTGTGTTATAGCACTCTATTTCAAAACGACATTTTATTTATTTATTTCCCCCTTCTTTTTAAGCCATTTTTTTTGTTTTTTTTCTTTTCCACCAGGGGTTTAAAAAATGTGTATTAAATATAGAAATCTGTAGATCAGCTGCTGCTCCCAACAGTGCAGGCGTTGGCGCACAGCTGCATTCCAATCGGCATCAATGGGATTGCCTGCACAGGGATGCACATAACACCTTCACATCCCCGTGCAGGTAAACGTGGCCCTCACAGGGGTGTATGCTGTAGTACACCCATGTGGGAGAAGCCACAGTACACACTGTATAACTGCTCCTATGTACAAACAAAATATACATGGTAAGAATGTTTTTTAAAACCATAAACCCAAGTAAAGGTAATCTGTATCTTGCTGATCTCCTTGACAAATTTTATAATTAAAAAAAAAAAAGACTGATTTCTTTTAAAAATAAAAATAAAAAAAGTTATTGTTGGATTATGGATGTATAAAATTGGAATAAAATCTTGAGCGCCTAAAGGTCAGTATAATTTGGCAAAGTTGTCAGCAAAATGTTGATTGTCACCAAATTTAGAAAATAATCAAGTAACATAAAGAAGTGTGGTAAATGGCCAAAACCATGGTAAATGAAAACCAGATATGTGGTGCTCTGGTAGTCTTCAAAAACCCATGCAACCAAGTACGGTATTATTTTTTAATTTTTTTAAACACATTTGTGAATTCTACAGGGGTCAGGGGATCATGTGCCCGTATGCATATGCAGTGACGGGATGTGGGGCACAACAAGGACATGCCACAGTAGGACTATGGGCACTAGATCAATTATGGCTTCCTGCATTTTGAAGGCCCCCTTCAGGAAAGGACAGGGCAGAATAGACAGGGGCATTTGCCCCTGGACCAATAATGTTAAGCAATATTAGGCTGCTGGCCCTGAGTGGGGAATCTTCAGATTTAGACACCATTAAGAGTGGGATCTGCAGTCACTGACAGATGGTGGGCTTTATATAGGTACATGAGCTTTTTTCAAACCTACAATCTGTGCCTGACTGAAGGAAGTCTTCCAGAACCAACTTCCTTTGAGCACCTGGGTAATGGATCTATAATAACGTCCTGCATTTAGAAGAAGCCTTTGCAGCCATTGACACATGGTGGGCTTTAATATAGGTACTTTTTCCCCATTCTTATCCATGTCTGACAGTAGGAACTCTTTTAATACCAACTTCTTTGCAGCTCTGAGGTGTCATGTGACCGAATGCAAAAATCCACAAAGGAAGCTGATGCTGGAAGATGTGGAAAAGTGTGTCACAATAAACCATGTCCTTTAGGAACCTTCCTTCACCTTCTTTTCACCATGCTGACCTATCTGTGAGGTACCAATGAAGTACACTTTCTCTAGCCCACGTAAATATGTTGCTACTATGAACAGGTCACTTGAGTTGCATTTGTCCTTCATGTCAAGGGTTCCCTGGTTCCATTCCACTGTCACTCTATATATGGGAGTTGAGATCAATGGCCCGATTATTGCATGGATTATGATGCATGATTCCATGTCTGATAAATGAGCAGGTGTGTACTGAGCTGCTTGGCATTCCCGATGTCCATGATGGGGCAGCCCAGAGTGGGTGAGGCAGGTCCAAACCTGTAGCTACAGCACTATATTGAGAATTCTGTAATTAAAAAGGATTACAGAACTCTCATTTAGGCATTCTATAGTATATCTTGCCTTTTAGAGTTATATAAAATTTAGTTTATTCTCCTTTTATTTTTATTTTTTTATTTTTTTTATTGCTCTATCCAGGTAACATTATTAAGAATGAAATTCTATACTTGGCACGTGTCCATCCTCTATCACTGGGTTCCGTTCTTCCTGTGGAGACCCTGGTTACTCTAATAGACTATGCTGTAACCTTTACTGCTGACTGGCTGAATGACAAGATGAAGAGGAAAGCACTGCACTACCACATCTACATGAAGGAGCAATGTGAAAATGGCCATCAAGTGGTCAAAGAGGCCATTGGCCCAACATATGGGCTGAAGAGGCTGACCTGGTATTGTCCTATATGCCAGAAACTGGTCAAGTCTGGAGATGCCGTGCAGCCTGCACTGGAGTAAATCACCCTTGTGTCTGAGATGAAACTTTCACTTTATCTCCCTGGTACCAGATCTGCACCCCTTTGGCACTTATTGTGCAGCCCTTAGGGCCCTTGAAGACAATGGTCTGTGTTTTTCTTACCTAGGTTCTTACTCAGGCCAGTGAAGAAAAAAAATTGTCGTAGTTTTATGTCTTTCACACATCTATATGAAGAAGCAATGTGAAAATGGCCATCAAGTAGTCAGACTGTATGCCCATCAACTGTACTGTGGAGGCAGACCTGGTGGTGCCCTACATGCCAGAAACTTCAATTTATGAGATGTTGTGCAGCCTGCCTTGGAGTAAATCACTCATGGGTCGGCGATGAAACTTAAGCCATACATGGATCCAAATTTCTCTGGTTCAGTAGGGACTTGACTCATTTCGTTCAATGTATGGGCAGGCTGATTGTACCAAAAGTGGATCCATTGATTGACTTGGATACAACTAGTCCGTTGGGACTTGTTGCATGCAATTACTGACAGTGGCTATAGCTGCTAGCAGTAATTGTATTCTGCGACCCGGAAAGTGTCCCTGCGTCCCCCTGCCAGCAGAACACAATAACTCTGCAGGAGGCATTCCCCCATCTCAACACTGAATGTGTGATGGAAGAATACATTTTCTTTCCTTCCACCCTTGGTGGAAGGTAAGAAAATTGAACAGTCTGTGGGCTGCCTTACACTTTAATTCCTTGGTGCCCAACCTGCAACCCTTTGGCACTTATTGTGCAGCCCTCAGGACCCTTGTAGATAAGTCAGTGTTTTTGCTACCTAGGTTCTTACTCAGGCTAGTGAAGAAAAAGTATTCATTAGTCTGAGTTCTATTTGTTAAATAGTTTGTTTTCTTTCCTTCACAAATATACATGAAGGAGCAATGTGAAAATGTCCATCAAGTAGTCAGAAGCCGTTGGCCAAACATGTGGGCTGTAGAGAAGGACCCGGTGTTGTCCTACATGCCAGAAACTGGTCAAGTCTGGAGATGGTGCAGCCTGCCCTGGAGTAAATCTCCTATGGGTCTGAGATCAATTGTATTCTTTTTATTTTCTGGTGCCCAATCTGCATCCCTTTTGGCACTTATTGTATGGCTCTCAGGACCCCTGGAGACAATAGTCTGCGGCTTTGTTACCTAGGTTGTTACTCAGGTCAGTGAAGGAAAGCATATTTAACATAGATTATTTTAGTTAAATGGCTTATTCACTTTATTTTTTTTTTTATTTATTTATTTTTTTTTTTCTGTGCTGTCCATCCCTGAAACTTTTTAATAAGGGTGGAAGAGCATGCAAATGTAGAAGTGTTAATTTTTAAGGGGACTGTGATAGCTGTGATCCATAAAAGTCTAATGTATTGTCCATGACTGTCTCCTGAAGCATGGTACATTCTTTCAACAACCCCTGTAGCACTCTTCCTTCAGGCTCTGACCGTCTTTTATAGCACTGTTGTAGTCTCTTGACTACCTTCTTAGATTTTTCTATGCTTTTTGTAGGATCACATTCAGTGCCTATGTACAGCCCTTTTGCAATGTCAAGGGCCACACATAAGGCCCCCTTTATCAAGGAAATTTGGCCACCATTGCTTTGATTTGGCTCAAGCCTGGAGTGGTCTTTATAAGTTTTTTTGATGTGTGGTGTGTGGATTTTTTTTTTATTTTTTTTAATTGTGACCACTTTCTGTAAAATAAAAATTTGTGTTCATCAAAGATGTTACCTTGTCATTTTTCTTTTATTAATCTGTCAGATACAGGTCATCTTGTTTAGTGCTTAAAAACATATGACGTAGAACAGCACTGCAATGAAGAAAAATACACAAAAACACTGTTAAAAAACAAAAACAAAAAAAAACTTTTTTTTAAAAACTAAAAAAACTCGCTGCTGCAAACGCAGCGGTTCAAAATCATTGCTAATTATCCTCGATTTATGGGGCTGTATGGCATAAAAATCTGTCTGTGACCCAGGATAAATGCTTATGGGTCCCCGCTCAGGCTGACGAGGTCCGATGAGTTGGATGCTGTTGACAAGTGTGGGTGCAGGCTGAGGAGAGGTCTTTTCAGATTCAAAGCACACTGCAGAAATAGTAAGGGATAGCCCGGCTGCCACACACCTCACCCCGCCTGAGTGGTTAGCTGATAAAAGTGGCCTCAGCTGCATTCATCCAGGCCACATCCGCAACGTGTTTCATCCTCGCCTGCCGGGTGAGCTGTGCTGCGGCTGAGCTATCCCTTCCTGTTTCTGCAGCATATTTTCTTAAACGTCTTTCAGGATAGCACCTTCGAGAGTGGTTCCTCCCACTTGTCGACAGGAAACACAAACTTTAAAAGGAGGCTCCTTCCCACATGTTGCCAGTTTTTGTGTTTCCTCCGGCAGGGAACACTTAGTGGGGAGTCAGGAGCTCTCAAGGTGTTGTCCTAAGAGGCCAGAGAAGAGAACCATTTCCACAGGGTGATGCAGAAGCTGTTGGATAGGCTCCTCCCTCGTCAGTGCTCGGGGAGAGCCGGAACTACAGGTGGCGGCTGGTGATGGAGGCCATCATTTTTGTTTTAGGTCAGGCTGCTTCTCTGAACGCTGCCGCCATCTTGGGGTGGGCAGTCAGAGGACTGCATCCACCGGAAGTGAGGTACCCTGAAGTGGGGCAGCATCCTAGGAGTGGGCGCATGGCGTCAGGGGGAGGAGGGAGGAACAGGTCTGGTGCCTAAATTTCTGGTTCTGGACTGGTGCAGAAGGGCTAATGGAGTCCGGAACCGGCGTTTAGCCACATACATCGCGCTGCAGTACCAGGATGGATTCGGGAGCCACAGCAAGTGGAACAGGCACATGCACCAGCAAAACTCGGGTAAGGGGCAGATGGGTGTTCTACTTTGAAGTCTCGCCGGTGGCAGGGCCTGTCTGAGGCTCTTTGTTTTCTCACTGCACCTGTGGGGAACATATTGGAAGAGTTCAGGCTGACTCACTAGGATGGTTTTGTTTTTCTGTTCCTTTTTTTCCCTTGTCACGGCAGGCCAAGAGCTATGACCCGGGGGTTAAAAGAAAATGCCCTTCATGCAAAGAAGAATTACCTGAAGGCTGGAAAAAACTGTCAAGCATGCATTGACTCTTAAGGAAGAAGCTTCTTCCGCATGCAGCGATTTGATTACATCAGTCAAAAAGAAACTGGATTCCACCATTTAATCCTTTCGATTTTCACTCGCAAATCCATGCTTAAGTCAGTGTCCACTTCACAATCCTCTCAGAGCTCATTGTTAGTCCCGGCAGTGGAGGCTGAGGTAGGTCCTCATAATCAGGAAGGACATTCCCCCTCACATTCTAAGGAAGAGTCGGAGGATGAGATGGAAAATGCATCTTCTAAATATAAATTGTCTTTGGAGCAAGTAGACGGCCTACTAAGGACAATTTATGCTACCTTGGGCTTGGAGGAAGAGCGAATAGAATTGTCTTTGCATGACAGGATGTACGCAGGACTCGGTGAGCACAAAAATCGTACTTTTCCCCCGTGCATGGCTCTGGCAGCAAGAACCATCCCCACCCACGGTTCTGGCAGAGGGGACTTACCGCAGCAGCTCCTTCAGCGTGTCTTCTCCGCTCCTCTTCCTAAGCGTCAGGGTGGCCTGGCGCTTTGGCCAATCGGGGGGGGGGGGGGGGGGAAAGGTCTGCTGCCCTGCCTCCTGATTGGCGGGGAGGAAGGTTAGTGCGAAAATAGCGAAATTGGCTATTCAAAATATTTTGAAGCCTATTAGACCCTCTGGCTCTAATCGGGTGCTTCAAAAAGTACCACCCTCTTCCACCCCACCATAGGAATCCATGCGTCCGGCATCCTGAAAGGGGCCCGGTGCATGGATTGGGGGGGTGCCCATGCGCCCACAGTGTACAGGCCGCCACTGCCAGTGTCACTTTGGAATAAAGTTCCAAAACTCAATGCAGCCTTTCCTTTTCTCAGGTTTCAAGATCCACTGGTCTGGCATTTGAGGACATGGGGATTTTAAAGGACCCCAAGGATAAAAAGATGGATCAACAGCTTAAGAGGGCTTGGCAACCTCAAACCAGCAATGGCGACTACTTGTGTCTCTAGAAATATGGAATATTGGGTGAACCAGCTTAAAGCTCATATAATAACTGATTCCCCCAAGCAAGAAATTCTTGATTAATTTACAACTTTTTTTTTCATCAGCTGTAGCTTATGTTTCAGACGCATCAGCAGAATCTATTAGGATGACAGCAAAAGCCACAGCCCTAACTAACTCAGTCAAAAGAGCGCTGTGGTTAAAAACCTGCTCGGGAGATGCGGCATCCAAAAACATTCTTAGGGGACTTATTGTTTGGCCCTGATTTGGATTCAGTTCTTGACAGAACTGCAGATAAAAAGAAGTCCTTTCCTGTCAAGAAGAAGAAACAGGCAGTCGAACGTTTTTTATTTTTTTCAATCTCAAAGGATTCAGGAACAAAGTAAAAAACCTCAAGAGAAAAATAAAAATTGGTCAGGGCAGAGGGGAAAAGGCAAAGGAAATGCCCTTTTCACCCTCCCACGTCAACCAGCAAAACACAATGACAGCCTGTTACACGTGTGAGGAAGGCTTCAAAATGTTCTCCCCTATTGGGCAAGCATGACGGAAAACCAGTATAGTCTGAGCATGCTGTCCCAAGGTTACAAAATAAAATTTTCGGATAACCCCTCAGAAAGGTCATTTTGTAACAAGCCTACCAAGAGATGCACTAAAGGCCCTAGCTATGAAGAACCAGTTAAAGGATCTGAGGCAACAAGGGGTGGTGACTCGAGTACAACTGGAGAAACGTTATCAGGGATTCTATTCCCATATTTTTCTGATATAAAAAAAATCTGGAAGTTTTTGATTAATCCTCAACTTTAAAACCACTAAACAGATCAGTCCTATACAAGAGGTTTTGTATGGACTATCTTCACGGTCAGAAACCTATTGACCAAGGAGTGCTTCATAGCATCGATCGACCTACGAGATGACTATCTGCACATCCCTATAGCCCCTCAGTCTCAAAAATTCCTGAGGATGGCAATAAGCACGAGGAACGAGACATAACCTTTCAGCTACATCTGAAATTCAAGGCCCTTCTTTCGGGCCTTTCTTCTGCCCTGCAAATATTTAGGTGATGGCAGAAGCCCTTGAACCTCTCTGCCTTGAAGGGGTCGCAGTATTCCCATACCTGGATGACCTGCTATTCTTTGCCCCTTCCAGGGAGAAATTGTTAGAAGACCTGAGCAAGGCATACAGTCATTTAGAAACCTTGGGTTGGAATGTTCAGAAGTCAAACTGCAATCTGGCTCGACAAGTACAATTTCTGGGGTACTAAATAAGCTCAGTGGAGCAAAGAATTTTTTTTGCAGAAGAGAAAAAAAAAAATAATCCAAGTCCAAAATATAATAGCTATGCTACAGACAAATCAGGAAATGTCAGTCAGAAGGGTTATGTCAGCCCTAGGAACTTTAACCTTGACTATGCCAGCCATTCAATGGGCAAGGCTACATTTTAGACCTCTTCAGAGTTTCCTCCTAAAGGCATGGAACCACAGGACAGAATCTCTGGACACAAAGTTAAAGATTCCCCCCAGAGTCAAACGATCACTTTTGGTGGTGGAGAAATTGGGCAATTCTATCAAAAGGCCTACTATGGTCATTCCGAAGAGAAAAAGGGGTGACAATGGATGCCAGTGTTTGTAGGGATGGATGGGGGGCCCACTTGGATCAGAACTTGACATAGGGAGAATGGTCCCGGTCCGAGGCAAAAAGGTCCTCAAATTGGAGGGAACTAATGGCAGATGCCTTCTCTCCAATCCTCCCAAGGTTTTCTTGTCCAGATTCTATCAGACAACGCCACTTCCATAGTCTACCTAAACAAGCAGGGAGGCACAAGAAGCAAAACTCTTCAGTTGCTGGCATTAAAGATCCTAGAGTGGGCGGAAAATAACTTGCTGTCCTTTATCTGCAGTCCACCTCAAGGGCACACTAAACATAGTGGCATATTTTCTGAGCAGGAGATTGATTTGTGAGGCAGAATGGAGCTTAAATCCAGAAGTTTTTGCAATGGTCACCAGGGCCTGGGGCCATCCACAGGTGGACCTATTTGTGTCAGAAGAAAATGCACAGCTCCTCCTTTTTCTTTTTCGTTCACAGAAGCAACAGTTCTCGGGGGATAGATGCCTTGGCACATCCTTGGAACTTTCATCTGGGTTACGCCTTTCCCCCGTTCCAGCTAATTCCGTTAGTATTGAGGAAAATACAAAAGGAAAAGGTGTCCGTAATCCTGATTACTCCATTCTGGCCAAAAAGAGCTTGATTTACCACCATTCTGCAGATGGTAGTCAAACCATTTTGGTAGTTACCTCTCTGGCAAGATTTACTGCTGCAGGGTCTGATACATCACCTGGATGTGGTCAGTCTAAGCCTCAATGCCTGGTATCTGAGGAGCAGTTGTTAAGGGTCAAAGGTCTGTCAGAACCCTTAGTAACCATTTTACTTTCCAGTAGAAAGACAGTAACTAGAAGCATTTATGATAAATATTAGAAGGTCTGCAACTCCTGGTGTCGTTCGAGAAATAGAACTGTAGAAAATTTGGTGTCAGGCCGCGTACACACGGGCGGACTGTTCGCCCAACCTTGTCCGCTGAACAGTGTTTGGGCGGACAGTCCGCTCGTGTGTGGGCTTTCAGCGGACAGTTTCAGCGGACAGTTGGACGGACAAAGTCTTTCGGAAATTCCGAAAAACTGTCCGCTGAAACTGTGTTTGAGCGAACAGTCCGCCCGTGTGTGGGCCTGTCCGCTGTACTTTCGAAATGAGCGGACTGTTCCCGCTCGGAAAGTCCGCCCATTTCGAGCGCGTGTACAGGTAGGCGGGGCCCGCGAAGGAGACGTCGCGGGCTCCGCCGCCTGGAATGGGCTTAAAGGGGAACCCCAACGCCGAAAAAAATCGGCGTGGGGGTTCCCCCAAAGTCCACACCAGACCCTTGTCCGAGCACGCTACCCGGCCGGCCAGGAAAGGGGGGCGAGCGAGTGCGCCCCCCCTCCTGAGCCGTACCAGGCCGCGTGCCCTCAACATGGGGGGTGCCTTGGGGAAGGGGGGGGCCGCGCGGCCCCCCCACCCCAAAGCACCTTGTCCCCATGTTGATGAGGACAAGGGCCTCTTCCCGACAACCCTGGCCGTTGGTTGTCGGGGTCTGCGGGCGGGGGGCTTATCGGAATCCGGGAGCCCCCTTTAAGAAGGGGGCCACCGGATACCGGCCCCCCACCCTATGTGAATGAGTATGGGGTACAATGTACCCCTACCCATTCACCTGTGAAATAAAGTACAAAAAAAAACACAACACAGGGGAAAAAATATTTTATTGCACAGCTCCGGGGGTCTTCCGTCTTCGGGGGTCTTCTCGCCGGACTCCTCCACTATGTGTGTGTAGCTCTTTTACTAGCGGAGGAGTCCGGCTTTCTTCCTCCCCGCCGCCGGCCTCTTCTCCCGACTTCGGGGGTCTTGTCCCCCTCTTCGGTTCTTCTGCCGGGCCACCGCGCCTTCTTGTAGCTCTTTTACAGGCGGTGGCCCGGTCTTCTGTCGCCGCTGCCTTCCGTTCTTCTGTCGCCGCCTTCGGTTCTTCTGCCGGGCCACCGCGCCTTCTTGTAGCTCTTTTACAGGCGGTGGCCCGGTCTTCTGTCGCCGCTGTCGCTGTCGCCGCCTTCCGTTCTTCTTCTTCTTCTTGTTCTTCTTCTTCTTCTCCAGGCGATGTTGACATGGGTTGATGTCACATGGGGACTATGACATCGTAAGGGGGCGGGGTCACCATGTGACCAACCCATGTGACATATACCATGTGACCCCGCCCCATTGTCACTATATAAGTGACCGCACAGCGCGGCTCTGGCATTCCGGCCGGAGGGAGCGACGTGTCAACATCGCCTGGAGAAGAAGAAGAAGAACAAGAACGGAAGGCGGCGGCGGGGGCGGCGGCGGCGACGACAGCGGCGACAGAAGACCGGGCCACCGCCTGTAAAAGAGCTACAAGAAGGCGCGGTGGCCCGGCAGAAGAACGGAAGGCGGCGACAGAAGAACGGAAGGCAGCGGCGACAGAAGACCGGGCCACCGCCTGCAAAAGAGCTACAAGAAGGAGCGGTGGCCCGGCAGAAGAACCGAAGAGGGGGACAAGACCCCCGAAGTCGGGAGAAGAGGCCGGCGGCGGGGAGGAAGAAAGCCGGACTCCTCCGCTAGTAAAAGAGCTACACACAGATAGCGGAGGAGTCCGGCGAGAAGACCCCCGAAGACGGAAGACCCCCGGAGCTGTGCAATAAAATATTTTCTCCCTGTGTTGTGTTTTTTTTTGTACTTTATTTCACAGGTGAATGGGTAGGGGTACATTGTACCCCATACTCATTCACATAGGGTGGGGGGCCGGTATCCAGGGGCCCCCTTCTTAAAGGGGGCTCCCGGATTCCGATAAGCCCCCCGCCCGCAGACCCCGACAACCAACGGCCAGGGTTGTCGGGAAGAGGCCCTTGTCCTCATCAACATGGGGACAAGGTGCTTTGGGGTGGGGGGGCCGCGCGGCCCCCCCTTCCCCAAGGCACCCCCCCATGTTGAGGGCACGCGGCCTGGTACGGCTCAGGAGGGGGGGCGCGCTCGCTCGCCCCCCTTTCCTGGCCGGCCGGGTAGCGTGCTCGGACAAGGGTCTGGTGTGCACTTTGGGGGAACCCCCACGCCGATTTTTTTCGGCGTTGGGGTTCCCCTTTAAGCCCATTCCAGGCGGCTGAGCCCGCGACGTCTCCTTCGCGGGCCCCGCCTACCTGTACACGCGCTCGAAATGGGCGGACTTTCCGAGCGGGAACAGTCCGCTCATTTCGAAAGTACAGCGGACAGGCCCACACACGGGCGGACTGTTCGCTCAAACACAGTTTCAGCGGACAGTTTTTTGGAATTTCCGAAAGACTTTGTCCGTCCAACTGTCCGCTGAAACTGTCCGCTGAAAGCCCACACACGAGCGGACTGTCCGCCCAAACACTGTTCAGCGGACAAGGTTGGGCGAACAGTCCGCCCGTGTGTACGCGGCCTTAGACGAACAAGGTTGGGCAAACAGTCCGCGCGTGTGTACGCGGCCTCAGTATTGGAATTCCTACAAAATGGCACAGACAAGGGCCTTGCAGTCAGCACACTTAAGGTACAAGTGGCTGCATTGGGATTTTATTTTTTGGAGAGACCAGTCTCTTCTGAGCCCTTGGTCACAAGATTTTTTTTAAGGCACTTACTAGATCTAGACCAGCTCCAACTAAGCATTTTCCCAAATGGAATTTAACAGTGGTCCTACAAGCCCTCACAAAGGAACCTTTTGAAACGTTACAAGCAATATCTCTAAGAAATCTATCCATTTAAGAATCTATTTCTAATTGCAATCACATCGGCAAGGAGAATTAGCGAACTGCACGCCCTATCGGTAAAAGAACCTTTCTTATCCTTCTACCTAGATGGGATTCTACTTAAAACAGATCTGGGGTTTTTACCAAAAGTAGCATCAGTTCCCAACAGGTCGCAGGAGACATCCTACCAACCATTTGCTCAAACCCTTCAGGGGAAAAAAGAAAGCCAATTTCACAATTGGATGTAACAAGAACTCTATTACATTACTTTGAAGTAACAAAGGATTTTAGGTCTTCGGACTCTTTTTTTTTTTTTTTTTTGTACTTTAAGGCAAAAAGAAGGACCGCCAAGCTTTAAAGAGGTCAATTGCTAGATTGCTTAAATCCGCTATTCTGGCAGCCTACTCTGTTGGGGTTATCTCCCCCACCGGGAATTCAAACACATTCTATCACGGCTCAGGCCATTACATGGGCAGAAAAAGCTTGTGCCACCCTAGATCAAATTTGTAAGGTGGCTACATGGTCATGATACTTAACGTTTGTCCGATATTACAGACTGGATTTTCTGTCAGCAAATGATCAGGCTTTTGGCAGAAAGGTCCTGCAGGCTGTGGTCCCTCCCTAGTTGGTAGGTCTTGTTTATCCTCTAATGTGTTGTCCTGAAAAACGTTACGAGAAAATTCAAGTAAGGCCGCGTACACACGGGCGGACTGTTCGCCCAACCTTGTCCGCTGAACAGTGTTTGGGCGGACAGTCCGCTCGTGTGTGGGCTTTCAGCGGACAGTTTCAGCGGACAGTTGGACGGACAAAGTCTTTCGGAAATTCCGAAAAACTGTCCGCTGAAACTGTGTTTGAGCGAACAGTCCGCCCGTGTGTGGGCTTGTCCGCTGTACTTTCGAAATGAGCGGACTGTTCCCGCTCGGAAAGTCCGCCCATTTCGAGCGCGTGTACAGGTAGGCGGGGCCCGCGAAGGAGACGTCGCGGGCTCCGCCGCCTGGAATGGGCTTAAAGGGGAACCCCAACGCCGAAAAAAATCGGCGTGGGGGTTCCCCCCAAGTCCACACCAGACCCTTGTCCGAGCACGCTACCCGGCCGGCCAGGAAAGGGGGGCGAGCGAGCGCGCCCCCCCTCCTGAGCCGTACCAGGCCGCGTGCCCTCAACATGGGGGGTGCCTTGGGGAAGGGGGGGGCCGCGCGGCCCCCCCACCCCAAAGCACCTTGTCCCCATGTTGATGAGGACAAGGGCCTCTTCCCGACAACCCTGGCCGTTGGTTGTCGGGGTCTGCGGGCGGGGGGCTTATCGGAATCCGGGAGCCCCCTTTAAGAAGGGGGCCCCCGGATACCGGCCCCCCACCCTATGTGAATGAGTATGGGGTACAATGTACCCCTACCCATTCACCTGTGAAACAAAGTACAAATAAAAACACAACACAGGGGGAAAAAATACTTTATTGCACAGCCGGGGGTCTTCCGTCTTCGGGGGTCTTCTCGCCGGACTCCTCCGCTATGTGTGTGTAGCTCTTTTGCCAGCGGAGGAGTCCGGCTTTCTTCCTCCCCGCCGCCGGCCTCTTCTCCCGACTTCGGGGGTCTTGTCCCCCTCTTCGGTTCTTCTGCCGGGCCACCGCGCCTGGTCCGGTGGCCCGGTCTTCTGTCGCCGTCTTCCGTTCTTCTGTCGCCGCCTTCGGTTCTTCTGCCGGGCCACCGCGCCTTCTTATAGCTCTTTTACAGGCGGTGGCCCGGTCTTCTGTCGCCGTCGCCGCCTTCCGTTCTTGTTCTTCTTCTTGTTCTTCTTGTTCTTCTCCAGGCGATGTTGACTCGACGAGCTCTCCGGCCGGAATGCCGGGGACGCGCTGTGCGGTCACTTATATAGTGACAATGGGGCGGGGTCACATGGTATATGTCACATGGGTTGGTCACATGGGTTGATGTCACATGGGGACTATGACATCGTAAGGGGGCGGGGTCACCATGTGACATCAACCCATGTGACATATACCATGTGACCCCGCCCCATTGTCACTATATAAGTCACAGCGCAGGGCGGCTCTGGCATTCCGGCCGGAGGGAGCGACGTGTCAACATCGCCTGGAGAAGAACAAGAAGAACAAGAAGAAGAACACGAACGGAAGGCGGCGACGGCGACAGAAGACCGGGCCACCGCCTGTAAAAGAGCTACAAGAAGGCGCGGTGGCCCGGCAGAAGAACCGAAGGCGGCGACAGAAGAACGGAAGACGGCGACAGAAGACCGGGCCACCGGACCAGGCGCGGTGGCCCGGCAGAAGAACCGAAGAGGGGGACAAGACCCCCGAAGTCGGGAGAAGAGGCCGGCGGCGGGGAGGAAGAAAGCCGGACTCCTCCGCTGGCAAAAGAGCTACACACACATAGCGGAGGAGTCCGGCGAGAAGACCCCCGAAGACGGAAGACCCCCGGCTGTGCAATAAAATATTTTTTCCCCCTGTGTTGTGTTTTTATTTGTACTTTATTTCACAGGTGAATGGGTAGGGGTACATTGTACCCCATACTCATTCACATAGGGTGGGGGGCCGGTATCCGGGGGCCCCCTTCTTAAAGGGGGCTCCCGGATTCCGATAAGCCCCCCGCCCGCAGACCCCGACAACCAACGGCCAGGGTTGTCGGGAAGAGGCCCTTGTCCTCATCAACATGGGGACAAGGTGCTTTGGGGTGGGGGGGCCGCGCGGCCCCCCCTTCCCCAAGGCACCCCCCCATGTTGAGGGCACGCGGCCTGGTACGGCTCAGGAGGGGGGGGCGCGCTCGCTCGCCCCCCTTTCCTGGCCGGCCGGGTAGCGTGCTCGGACAAGGGTCTGGTGTGGACTTGGGGGGAACCCCCACGCCGATTTTTTTCGGCGTTGGGGTTCCCCTTTAAGCCCATTCCAGGCGGCGGAGCCCGCGACGTCTCCTTCGCGGGCCCCGCCTACCTGTACACGCGCTCGAAATGGGCGGATTTGCCTCCTCCTTACGTGGGCGAGTCCGTTCATTTCAAAAGTTGAGCGAACTGTTTGCCCAACCTTGTTCGTCAAACAGTCCGCTCGTGTGTGGGCAAGTCCGCTCATGCAAATTTTGAGCGGACTGTTTGACAAACTGTTTGCCGAACAAGGTTGGGCGAACAGTCCGCGCGTGTGTACGCGGCCTTAGACTTACTGGTAACTTGTTTTCCAGGAGTCTTTCAGGACAGCAACAACCCGCCCTTATTGTTTGATTTTATGCTGTGACTAACCATTTTCCAATTATGTGCTCAAACTTTGGCCAGAGGTTCTCTACTACTACTACTACTACTACTACTACTACTACTACTACTGGCAACATGTGGGAAGGAGGCCTTCTTTTTAAAGCGGAGGTCCACCCTAAAATGGACCTCCGCTCATCTGATCCCTCCCCCCCTCCGGCGCCACAATCGGCACCTTTCAGGGGGGAGGGGGGTGCAGTTACCTGGATAATCCAGGTAACTGCACCCACTTCCGGGCTAGCTGCCTGCGGAACGAGCGTAGGTTACGCCCCCGTTCCGCAAGCGCCCGCCCCCTTCAGGAAGTGCCCCGCTGCCTGCTGGGAAACACACAGCTCCCAGAGGCAGCGGGGACCGTCCGGATTGCGCCGCGCGGCTCGCGCATGCGCAGTAGGGAACCGGGAAATGAAGCCGAAAGGCTCCATTTCCTGATTCCCATACCCAAGATGGCGGCGGGACCCGGCCGCCGAGCGAGCGATCGGCTTCGGGTGCCGACATCGCGGGCGCGCTGGACAGGTAAGTGTCACTATTTAAAAGTCAGCAGCTGCAGTATTTGTAGCTGCTGGCTTTTAAAAAAAAAAAAAAAAAAACGCGGAGTCCCGGTGGACTCCCGCTTTAAAGTTTGGTGGAGGTGTGTTTCCTGTTTAAAAGTGTCCTGAAACACTCCTGGAAAACACGTTACCGGTAAGTCTAACTTATTTTTATTAATTTTCTTCACCTGGCAGCCACAGATGCTACATATAGTTGCCCATTGAACTCATGGGCTGTATGCAAGTATACACCGGTACATGCATAAACATGTGTATGAACGATTGTCCCTGTATGCCGACAGTACGTCCATATGCACGTTCATGTTTGCACAAGTACTAGTATTCAACCATTCATTTCTATTTTTACGGTGTATGGTCCGGGGTGTCCATGTGCTTTGAGGCTCATGCATTTTAATACATCATATCAGAACAATGTGAACTCTTATCTGCATAGAGAGGTTTTTGTTTGTAAGGGTAAACTATGCATTTAACTGGACTGAACTGTTTCACCCCCTTCCTGCCCAGGCCATTTTTCAGTTTTCTGCGCTGTCACACTTTGAATGATAAGTACTCAGTCATGCAACAACTGTACCCAAAATAATGTCATATCATTTTTTGGGGACAGATACAGCTAAATATCTTTTGATATTTATTCATTACTATTTTTGAATACATAAAGAACTTTTATTTATTAAAAAAAAAAAAAAAAAGTTTTTGAAGGTGTCATTTTTTTGCAATAAATATTTGGGAAATTAAGAAATAAAATATTTTTTTTCACGTAGTTGTCAATGTAACTAGTGTTTTTCTTTGTTTTTTTTTTTTGTTTTTTTGTCACCTGCACCATAGATATATTACAATTACACCCCAAGCACTGCTACTTCTCCCAAGTATGGGGACACTACATGTATGAGACTTTTTCACAGCCTAGCCACCTACAGTGCATCCAGAAAGTATTCACAACACTTAAATTTTTCCATATTTTATTATGTTACAGCCTTATTCCAAAATGGATTCAATTAATTGTTTTCCTTAAAATTCTGCAAACAATACCCCATAATGACAACCTGAAAGAAGTTTGTTTGAAATCTTTGCAAATTTATTAAAAATAAAAAAATTGCATGTACATAAGTATTCACAGCCTTTGCCGTGACACCATGGTCATCCTTGAGGCTGGGTTCACACTATCACTGCATGTAGCACCCAGCAGGGGTCCGGTGCATCCTGGTTCACTGTTTTGGGTCTGATTTCAGCCCCGAATTTTTGGCTGAATTCGGACCTGAAATGGACCTAAAGACGCACAGGGCTCCTGTGCAAATTCGCACCAGAGCTGCATTAGGAAATATGTGAACCGGCTCCATAGAGAGTCGGTCGAAATCTCCTGCTATTGCCAATTTTGATGCGGAACCCACATCCAATTCGCAATGGTGTGAATCCAGCCTCAGATATTTCTACAACTTGATTGGATTCCACCTGTGGTAAATTCAATTGATTGGACATGATTTGGAAAGGCACACACCTGTCTATATAAATCCCACAGTTAACAGTACATGTTAGAGCACAAACCAAGCCATAAGGTCCAAGGAATTGACCTCCAAGACAGGACAAGATGAAATTTCTTTACCTCTAGGCATAAAGAGCGCTCTCTTGTCCTCTGTGTTGACTGTAAAATGAATAACTCAACAACAAGTACACTATATGGACCCCTTATACATTTGTACATGTTGATCATATCCCCCCTTACTCTCCTCTTCTCAAGAGAGAATAAATTCAGTTCCTCTAATCTATCCTCATAGCTGAGTTCCTCCATGTCTTTGTTTAGTTTGGTTGCCCTTCTCTGCACTTTCTCCAGTTCCCTGATATCCTTTCTGTGGACTGGTGTCCAAAACTGAACTGCATATTCCAGATAAGGTCTTACTAATGCTTTGTACATGGGCAAAATAATATCTCTCTCCCTGGAGTCCCATACCTCTCTTAATACAAGAAAGGACTTTGCTCTCTTTGGAAACCACAGCTTGACATTGCATGTTAATATTGAGCTTATGATCTACCAAAACCCCCAGATCCTTCTCCACTATGGATTCCCCCCCAGTTGTACTCCCCCTAGTATGTATCATGCATGCATATTCTTAGCCCCCCAAGTGCATAACTTTAAATTTATCAACATTTAAACCTCATCTGCCACATAGTCGCCCAATTAGACAGTGCATTACATAGTAAGGTTGAATAAAGACACCAGTCCATCCTGAGTGTCTACAATTGTCTCTATGCCTCTACATTGCTCCCTACCCTCAAGGAGCCCACAATCCAAGGTCCCCATTCTTATACTAGGGGCAATTTTGGACAGAAGCAAATAAACCTACTTGCATGTCTTTGGAGTGTGAGAAGAAACTGGAGTACCCGGAGGAAACCAACGCAGGCACAGGGAGAACATGCAAACTCCAGGCAGGTAGTGTTGTGGTGTGGTTGGGATTTGAACCAGTGACCCTTTGTACTGCTGGGTGAGAGTGCTACCCACTACACCACTATGCTGCCCAAAGGTGGGCTTGTAAGTTGGAGACATCCTGTAAGGACGTTATTCCACTGCATAGCTTGGTGTCATCTGCAAAGACAGAAATGGTACTTTGAATCCCAGACCCTGTATAATTTTTAAAGATATTAAAAAGTAAGGGTCCCAACACTGAACCTTGGGGTACACCACTGATAACCTTAGACCATTTGGGGTAAGAGTCATTAACCACTACTCTCTGAATTCTGTCTATTAGCAAGGTTTCTATCCATTTACAAATTGATCTTTCCAAGCCTGTAGACTTTACCTTACCCATGAGCCGTGTGTGTGTAACTGTATCGAAAGCTTTTGCAAAATCCAAGTATACCATGTCCACCGCCACCCCTCTGTCCAATGTTTTATTTACCTCCTCATAAAAAGAAATCAGATTTGTTTGACAACTTCTGTCTTTCATGAACCCATGCTGTTTGTTGCCTAACCTCCCTGGCGGTATGATTCAGTCTGGATTTAGGTGCTGAAAGTGGTACAATTATTTTGCATGGAAATTTGTCATTTTATATTTTAGTCCTGTAATTCTTAGGAATAACTCACTTAAATCTGTTCAAACCAGAGTCTAGCAGACATAACGGGTATGATAAAGTTTATAATATAATAAAGAATAATAAAAATGATTCAATAATGTAATCAAATCCTAAAACGCTGAAAAATTGACACTTTTTGGTTGCTATGGACAATCTCCAAATTCCAGGCAGAAAAAACAGTATTTATAATATAAAAGTGCATGCAGGGCACTGCACAGACCACTAGGGACAAAGGGGGTGTGTAATTTTTAATACAGTACTGTAATCTGTAAGATTACAGTGCTGTGTGTCTTTTGTGTGTTTTTACTTTTTTTTAATTTGCCGCCGATCTCCGCTCCCGTGCGCCGTAACGTCGCAGGGAACGGAGCTCGGCGGCATTCGGCACTGTGAATCGAGTGGAGGACAACTCGATCACACAGCGCGGAGGACATCGCTGGATCCAGGGGACAAGGTAAGTAACTCCCCCTGTGTCCTCCCCTGAATCCAGCGATGCGATCCCGAGTCTGGCTCGGGGTTACCGCTCCTGTCAGTAAAATCCCAACCCGAGCCAGACTCTGGATTACCACTAGGGGGGTTAAAATATTTTTTTCAAACAAGAACTCATCTATATGTGGTCTTTTATTAAACTCTCCAGTAGCTTCCCAACTATAGATGTTAAACTAAAAGGTCTATAGTTACTTGGTAAAGACTTTGTTCCCTTTTTAAATATAGGCACCACATTGGCCCTGCGTCAATCCAGTGGTACCATTCTAGTCATTAACGAGTCCCTAAAAATTTGATCCAATGGCTTTAAAATGACAGAGTTAAATTCTTTTAGGATCCATGATTGGATGCCATCTGGTCCAGGTGCTTTATCCACCTTTATTCTGTCTAAATATTTCTGGACCATTTCACTTTTGAGCCATTGTGGATCATTTGGGGCTGTGTTACTACCACCCCCAAAGCTCCCCATGCTCCTTTGTATACACAGAACTGAAGAAAGTATTTAATACATTTGCCTTCTCTTTGTCCCCCGTCACCCACTCCTAATTATTTTGTAAAGGGCCTACATGCTCAGACCTGACCTTTTTACTATTAATATACAGTATTTGGAGAATTTTTGGGGGTTTGTCCTACTATCTTTTGTACTGTGTTGTACATTTAGAATTTTGGCATCCTTGATTTCCTTTATACATATTCTGTTATATTCTTTGAAAAATTTAAACGCTGATAGTGTTCCTTAATTTTTATATTTTTTAAAAGCTCTTTTCTTATTATTTATATTCTTTTTAAATTTGGCCATGAGCCACATAGGTTTTATTTTTAGTCTTTTAAACGTATTGCCCATGGGAATATACTTTGCAGTGAGTTCATGTAGATGCATACTCCACTTTTAAGTACGCAATGGGGTTTATTTACCAAAGCTGGAAAGTTCAAAATCAGGCTGACTTCTGCATAGAAACCAATGAGCTTCCAGGTTTTATTACCAAAGCTTAATTGAATAAGCCGAGGTTAGAAGCTCATTGGTTTCTATGCAGAATTGCGCTTGATTTTGCACTTTACAGCTTTAGTAAATAGACCCCATTGTGTACTTAAAAGTGGGGTATGCCTGTACAACCTTTTTTTTTTTTTGTGAAGAATTCCCATTTCTGTTCTGTGTCCAACAATGCCAATAATCCCTTCCAGTCTAAGTCCTGGAGAGCAGCCCTCATCCTTGGAAAATCTGCTCTCTTAAAGTTAAGTGTTTTTATCTTTCCCCCTTTTTTTTTCTCTTTGCTTACAGCTAACATTAAATGAAATAATGTTATGGTCACTGCTACCCAGATGTTCCTTTAGCCCTGGTTCACACTGACTGTGGGGATAAAATCATTCAGCTGAACTCACACGATTTCATTCCCGCACGTCAGTTCTGATTTTGGGGGTGACTTCAGAGACATCTTTGTGGGTTTCTGCACAGATGTCAAGGGAAATTTCACCCTGAAATTGGCAAAAGTAGTACAGAAACTACAATTGGGAATCGGTGCGGCACCGCACCGATTCAGACGCTGCCATTGCTGGCAATTGCCGCCGATTTGTCATGCGATTTTTAAATGCCAAATTACATGTCAAATCACATCAATGTGAACCAGGACTTGTATGAACATTAGTAATAAGCTCTGCATTGTTTGAGATTACCAGTTCCAACAGAGCATCAGTCCTAGTTGGGGCCTCAATAAACTGGACAATAAAATTATCCTGTGATAGGTTTATAAATTTTTGCACTTTTAACTGTCCCAGCAGTGCCATTACTCCAGTCAATTTCTGGGTAGTTAAAACCCCCCATTATTATCACTGTCCCAGCTCTTGCAGCCCTTTCCATCTTTGCAAGGTGCTGAGTCTCCTCCCCCTCATTAACATTGGGTGATTTATAACAAACTCCAATGATTAACTTTGAACTAGGCACATCTATATGCAGTTCCACCCATAATGCTTCAGCAACATCACACTCTCCATCAATTTGGTCCTCATTCACATTTGCTTTTAGATCACTTCTCACATAGAGGCAGAAACTGTCACTTTTCCTTTTTACCCTGTCTCTCCAAAAGAGTGCATAGCCAGGAATATTAATAGACCAGTCATGTGAGGAATGAAGCCAAGATTCAGCAATACCGATTACATCATATTTTTCCTCATGCACCAGAGCTTCCGACTCACCTATTTTGCTTGGCAGACTTCTGGCATTGGTAAACAAACACTTTAATGCATTATTACATTTTGCATATCTTTTTTAGTAGTCCAAATAGCACTATAATTTCCAAAGGTTGTTTGCAACATGGGAACCTTCTTGTCACAACCCACCCCCAATCTATCCCCATTCCACCCTCCATTAATGTCTGACCTCCAAACTGACCTGTCCGTCCAATTGAATTCTCCCCCCTCAATCCTAATTTAAATACTCCTCCAACCTTCCCATAAACCTCTCCCCCTGCACAGCAGACCCCCTTCCATTCAGGTGCAAACCATCTTTAGCATATAGGTTGTATCCCAATAAAAAGCCAGCCCGGGGCTCTAGAGACCCAAACCCTTCCTTCTTACACCAAATATTAAGCCACGCACTCAGGTCTCTAATTTCCCCCTACCTTTCCTGTGTTGCGCATAACACAGACAATATTTCAAAGAATATCACTCCGGAGGTCCTTCCCTTCAACGTGCAGCCTAGTTATTTCAATTGATTCTTAAGGAACCTCCAACTTCCTTGTATTCTGTAATTGGACCAAGACAGCTGGGTCATGCCCAGCCCCTCCCCAGTAATTTATCATCCCGGTCCACCAAATACCGAACCCTAGCACCAGGGAGGCAAACAATTTGGTTGAGGTGATCCTGGTGACAAATTATTGTATCAGTCCTTCTGATTATAGAATCCCCTATTACCACCAACTGTTTAGGCCTACCTGCACTACCCTCGCCACCCCTACTAGATGGGCTGCTCTCCCGGCTGTTAGGGGTAGCAGTGACATCCAGGGCTGCCACCTCTGTGTTTGCCACTTCCACATCTTCACTCAACTTGGCAAATTTGTTTTGGTCCACAAACACAGGACTGACCTTCCTTTTCTGTGAGCCCCTACCACTCCCTCTAACTACATCAACCCATCTTCCTACCTGATAATCCTGACTTGCCCCTCCACCCTCCACATCAACCCTACTGACCACCTGCTCAGCGAGCAGGGGACCCCTTTCAAAGTTGCCAGACAGAAGCCATTCAGTAAAAGGCACATGACACCCCATCTGGAATTTGCCAAAAGGCACCTGAAGGTCTCTCAGACCACGAGAAAAACACAGAAAAGTTTCCCCAGGGGTTTTTTAGCAGCAGAGAGTTCGTATGAAAATAGTTGATGTAAAAAAATAATTTATTTGACAGACAATAGTAATTCCAAATGAACAATAATACATCATCCATATAGGTAATGCGACAAATACAAACATGGAACATCACTCATAGCAAAAGACTCTATGTACAAGCATGGTTTGCCAATTGTATTCGTAACATATGTATCCACATGAAAAACCCCGATGCATTTCGACCCTTGCGATTTCCGGTCTCTTCAGGGGGATTTATATTCTAGGGGAATGTCAAAATATCTAATTAAAGACTTTGGACAATATAAAAATATATATAAGTATAATATTTCAAATTAAGCAAAAATATGTCTCCATGCATATAGAGATATAGTTACCAATGGGTGTATGAGGACATGAGGACGTGTCGCATGAACCGGCATTGCAGGATTATAGCCATCCAGTGATCCCATCGCTGCCACATGTTCCCCTCGCGCCCTCTGGGTGGGTGCATAGTCCACTGAGCTTACAGGGGGCCATGTTATGGGACCCAGAGAGGATGGGGGGTAAAACACCTGCAGATGGACATGCAAAAAACTTTTTATAGGTCATCATTGAATGTTATAGGGAGTATATAGAAGTGCTAGGCAGTTATAGGCTAATTACTTGGTAATTAATGAATTCATATTGTAAAGGAATTAAACTAGTTATATATAACATGGCGTAGTTTCTTCATTAGTTATATTAATTGTAAGAGGGATTGGCTGACAGTGAGAAAAGGTGGGTGAGGGATAGGGTGTGGAGATGTGGTGGGTGAGGTGAAAAATGCATGATGTGAGGTGCACTGAGGATAGGGCAAAAGGGGTGTTAAAGTGAAAACAAAACCAAACAACTGAAAAAGAAAAACTGAAACACCAAATTTAAAAGTGTGAAAAGAATGATGCATGCGTGTATGTGTGTGTGAGAAAATAAAGAAATAGAAGACTGATGGAGTGCTTGGTAAGTGTAGCTTTTGGAATGATTATGACTGGGTAATCCTTGTACTTATGCAATACCCGTTCATTTAGTAACATTACTATTTAACCTACACAATATTGTTTCTTAGTAACATAATCCCAATCTTATTCCCTCACTTTATGCAGTTAGCATTCAGTGTCATATCTCTCATGCCTGGCACCTTGATCCTTCTCACTTTCACTATTCAATTGTCCACCTCTTTCTTTATTTTCTCACACACACATACACGCATGCATCATTCTTTTCACACTTTTAATTTTGTTGTTTCAGTTTTTCTTTTTCAGTTGTTTGGTTTTGTTTTCACTTTAACACCCCTTTTGCCCTATCCTCAGTGCACCTCACATCATGCATTTTTCACCTCACCCACCACATCTCCACACCCTATCCCTCACTCACCTTTTCTCACTGTCAGCCAATCCCTCTTACAATTAATATAACTAATGAAGAAACTCCGCCATGTTATATATAACTAGTTTAATTCCTTTACAATATGAATTAATTAATTACCAAGTAATTAGCCTATAACTGCCTAGCACTTCTATATACTCCCTCTAACATTCAATGATGACCTATAAAAAGTTTTTTGCATGTCCATCTGCAGGTGTTTTACCCCCCATCCTCTCTGGGTCCCATAACATGACCCCCTGTAAGCTCAGTGGACTATGCACCCACCCAGAGGGCGCGAGGGGAACATGTGGCAGCGATGGGATCACTGGATGGCTATAATCCTGCAATGCCGGTTCATGCGACACATCCTCATGTCCTCATACACCCATTGGTAACTATATCTCTATATGCATGGAGACATATTTTTGCTTAATTTGAAATATTATACTTATATATATTTTTATATTGTCCAAAGTCTTTAATTAGATATTTTGACATTCCCCTAGAATATAAATCCCCCTGAAGAGACCGGAAATCGCAAGGGTCGAAATGCATTGGGGTTTTTCATGTGGATACATATGTTACGAATACAATTGGCAAACCATGCTTGTACATAGAGTCTTTTGCTATGAGTGATGTTCCATGTTTGTATTTGTCGCACTACCTATATGGATGATGTATTATTGTTCATTTGGAATTACTATTGTCTGTCAAATAAATTATTTTTTTACATCAACTATTTTCATACCAACTCTCTGCTGCTAAAAAACCCCTGGGGAAACTTTTCTGTGTTTTTGTTGTATACTTATGGGTTATGCAGCTTTGGGGGGCTCCCTCATTGTGTTATTTTTCCTTTCTCAGACCACGAGAAACAAAATTATCTTGTCTGGTGAAACAAAGATTGAACTCTGTGGCCTGAATGGCAAGCATCATGTCTGAGGGAAACCAAGCACTGCTCATCACCTGGCCAATAGCATCTCCACAGTGAAGCATGGTGGTGGCTGCATGATGCTGTGGGGATGTTTTTCAGTGGCAGGAACTGGGAGACTTGTCTGAATCGAGGGAAAAATGAATGCAGCAAAATACAGAGACATTGTTGATAAAAAACTGCTCCAGATCACTCTGGACCTCATATATGGTGGCAAAGGTTCAGCTTCCAACAAGGCAACGACCCTAAGCACACAGCCAAGATAACAAAGGAGTGGTCCCCTGTGAATGTCCTTGAGTGGCCCAGCCAGAGTCCAGACTTGAACCCAATTAAACATCTCTGAAGAGATCTGAAAATGGCTGTGCACCAACGCTCCCCATCCAACCTGATGGGGCTTGAGAGGTCCTGCAAAGAAGAATGGGAGAAACTGCAAAAAATAGGTGTGCCAAGCTTGTAGCATCAAATTCCAAAAAGACTTGAGACTATAATTGGTGCCAAAGGTGCTTCAACAAAGTATTGCGCAAAGGCTGTGAATACTTATGTACATGGGATCTTTTTCCTTTTTATTTTTAATAAATTTGCAAGATTTTAAACAAACTTCTTTCATGTTGTCATTATGGGGTATTGTTTGTAGAATTTTGAAGAAAATAATGAATTTAATCCATTTTTGGATAAGGTTGTAACAGAACAAAATGTGGAAAAAATTAATCGCTGTGAATACTTTCCGGATGCATTGTAGAGAGGCCCAAAATCCAATGATTCATGGCTGGGACCTGCTGATTGGCTATGTCCAAACACAGGCCAGAATCCTGTGTTGACAAGAGATATCTTTAGTAAAAAGCAGCACACTGTACACAAATTAACACTGGTTAGGCACACTGTTAACCCCTTGATTGCCCTAGATGTTAACCCCTTCCCAGCCAGTGTCATTAGTACAGTGAAAGTGTGTAGTATTAGCACCGATCACTGTATTAGTGTTACTGGTGATGTTAGTGTGGCTGCCAATCTGACACTAACTATCGTAGTCCCATTACTACCTAGGCAAAAACAGGCATCAGTGAAAAGTTCGCCTCTGTATGGCTCCATACAGCAGCGAACTCGGATGTTTTTCACTGATGTCCATTTTTGCCAAATATCCTGTAAGTTGTGCTTTTAATGCACTTGATAACTCATATTAGCGGTATTTCACTATGAGCTTTTTCTCTATTTCCCCATCTATGGAGTGTGGCGCATTCTTTCTACTGTAAAGTACCCTCTTGGAAGAGTTTTTTGAGGAACCATCCTACATATCCTAAGATCAATAGATCACTGCTTTTTTGACCCCATTGTTTCTGGTGAGTGGGATCACCGAAGGGGGAGTCACCTCACATTTTGCAAAGTTTGGAGCACCATCGCACTTTTTTTCATATAAGCACTATGCACCTAATAGATTTGTGCATGTTATATTATATATAATTTTGTTTTATTTTGATTCTGTTTGACACAAACTCATTGATGTATATGGCACTAATCACCAAGACGTGTATTGAATAATACAGTATCTCACAAAAGTGAGTACACCCCTCACATGTTTGTAAATATTTTATTATATCTTTTCATGTGACAACACTGAAGAAATGACACTTTGCTACAATGTAAAGTAGTGAGTGTACAGCTTGTATAACAGTGTAAATTTGCTGCCCCCTCACAATAACTCAACACACAGCCATTAATGTCTAAACTGCTGGCAACAAAAGTGAGTACACCCCTAAGTGAAAATGTCCAAATTGGGACCAATTAGCCATGAGCTCTCACTCTCTCATACTGGTCACTGGAAGTTCAACATAACACCTCATGGCAAGGAACTCTCTGAGGATCTGAAAAAGAGAATTGTTGCTCTACATTAAGATGGCCTAGGCTATAAGATGATTGTCAAGACCCTAAAACGGAGCGGCAGCACGAAGGCCAAGACCATACAGCAGTTAAACAGGACAGGTTCCACTCAGAACAGACCGCGCCATGGTTGACCAAAGAAGTTGAATGCACATGCTCAGCGTCATATCCAGAGGTTGTATGAGTGCTGCCGTTATTGTTGCAGAGGGGCGGGGGGTCAGCCTGTCAGTATTCAGACCATACGCCGCAGACTGCATCAAATTGGTCTGTATGGCTGTCATCCCAGAAGGAAGCCTCTTCTAAAGATGATGTACAAGAAAGCCAACAAACAGTATATTGAAGACAAACAGACTAAGGACATGGATTACTGGAACCATATCCTGTGGTCTAATGAGACCAAGATAAACTTATTTGGTTCGGAGGGTGTCAAGTGTGTATTGTGGCAACCAGGTGAGGAGCACAAAGATAATTGTGTTTTGCCTACAGTAAAGCATGGTGGTGGAAGTGTCATGGTCTGGGGCTGCATGAGAGCTGCCGGCTACTGGGGAGCTACAGTTCATTGAGGGAACCATGAATGCCAACATGTACTGTGACATACTAAAGCAGAGCATGATCCCCTCCCTTCAGAGACTGGGCCGCAGGGCAGTATTCCAATATGATAATGACCCCAAAACACACCTCCAAGATGACCACTGCCTTACTAAAGAAGCTGAGGGTAAAGGCAATGGACTGGCCAAGAATGTCTCCAGACCTAAACCCTATTGCTCATCTGTGGGGCCTCCTCAAATGGAAGGTGGAAGAACGCAAGGTCTCTAACATCTACCAGCTCCGTGATGTCCTCATGGAGGAGTGGAAGAGAACTCCAGTGGTAACCTGTGGAGCTCTGGTGAACTCCATGCCCATGAGGGGTAAGGTAGCGCTGGAAAAGATAGAATAAAATATTTACAAAAATGGGAGGGGTGTACTCACTTTTGTGAGATACTGTATATGTTGCCAGCGTTGTTTCATATCTTGTATCACTATTAAGGTTATAGCACCTTTGCACAGCGGCTGCAGTATTGTGTACATTTCTATTTATTTAGTACTTTAGCGTTAGTTTTATTAACTGAAACTTTAGTCAGAAAATTAAGTCCTGCTAGATCACACATTATGCTGGCCCCTTTTGCAGGTATAGCTATGTAAAACATTACAAAAATGTGCCTATACGGTTTAAAATCCAGTAATACACTCTCACCCTGCTGTGCACATGCTCAATTGCTCTCCATTTTTAGGTACTGCTGAGTTTGTAGAGGCCAATCTTCTGACAGCCTTAATGTGGAATTAAACCCTCCTATCCTCTACAACCAAAGAGCTGCTTCTGTTTGATCTGCAACTGTCTGGAACACCCAAAGCCCCTAAAAGGAGAGCTCTTCAGATGTGTCTCCAAATAACCTTCATATATAGGGTGAAAGGGAGGGCATAAGAATATACCTGTCTGATCACACATGTGCCTCAATCCCATAAGACAAAGGAGGCCAAGATCATTGGCCAACTTTGGTCCCTGGCATTCTCCTTTCATTGTGCATGCGCCAAACGTATATGTGCACTGTGTGCTGATGTCACTCCTTCGCTCTGTACACCCAGAAGTGATGTCACCTCCGGACACACACCTGGAAGTGTACTTCACATTTCTCTGTGCAAAGAGCAATAGGCAAACCATAAAGACAGCGATCACATGGTACAGTGTATCTGAGAGACACAGTGTTCACAAGGTACAGCGCATCTGAGAGACACATCGATCACATGGTACAGGGAATCTAAGAGACACAGTGATCACAAGGTACAGGGGATCCGAGAGACACAGAGATCACAAGGTACAGGGGGTCTGAGAGACACAGCGATCACATGGTACAGGTGATCTGACACGGTGATCACAAGGTCATGGGGTCTGAGGGACACAGTGATCACATGGTACAGGGGATCTAAGAGACATAGTGGACACATGGTATAGGGGTCTTAGAGACACAGCGAACATATGGTACAGGGGATCTGAGAGACACAGTGATCACAAGGTACAGGGCATCTGAGAGACACAGCGATCACATGGTACAGGGCATCTGAGAGACACAGCGATCACATGGTACAGCGGATCTGAGAGACACAGCGATCACAAGGTACAAGGGGTCTGAGAGACACAGTGATCACAAGGTACAGGGGATCCAAGAGACACAGCGATCACAAGGTACAGGGGTTACGAGAGACACAGCGATCACATGGTACAGGGAATCCGAGAGACACATCGATCACAAAAGCTGAACATGAGCAGCTGGCGTTGGGGAGGGGGGGGCATGAGGGTACATCCCAGTTGAGAAGCAAAGCATCATGGCCACTGCATGTCTACACCCCCAGCCGCTGACTCTGCAGCTAAACGTGTGTAGCAAGGTCCCAGGCCTCCTTTGGTCTACTGAGAACCTCCAGGGCCAGGGATAGCTGCCATCCTTCTGTATATGGTGGGTTGTGAGATATAGTGGGTGCAAAGCAATTCGATTTATGGGCGCCAGACACTTCTTGAATGCAAAAGAGATTTTTATTTCTCTCAACTGAACTTTGGCAGAGAGGGTTAGGGCCAGGACACCCTTAGGTAGTTGCAAGATTAATTGGCAGGCTCCAAGACTTCAACAGGAGGACAGCCATGCAGGGAAAGACACCACATCTGCATGTGTAGGAATGGTGTCTCCTATGGCATCAGTCTTTAACAGTTCCTAACACAAAGGTAACAGTACCTTTACTTTCACTACAATCACTTCTTGTAGTTCTTCAGCCCACTGAGCTCCCAGTCTCTCTCACTAGACTAAATGATTCACTGTCAATGAATCCCTTGAGCTTGTGGTATCTTCCTCAAGTGTCACCCCTTCTTCTCTGCTAGGTCCCTAGCTTGGCACTCAAGATACATCTTAAGCTTCACCTCACTGGCCTGCTCAGTCCCTGATTTGACACACAAGGCTGCTCTGCAAGCGTCACCTCCGCTGGCTGGGTCCCTGGCTTGATATCCACTGAAGTTTCCAGATTCTTTACCATCCCCGGTTGGTGAGAATACTGCTCCGGTACTTGCTTCAGCTACTCACTGTGGTCCCCGGTACAAGGTGGATGGTCTCTTAGTGGCAACAGCTTCCCCTCTACCTCCAACCATGACAGGTTCTCCGGATGGCAGAACCGTCACTTCTGGTTGGACTGCAAGTCACAATCCCAACCCTGCGCTGCTCTCTTGCTTCTGGATAGGTCCCCAGACAGCCTAGCAGCACGATGTGCCCGGGATAGGCCCAAACTCCAGCCTAGCAGCCCAGGCAATACAACACACGTCCACCCAGACAGCCATCCAGGTGGCACAGCACCCCGATGACTTGACTCCACTCAAATATATAGTTTCTTCCAGCAGGCCAAGGGATTTAAGAAAATCCCTGCCTGTTGACTGGGATACCCCATATACCCATAATCTGACCTTGCGATGTCTTTCTCATATCTAATGCTTCCAGGTACCCGGCCACCTAGCAGGAAAAGAGAGAAGTGCAGCAATTACAAACTTAGAGTGAAATCAATTGATCCTCAACAATTAACCAAGACAGCTATACCTAGCAGGTAAATTTAGGAGCAACCCTGCCTAAACACCAGGGTACTACATGTGGACAGCAGTTGGGTGGCAATAAAAGCACAGGTCAGCCATTGCATTTTATCACCCCCCGACCTCACATGGAAGCAAGTCCTGAGAACTCTACTCTGGCCGTGTGAATGAGCAGTTTGTTCATGTGGCTGAAGCCGCCTGCTGAACTCACACGATTTCAAAAGTGCATTTCATTGCGACTTCGGGGGCGATTTGAAAGACATCTGTGTGGGTTCATGCACAAATGTCCATTGAAATCTCCCCCGAAGTCACCAAAGTAGTGCAGGAATTACTTTTGGAAATCGGTGCGGCGCTGCAAAGTTGGCGTTGCATTGATTCGGACAGTACAGTTTCCGGCAATAGGCTGTGATTTGACATATCATGTCAAATTGCCCTGATGTGAGCGGGGGTTAAGAGGACGCAGCGCCTGTACAAACACAGCTGAAGGTCCTAATTTGACCAGTGTGTGTGAGTGGCCCCGAATGCACACTGTTTGTGTTTAGAGCTGTCCAATTGCACCCAGGCGCCTGTCATGTTACAACCTGCGGCTGTGTTTGCGCAGCTGCTCTGCTTCATATCATAATTAGAATGACTGCACACAGCCCCAGGCAGCTCCAACAACATAAACAGACTGCTGTTAACACTGTACAGGCCACAGCTACCATGTGAATTAGTCCCCGAGACATTCACACACACAGCTTTATTTATTACCTCAATTCAGTTTTATCTTTTAGATTTTTAGCAGGCATGTTGTAATGCAATTTCTCCTTTTGGCCAAAAGATGGAGACAGAGAGATGCTGACTTGTCCTTCCAGAAAACTCAGAGACACAAAGCACACTGGGAAAAAGGGGAGTTTCAGGAAGTGATGAGGTAAATGAGCAGATGGAAGTGCTGAGGTGAGAGAAAAGAGAGAGACAGGTTTTCCACACAGCACTACAGAGAGAGTACTGACAGAAGATCTGAGGAGGGCCGTCTGAGGGGAGCGGTCTGATGTACCAGCATCTGAACTCCACCTAAGAGAGAGAGAGAGAGCCACACTGTCTACCAGCATCTGAGAGAGAGAGAGACGCTTCTCCTGAGACTGCTGCCAAGAGACTGAGGATAAAGGAGCCGGGAACAGTTTCACCCACACGGTCCTCCACCATTCAGCCCAGGTACCCTGCTCAGCAACTCAGCACCATCGAGCCCAACGAAAATAACCCACACAGCACTTTGGGGATCACAAGACCTATCCAGGTGTCCTGTTGGCCGTTGTCCCATCACCCTGCCAGTTCAGCTACCAGCCATCCTGATCAGCCGATGGGAGGTGATCCAGTGCCTTCCAACATTGCCAGAAACCTGAACCACCATTTGGGACTTCCGTTGTGTCATCACCCAGAGGATTGGTAAACGGGTGTAAACCCAACATCTTTCTTAGCACAGTACAGACACTGCATGCAGACACCTATTCCCCTTTCTACTGTCAGAGGATGCTTGTTTGGAGCTGCCACTTCTAGCCATTCTGATCTTACAAACCACTACCTAACGGGATTTCCTAAAAGATTACTGCCTCAGATTTTATTGATTAAATCTACTCTCTTTACAAAGGGCCCCAACGTTTGCTAGCAGAAGACGCTAGTGCCATTCAACTCAGGACCTGTAACGTTACAGAACTGTGCTTACTGTACATGTTAACCCATTTCTTATTTTTGTATTGTTACTTTCAGTGGCGATTGTGTCCCAGAAGGAGCTGAGAAGTTGATAGATCTTCTCTCCTCCCTCTCAGCGTCTGTGCTATGGGCATATAGATTACTGCCCTTTTCTAAATTTACAGTTGCTAAGTATTGAAGGTTGTCTTTTCTAATGTATTCATTCTTTACAGAAAGGTTTAACAGTGTTGTAAGCTTCAATATGCTTTAAAGCGTGATAATAGATTCAATTTGTTTATCACTACCAGGTGCGTGTCTGTTTTTGGTGATAATCCACAGCCAGGATAACAATATTTTCCACATGTGTCTTTAAATGTGTTTGCAGTAATCTAATTTAACCAGGTGTGTCAGAGGGGCTGAGGTCATTCTTGTGGTTAAGGTGGAGATCAGAGAACCCGAATTTACCAAGCAGCTCCTTCATAGGTGGCGCTACACGTGGGGGCTAGTCTGGGATTTCCTGTTTTGCTAGCAAACAAAGACAACACTCTTGAAAGCATCAAGATGGATCCTGTCAATATGAGCCCAGAAAGTTCAGGCCAAGCAGCCTTGTGGGAAGAAGCTACCTTACCAACACCTGTAGCCATGATTGGGCCGGAATTCATTACCGCCTTGGAAGAGTTTGTGGCAAAGTGTCAGAAGAGTAGTCCACTATACACTGGGTCCTAAAACCAAAAGCTGGGAACCTTTTCTGGAAAACAGCCAGTACCTGTCAAAGAAGAGAGTTTAGAGGAATGGCTGCCGTTAGCCATGCAAGCCTTAGATGAGTGGGACATCCCTAAGGCTCAGAAAAAGCAGAGAATCACAGAGAGTTTGAGGGGTCCATCCTCAGAAGCTATTCGCAACCTGAAACTTAGCAAACAGGACTGTACTGCTCATGACTACTTATATATCTTGCAGGACATGTTTGGGAGAACAGAAAAGGCCTTTGACATTGTGTACCAGTTTGAGCATACCTACCAAGATGAGGGGGAGAAACTGTCTGAATACATGAGGCCTCTTGACAAGATAATGCACCAGATACTGCTAAAGAAAGGTATAGATCCCAGGTCAGTTGACATAGTCCAGGCACAACAGGTTTGAAGGGGGGCTCAGCCCTTAGATCTTATTATGATCCAGTTGAAAACTCAAAGAGATGGTGACATTTTGAAGTACCCTGAATTAATCCGGATGGTGTGAGAAGAAGGAGCTCTGTTGGAGAGAAAAAAAAGAAACTTGAAGCCAGAATCTGTCACTGAGGTCAGAGTGATTAATGCAACTAGTGAAGAAACAGAGATAGAGCTCTTTAAATCCCAGGTGTCGCAAATGATGGAGATAATGATGCTGCTAGCAGCCAGGATCATCCACCAGCTAACAAGAATGCCTCAGAGCCCAAGCAGACTTCGAACCCTACAGTTGTTTCTGCAGAGAAGCCTATGAGTCAAGTAGTCTGTCTTAAATGCGGAGGAGTGGGTCATTACCATCACAACTGCACAAGTCCGCTAAAAGATGTCAGTTGGTTCCGAGAAGCCAGCAGGAAACCTCAGAGGGCCCTGGTGAAGAAGCCAAACGGGTGCTCACTTACAGGACTTAGCTCAAAAGGCAAAGACCCAGGGGGAAGTCACAGCGGAAGTCTAAACTGCCACAGTGAGGGCTGTCACTGCTGTTTCTGAACGACCAGACAATCTGCTCCCAACGACCTTAAGGGCCAGTCTCGGAGAGTCGGTGCATACCAGCCCTCTGAAGCCCAACAAAGTTGCCAGCAAAACCCAAAGCCCATTAAGAAGGGAGGCATGAATATGGACAAACTAACTACTCTACTTCGGGTAGATTTCCTGACAAACTAGTGGGACCTTCTCCCATTGTGTCAATTCAAGTAGAAGGCATCTATACAAAGGCCCTTCTGGACACGGGGGTGCCAGTTACGCTACTATATAGAGACTTTTACGACTAGCAATTCAAACACTTACCCCTGCAGAAATTGGAGGAACTGGAGATATGGGGTATTGGAACCCAAAAATTTCCCATATGATGGATACTTACCACTCAAGTTGACCTTTGACCCCTCTGTGACGGATCCAACAGAAACGTTTGATACCTTAGCCGTTGTATGCCCTCGCCCATCAGGAGCCAACAAGAGTTCTCTGATTATAGGAACGAACACTGACCTTGTCAGAAGGCTGCTCACTCCACTTGTATTGAAGTCTGATACCCCAACCAAAGGCATACACCCTATGCTGAGACAAGTGTATCAGCACCTAGTCGAAGAAAAGAGAGCCCCAGTTGAAGGAGTGGAGAAGATTTGGCGATAGGTCAGAAGTGAGAAGATACCACAACCTGGAGAGGTGATGTGTCTACAAGTGCCAGTCAAGCACAATTGGGAACAACCGGGCCCCTTTGTTGTCCGTGAAGCTGACTGTCAGGGAGAGGACACGGGAGTGGAGGTAATCCCAGAAGTCATATCTGAAAGGGAGTTGGGGAAAGGATAGAAGGACGGAATCTCCATAGAACAGTTTTACCCACAAAACACCACACCATCATATGAGTGGAAAGAAAAGGTTAAAGCCCAGCTCCTGAGATGGCAGAATATGTTCTCAAAAGATGACTTTGATGTGGGGTGTGTGAAAAGTGCCCTGCACGGAATTCGCCTTCAGGAAGACAAGCCATTCAGAGAAAGAGTCAGACGGATCCCTTTGGGGGACCAAGAAGATTTTCATGAGCAGCTGGCAGAATTGAAGAGATCAGGCATCATCAGGGAGTCTAGGAGCTCTTATGCCTCCCCCCATAGTGGTGAAGAAAAATTAGTCCCTCAGGCTGTGCATCCAAAATCGGACGCTCAACAGGAGGACCATTCCTGATCAGTACACCACTCCAAGGATAGAAGATGCCCTGCAGAGCTTATCGGGGGTAAAGGGTTCAGCGTGCTAGACCTGAAGGGTGGGTACTATCAAATCCCCATGCACCCTGGGGACACCCTGAGGACAGGGAAAAAACAGCTTTCATCAACCCAGTAGGGTTATTCGAGTTTGATAGGATGCCTCAAGGTCTGTCCGGTTCTCCAGCAATGTTCTAGAGACTGATGGAGAAGACAGTAGGGGACATGAACCTAATCAAAGTGTGGGTATATCTGGATGATATCATCGTCTTCGGCAAAACTCTTGAAGAAGAGCATCCGGAGAAGGTTCTGAGGAGACTCTATGAAGAGGGATTGAAGCTGTCCCATGTAAAATGTCAGTTTTACCAGCCTTCAGTTAATTACCTCAGCAATGTTGTCTTCACTGAAGAAATAGCTACTGACCCCCAGAAGCTGGAAGCTGTCACCTCTTAGCCAACGCCTGCCAATGCAACTGAGCTTAAGTCATTCCTGGGATTTTGCTCATACTACAGGAGATTCGTTGAGGGATTAGCGAGAATAGCCCTCGCCCTTACTGAGTTACTGAAGAACGAGGATGAGAATGACGACCCAGACCTAATGAAGTCGGTCAAACAACATGAAGGGCCCAGGAAGCCTTGGGAGTCAAGCCAAAAACAGTGGACTGACCTGTGTGAGCAAGCCTTTCGGCAGCTGAAGTGAAGTCTAACAACTGCTACTGTTCTGGCCTATGCCAATCCAGCCAAGCCATATGAGCTGCATATTGATGCCAGTCGAGATGGGCAGGGCGGGGTACTGTATCAGGAGCACGATGGACACCTGCGACCTGTTGCTTATGTGAGCCGAATTGTTGCACCTGCTGAGAAAAACTACCCTACTCACAAGTTGGAACTCTTGGCTCTGAAGTGGGCAGTGGTGGACAAGTTGAAAGACTACTTATATGGTGCAAACTTCATGTTCAGAACTGACAACAACCCACTCATGTACATACTCACCACAGTAAAACTGGATGCCACCGGGCAAGGGTGGTTGGCTGCCCTATCAGGTTTCGGCTTCAGCCAAAAATACCACCCAGGATGTGGGAACAGAGATGCTGATGCCCTGTCCAGGAGACCCTATGACTTTGGAATTTGCTCTGAAGAGTGGACTCAACTGACTCCAGAAGGGATACAAGCCTTGTGTGAGGGGGCAGAACATCAGGCCAGAGGAACAATTGGGGCAAAAGCCATCAGAGTCTCAGTGGCAGGTATCCCCAAATACTACTGTGATTTGTCCCAGGTCAGGAATAACAGCCTACCTAAGATTTCAGATAGAGACTTAAGAAAGGACCAGATAGCAGATCCCCTCTGTAGTTTAACACTGAAAGCTCTGGAGGGCCATAACTAGTACACAAGGAATGGGATCGACTGCAGTTATGCAATGGGGTGCTCTACCGAAGGGGCCCCTCAGTTGATCCTGAAGATAAGTGGCAGCTTATCTTGCCGAGAATGAATAGAGAGACAGTGCTGACTGCCTTACATGACAATCATGGCCACTTAGGACCTGAGAGGATATTCAAACTGGTGCGAGACCGGTTCTATTGGCCTGTATGCGGGCTGAAGTTGAGGGATATTGTCACTCCTGCATACGGTGTATACAGAGAAAGACTTTACCCCAGAGAGCTGCCCCAATGGACCATGTTCAAAGTCAAGGACCACTGGAATTGTTGTGTATTGAGTTTCTGTGTTTGGAGACTGACTCGAGTGGACAAGGAAATGTTCTGGTGGTAACCGACCACTTTACCTGGCATGCCCAGGCATTCCCAACTAAGGACAAGCAAGCATCTACTGTGGCCAAAATTCTGGTAGAGAAGTTCTTTGTCCACTACGGCCTACCTCAGCATATTCACTCTGACCAGGGGGGAGACTTTGAGAGTAGACTCATTAAAAGACTGTTAGACCTGTTAGGTGTTCAGAAGTCAAGAACCACCGCCTGCGACCCTCAAGGAGATCCCCAGCTAAAACGCTTTAATTGCACCTTCCTGGATATGCTTGGGACTCTTACGGGGAAAAAATAAAACAGCATTGGAGCAGGCACATTGCAGCTATTGTACACGCCTATAATAGCACTGAAAACGATGCCATGGTCTATTCACGCTATAGGCTGGTGTTTGGTAGGGAAGTTCGACTGCCGGGGGACTTAGCATTTGGCACCTCTTTAGATCACACCTCGATGGTGTCACACAGAGGATATGTGGACCACCTGAGGAAGAGTCCGAAGACAGCATATGAGAAAGCCCAGGCTGCCTCAGAAACCCAGGGCCAGCGAAACAAGTGAAACTTTGACCTAAAGATGAGAGTACATGATTTTCAGCCTGGTGACAGAGTGTTACTGAGGAACTTGGGCGTCCCTGGGAAACACAAACTGGCTGATCGGTGGAAGTCGCAGCCCTACATCATCTGCAAGCAGTTGCCAGAACTGTCAGTATATCAGATTTGCCCAGAAGGAAGTGCAGACCCACTAAAGATCTTACACCGGCATCATCTGCTACCTTTATCAGACTTTCTTATACCTCATCAACCAAATCAACAGCCTACTCAAACTATCCCTCAGGAATCACCTCCAGTAACCAGGTCCCTACCCTTGCAACCAAACATGAATGCAGTAGACAGAGAGGATGAAGAAATTGGCATGGATTGGCTGTGGCAGTCTACGCTGGCAGAGACTGGCACTCCTCTTTCTCCCAGAGAAGCAGATGTTGGAACCCTCAGACCTACAAAGACAACCCTTGGCAAGCCAAGGAGGCTTTCTGAGTTCCCCAACTGTAGAGGACAAAGAAGCTCCTCAACCTTCTGCAGCATCAGAGGAATAGGCTACTATACCCGGAAACACCTGAGCCCAAAGAGCAGAGAGGAAAGCGAACAATTCGCTCACCAAAAAGGCTGACATACGAAACTTTAGGCCAGGGATATGCAATTAGCGGACCTTCAGCTGTTGCAGAACTACAATTCCCATGAGGCATAGCAAGACTCCAGAGGCAGGGGCATGATGGGACTTGTAGTTTTGCAACAGCTGGAGGTCCGCTAATTGCATATCCCTGCTTTAGGCGAAAGTTCTAAAGAAGCGATCCTCACATCTCAGAGAATCCACAGCCTGCCAATCCTTCCCACTACAGGTTTAGTGGAGGGCGACTCCAACTCAACTCCTGGGCACATCTAGGTGGGCCACCCCAATATCGGTCGCTTGTGGGCAAGAAAACCTCACCTCTTATGACAAATGGTGGGAGGTTCCCTTGCCAGGTTCAAACGTGCATGCCAATTGCTTGTTTTCTTATGTGTACTAACCTGTTTTTGCCTCCCGTTGTATTTTTGAAAGCATGTAGCTGGTTGTGGATAGTGTATGATAGACTCTGTCCTTCCTTTGGGGACCAAAGGTTCTTTGGTGGGGGGGAGTATGTAGCAGGCATGTTGTGATGCAATTTCTTCTTTTGGCCACAAGATAGAGACCAGGAAACTCAAGAGACACAAAGCACACTGGGAAAAAAGAGAAGTTTAATGAAATGCTCAGGTAAATGAGGAGGGAAGTGCTGAGATGAGAGAAAAGAGACAGGTTTTCCACACAGCACTACAGAGAGACTTCTGACAGAAGATCTGAGGAGGGCTGAGGAGAGTGAGGCGCTGGATTTGTGATCAGGACCGGTATGAGGACGGGGCTCTGACCGCCCATCAGAATGTCAGAATAGCCCATACCAAATATTGAAAGAAAAAAAAAATATATATAAAAAAGTAAAGAATGAAGCGCCTAAAGGGAACGTTCATGATGTTTTTCTACAACAAAGGCTTGTCCTTTATTTGTGAATTCCAGGTGAAGGTCCCTTCAAGGGAAACTGCTCCAGAGACAACCATTGTTTTTCCTGGAAATACCAATTGCCTGGCTGTCATGTTGATCCTCAGGTGTTCAGACATGTCACACCGTCACTGAGTTTGCAAACCAGAGCCTCTCATTTCCTTGATTTGTATAATAGTTCCAGTTGTGGATGACAGCCAGGCAACCAGCATTTCCAGAAGGAACAATGACCAGTCCTTATTCCCATAGGATAATCACGTACTCGCTGGTGTTCATTTGTCGTCACTAAGCTGTTTCCCATAGCAACAACATTAACCAGCTTTGTATGGGGGATCCTAGTTGCTATGCAAGAACACTTGCCGTACACGAACACGTGGGACTACAGGGCCCATCATTCCCTCTACGTCCCATAACATAACAGGGAACGCCCCCTGAGCCTGTTCCCATGGTAAAAGCCTTCGGCACGGCCCATCTCATTTCACTACCGGCGTCATCGTTTTCTCTGCGCCAATCCCTGCTTAGCGCGAGGCGTCACCCCAGCAACAGATCACCGCTCATTGGTTGGAAGCTGCTGGTCCGACGGGCGTCTGTCCTATGGCAGCCGTCAGTCCACTATGGAGCTGAAAAGCCATTGGCCAGAACTGACAGATGGGGCGGGGCTAGAGACCGGCAGCTAGCGACTATAGCGGGACGTGTGTGGATGCTGTGACCGAGCAGAGCGCATCTATCTTTGGCCATGGATTTCTTGAGGTCACTCAGCCATCCGGAGGAGATCTACAACCTCATCAGGTTCAAAATGGGGGGCTGCCAGGTGGTGATGACCAAGATGGAGCAGGTAAGTGAACGCTGTATATATCATATATCCCCCTCTGATCTGCTCTGTGCTATCCTGTATACCTGTCATGTATATAGCCTCCTCTGATCTGTTCTGTGCTATCCTATATACCCGTCATGTGTATATCCCCATCTGATCTGCTCTGTTCTTTCCTGTAAATATGTCATGTATATATCCCCCTCTGATCTGCTCTGTGCTATCCTGTATACCTGTGATCTGTCCTGTGATATATACATGACAGGTATACAGGATATCCCCCTCTGATCTGACCTGTGCTATGCTGTATACCTACCATGGATATACCCCCCTCTGATCTGCTCTGTGCTATGCTGTATACCTACCATGGATATACCCCCCTCTGATCTGCTCTGTGCTATGCTGTATACCTACCATGGATATACACCCCTCTGATCTGCTCTGTGCTATGCTGTATACCTACCATGGATATACACCCCTCTGATCTGCTCTGTGCTATGCTGTATACCTACCATGGATATACACCCCTCTGATCTGCTCTGTGCTATGCTGTATACCTACCATGGATATACCCCCCTCTGATCTGCTCTGTGCTATGCTGTATACCTACCATGGATATACCCCCCTCTGATCTGCTCTGTGCTATGCTGTATACCTACTATATATTTACCCCCCTCTGATCTGCTCTGTGCTATGCTGTATACCTACCATGGATATACACCCCTCTGATCTGCTCTGTGCTATGCTGTATACCTACCATGGATATACCCCCCTCTGATCTGCTCTGTGCTATGCTGTATACCTACTATATATTTACCCCCCTCTGATCTGCTCTGTGCTATGCTGTATACCTACCATGGATATACCCCCCTCTGATCTGCTCTGTGCTATGCTGTATACCTACCATATATTTACCCCCCTCTGATCTGCTCTGTGCTATGCTGTATACCTACCATGGATATACCCCCCTCTGATCTGCTCTGTGCTATGCTGTATACCTACCATGGATATACCCCCCTCTGATCTGCTCTGTGCTATCCTGTATACCTGTCATGTATATAGCCTCCTCTGATCTGTCCTGTGCTATCCTATATACCCGTCATGTGTATATCCCCATCTGATCTGCTCTGCGCTATCATGTAAACATGTCATGTGTATATATCCCCCTCTGATCTGTCCTGTGCTATCCTGTATACCTGTCATGTACACCCCCCTCTGGTCTGTCCTGTGATATATACATGGCAGGTATACAGGATATCCCCCTCTGATCTGTCCCATGTTATGCTGTATACCTACCATGGATATATCCCCCTCTGATCTGCTCTGTGCTATCCTCTATACCTGTCATGTATCCCCCCCGATCTGCTTTGTGCCAACCTGTATACCTGTCATGTGTGTGTGTGTGTGTGTGTGTGTGTGTGTGTGTGTAATATGTTATATATATATATATATATCCCCCTCTGATCTGTCCTGTGATATCCTGTATACATCCCCCTCTGATCTGTCCTGTGATATATACATGACAGGTATATAGGATATCCTCCTCTGATTTGCTCTGTGCTATCCTGTATACCTGTCATGTATATCTCCCTCTGATCTGCGCTATCCTGTCATGTATTCCCCTCTTTGCTCTGCGCTATCCTGTAAACATGTCATGTGTATATATCCCCCTCTGATCTGTCCTGTGCTATCCTGTATACTTGTCATGTACATCCCCCTCTGGTCTGTCCTGTGATATATACATGACAGGTATGCAGGATATCCCCCTCTGATCTGTCCCGTGCTATGCTGTATACCTACCATGGATATATCCCCCTCTGATCTGCTCTGTGCTATCCTGTATACCTGTCATGTATCCCCCCCCCCCCCCGATCTGCTTTGTGCTATCCTGTATACCTGCCATGTATCTCCCCCCCCCCCCCCCCCGATCTGCTTTGTGCTATCCTGTATACCTGTCGTGTGTGTATATGTGTATGTATATGTGTATATGTATATGTATGTGTGTGTATATATATATATATATATATATATATATATATATATATATATATATATATATAATCTCCCCCTCTGATCTGTCCTGTGCTATCCTGTATACATCCCCCTCTGATCTGTCCTGTGATATATACATGACAGGTATATAGGATATCCCCCTCTGATTTGCTCTGTGCTATCCTGTATACCTGTCATGTATATCTCCCTCTGCTCTGTGCTATCCTGTATACCTGTCACGTATTCCCCTCTCTGCTCTGCGCTATACTGTATACCTGTTATGTATTCCCCTCTCTGCTCTGTGCTATCCTGTAAACATGTCATGTATATATCCCCCTCTGATCTGTCCTGTGCTATCCTGTATACCTGTCATGTATATCCCCCTCTGGTCTTCTCTGTGATATATACATGGCAGGTATACAGGATATCCCCCTTCTGATCTGTCCTGTGCTATACTGTATACCTACCATGGATATATTCCCCTCTGATCTGCTCTATGCTATCCTGTATACCTGTCATGTATCCCCCCCCCTCCTGATCTGCTTTGTGCTATCCTGTATACCTGTCATGTGTGTATATATATCCCCCTCTGATCTGTCCTGTGCTATCCTGTATACCTGTCATGTATTTATCCCCCTCTGATCTGATCTGTCCTGTAATATCCTGTATATATCCTCCTCTGATCTGTCCTGTAATATCCTGTATATATCCTCCTCTGATCTGTCCTGTGATATATACAGGATATCCCCCTCTGATCTGTTCTGTGCTATCCTGTATACCTGTCATGTATTCCCCTCTCTGCTCTGCGCTATCCTGTAAACATGTCATGTATATATCCCCCTCTGGTCTGTCCTGTGCTATCCTGTATACCCGCCATGTATATATCCCCCTCTGATCCGCTCTGTGCTATCTTGTATACCCGCCATGTATATATCCCCCTCTGATCCGCTCTGTGCTATCCTGTATACCCGCCATGTATATATCCCCCTCTGATCCGCTCTGTGCTATCCTGTATACCTGTCATGTATATATCCCCCTCTGATCCGCTCTGTGCTATCCTGTATACCTGTCATGTATATATCCCCCTCTGATCTGCCCTTTGCTATCCTGTATATCTGTCATGTATATATCCCCCTCTGATCCGCTCTGTGCTATCCTGTATATCTGTCATGTATATATCCCCCTCTGATCTGCCCTTTGCTATCCTGTATATCTGTCATGTATATATATCTCCCTCTGATCTGTCCTGTGATATATACATGACAGGTATACAGGATATCCTCCTCTGATCTGTCCTGTGATATCCTGTATACCTGCCATGTTGGTGTCAATGCCCCCAGCTAAGCCCCTCCCCTGATGTCAGCATTGAGCTCTGGTGATTGGTCGCTGGGCACTATGTAGCAGGCAGAGCTGGGAAGGTTATATGGAAGTAGTGGGGGAGGGGTGACACATTTAACCTTGTTATGGGCAATGCTGGTTCCAGGGTGGTGACTCCTCACCATCCAATCACGGACTCCCATGGGCTGCCCTACAGGTGACAGATGCCGCCAAGTAGCTCTTTGATGGGCTCTGCCCTAAAGCAGAATTCTCAGAGAGGTGTTTGAGCGGATCTGTCACATTTGATCAGTGAAGAGTGGTGCCCCCTTTTATGTGCGACACAAAATCGCAGCGCGATTTCACACAGGATCACCAAACGCTGAATGCAAAAACTGGAGCCGCAAATCGGACGCAGAATCCAAAACCACGGGACGGCAATCAATCACCAATTTTCAGGGTCTTCTTTGAAATGCGTAGACGCAGGACGCTCTTATTTTCAATGGCACTCCAAACACGGCGCAGTTTTGCCAGGATTGTTGTCCAGCAAATTGCGGCAAAATCGCATAAATAAAATTGCAGGACGCGTGCCACACCCAACAGAAATTGTTCTTTTGGGCGATTTTGTTTAGCCTGGGTTTCCACGATTGTGACCTGAAAGTCCTGCGATTTTGATGCAACTTGAAGCAATGCCTGTGTATTCTTGAGATCTATGGACCTCGAGTCGCATCAAAGTCAGACCAAAGTAGTGCAGGAACTACTTTGAAGTCGCTGAGACTTGAAGTTGCACAGATCTGAACGGTACGCATTGGAAATCATGGGGATTGACTTGTCATGCGACTTTGCAGTCCGAAGTTGCATGGCGCATCACACTAGTGGAGAAGTTGCCTTACGCAACTTTGCCGCCATTTGTCCTTTGGGTGACAGGCGTCCTGCGATTTGGGTTGCACGATTTTGAGCCGATTTGTCTTTTGGGCGCCCTGCGATTTTTGTTTGCGCAATTGCCTCCGTTTCCACTAGTGCAACTGTAATGCGACTTTGGACAGAAAGTCGCATGACAAGTCACAGCCCATCGATTTCAATGGCACCCGTTTCAAACTATGCAACTTAAAGTTGCAGCGATTTTGAAAAAGGTTCCTGCTCTACTTTGATGCAACTTTCATCCAGAGACTAAAGTAGGATCAAAGCTGCACTCAAAGTCGCATCAAAGTCACACGCTAAATCGCACAACTTGAGGGTTGCAATAGCGGAAATGTAGCCTTATGCCGTGATTTGTCTTTTGGGCGACAGGCGTCCCGCCATTTTTGTTTGCGGGATTTTACTGCGATTCGTCTTTTGGTTGACAGGCTATTTTGTTTGCGCGATTTTTTCTTTTGGCGACAGGCGTCCCGCTATTTTGTTTGCGCACTTTTGCGCAGATTTGTCTTTTGGCAAAATGCATCCTGCGATTTTGTTTGCATGATTTTGCGGCGATTTGTCTTTTGGGCGACAGGCATTCCTGGGATTTTTATTTGCGCGATTTTACCGCAATTTGTCTTTTGGGTGACAGGTGATATTTGCGCGATTTTGTGGTGATTTGTCTTTTGGGCGACAGGTGACCCCCGCCATTTTGTTTGCGCAATTTTGCCTCAATTTGTCTTTTGGGTGACAGGCGACCCCCGCCATTTTGTTTGCGTGATTTTGCAGCGATTGGTCTTTTGGGCGACAGGCGTCCTGCGATTTTTGTTTGCGCGATTTTACCGCAATTTGTCTTTTTGGTGACAGGCTTTTTTGTTTGCGCGATTTTTCTTTTGGCGACATGCATCCTGCGATTTTGTTTGCGTGCTTTTGTGGCGATTTGTCTTTTGGGCGACAGGCGTCCCGTTATTTTTATTTGTGCGATTTTACTGCGATTTTGTCTTTTGGGTGACTGCCGATTTTGTTTGCGCGATTTCTCTTTCGGCAACATGCATCCTGCAATTTTGTTTGCCAGATTTTGCAGCGATTTTGTTTTTTGGGCGGCAGTTTTAACGCCCCCCCCCCCCCCCCCGAACGGTGACGTACTGCTTTTTATGGTTGTAAACAACGCATGTCACTTTCGGCGAGCGTTGCCTCCACCAAACGCAGCTAATGCATGTCTATGGGGCTAACCAGCAATTGCATGCAAAGCACATGTTGTGGCTTTGAATGGGTTAAATCAGGTGGCAACCTAGCGCCTCTGAAAAGCGATCCAGGCATGGGTCGCTTTTCAGAGGCGGCAACATTCCTCGCCACAGATCTGTCAAGCTGTCAAGCAGGTTTTCAGACTTTCTGTAGGAACGCTCAAAACAAACTTCTACTGGTGTCTGTAGAACAAGGACTCTTCAAACCACGGCTCTACAGCTGTTGTGGAACTACACATCCCATGAGGCATTGCAAAACTCTGACATTCTCTGACATGACTCGGCATGATGGGAATTGTAGTTCCTGAACAAGTTTGAAGACTCCTGCATAGAACAAAGCAGCTGTTGTGTGTGGTGTGTGTGTGTGTAAGAAAAGGGTTAATATGGGGAGATGTGTGACTCCGCCCACAGAACATGAAAACATTGTGAAGGGGGTGGGGCCCTGTGGGTGTGTTGTGAAGCCCCCCCCCCTCTTCTCATGCACACTCACCTTCCCCTGTCGGGGGGCGCCACTCCTGACTCTGTCTCCGGAGGAGACCGTCCTCCACCACGGTTGGCCCATGGCCAGCGTCAACTGCAAGGTGGCCGCCTCTCTGTTCAAGAGGACGCTGTGCCTGTCCCCGGCTCAGAAGCCCGGGGGGCAGAGGTCTCTACTGACTGTCAGCAGGCTGCAGGAGAGGGGGCTGAGGGAAGGCCGCACCGTCCACAAATGCTTTGCCCCCCACAATGCCCCCCTCTGCAGGTTTCATGCCGTCTCTTTGCCCCAACAGGACAACATGAGCCCCAGTCTGAAGACCTGCTACAAGTACCTGAACGAGACCAGCCGCAGCTTCGCAGCCGTCATCCAGGCCCTGGACGGGGAGCTCCGGTGAGTGCCACTAGAACCCCCTCCACCCGTTTGTCCTGGGACACCCTCCGTATTGGAAAGTGCGAAAAAAAACACCCAGGTGGGTGGGGCAACCCTGCACTGGAAGGGGTTAAATGCTTGTTTTTATCCAGAGGAACATTTAGGAGGCACACACCCCTCCCCCTCCCATCAAAGCTGGAACCGTCTAGTGTTACTAGGACCAAAGGCTGGATAAAGTAATATGACCCCCCTGTCAGTTTATTTATCTTTATTTATTTTATTGTTTTGCTATAGTTATCCCATCGGGGAGATTTCCCTTCACTTCCTGTCTCAAAGCCACAACAGGATGTGAGAGGAAATCCCTCCAGAGTGAGGAAATGCCCTGCTTGTCCCCGGAATTGGTGTCTCAGGTCGAAGGAAATCCCTCCAAAGTGAGGGAACCCCGTGCTTGTCGTCTGATCTAGTGTCCCCATTCGGGAGATTTCCCTTCACTTCCTGTCCCATAGCTGGAAAAGGATGTGTGAGGAAATCCCTGCTTGTCACCAGAATGTGTCTCAAGTTATAGGAAATCCTTGCTTGTCATCTGAGCTAGTGACCCCCATTAGGTAGATTTCTCTTCACTTCCTGTCCCATAGCGACACCAGGATGTGAGAGGAAATCTCTCCAAAGTGACGGGATCTTTGGTCGTCACTAAAATTAGTGTCTCTATTTGGGAGACTTCCCTTCCCATAGCTTAAACAGGATAGGAGAGGAAGTCCCTCCAGAGTGAGGAAATCCCTGCTTGGCACCAGAATTAGTGTCTCAGGTCATAGGAAATCCCCAGGTTGTCACCTGAACTAGTGCCCCCTTTAGGGAGATTTCCCTTCACTTCCTGTCTCGAAGCCACAGCAGGATATGAACGGAAGCCCCTGCTTGTCACCAGAATTAGTGTCTCAGGTCGAAGGAAATCCCTCCGTGGGGGGACCCCGTGCTTGTCATCTGAACTAGTGTCCCCATTGGGGAGATTTGCCTTTACTTCCTGTCCCATAGCTAGAAAAGCGAGAGGAAATCCCTCCAAAGTGAGGAAATCCCTGCTTGTCACCAGAATTAGTGTCTCAAGTCATAGGTACTAGTGTCCCCATTGGGGAGATTTCCCTTCACTTCCTGTCCCATAGCGATAACAGGATGTGAGAGGAAGTCCCTCCAGAGTGAGGAAATCCCTGCTTGTCACCAGAATTAGTGTCTCAAGTCATAGGAAACCCCCAGATTCTAACCTGAACTAGTTTCCCCATCGGGGAGATTTCCCTTCACTTCCCGTTTCAAAGCCACAACAGGATGTGAGAGGAAATCCCTGCTTGTCACCAGAATTGGTGTCTCAAGTCGAAGGAAATCCCTCCAAAGTAAGGGAACCCCTTGCTTGCCTGAACTAGTGTCCCCATTGGAGAGATTTCTCTTCACTTCCTGTCCAATAACGACAACAGGGTGTTAAGATCCCTCCAAAGTGAGGAAATCCCTGCTTGTCACCAGGTTTAGTGTCTCATGCCATAGGAAATCCTTGCTTGTCATCTGAACTAGTGTCCCCATTAGGGAGATTTCCTCTCACTTCCTGTCCCATAGCGACACCAGGATGTGAGAGGAAATCTCTCCAAAGTGACGGGATCTTTGGTCGTCACCAAAATTAGTGTCTCCATTTGGGAGACTTCCCTTCCCATAGCTTAAACAGGATGTGAGTGGAAGTCCCTCCAGAGTGAGGAATTTTCTGCTTGTCACCAGAATTGGTTTCCCTAGTCATATGAAACCCCCAGGTTGTCACCTGAACTAATGTCTCCAGCAGGGAGATTTCCCTTCACTTCCTGTCTCAAAGCCACAACAGGATGTGAGAGGAAATCCCTGCTTGTCACCAGAATTGGTGTCTCATGTGGAAGGAAATCCCTCCAAAGTGAGGGAACCCCTTGCTTGTCTATTGGGGAGATTTCCCTTCACTTCCTGTCCTATAGCTAGAAAAGGACGTCAGAGGAAATCCCTGCTTGTCACCAGAATTGGTGTCTCATGTGGAAGGAAATCCCTCCAAAGTGAGGGAACCCCTTGCTTGTCTATTGGGGAGATTTCCCTTCACTTCCTGTCCTATAGCTAGAAAAGGACGTCAGAGGAAATCCCTGCTTGTCACCAGAATTGGTGTCCCCCTTAGGGATGTTCCCCTTTCATTTCCTGTGCCATAGCCACAACATGAGGGAAGAAGAAATCCCTTCAAGGTGAGGGAATGCCTGGTTGTCACCAGAATTGGTGTCCCCATTGGGGAGATTTCCCTTCACTTCCTGTCCCAAAGCCACAATAGGACATGGGAGGCAATTGCATTAAAGTGGTGGAATCTTTGGTTGTCACCAGAATTAGTGTCTCCATTGGGGATATTCCAATTCGACTTCCTGTCCCAAAACCAAAACAGGAAGTAAGAGGAGATCTCTCCAAAAAGTGAAGGAATCTTTGGTTGTCACCAGAACTGGTGAAATGGAGTTGAAGGGGAAAAGATCAGCTTACAGAGACTTGAATTCCATACTTTAGAGGTACACAGCCCCGCCCCCTCTCTCCTATTGAAGTTGGAACCATATAGCTTACATTACAACTAAAAGCAAAACTTTTTCCTTATTTTAGGTAAGTGGTGGTTATAACCAGGGTGGATTTGATTTAAATCATTAGTAAAAAGACTTGGTTTAAAGCAACTCAATTTAAATCATAGTTTTTAAAGAGCAACTGTCTTCTCTGTCCCCCCGTGGCTCCTCCTCTGACCCGCTATTGACTCACCGACAATCCCATTCACTTTAATGGGACGGCTGGTGATGTGGCAGTGACACAACAAGGTGAGGGACGTGGTGGCAGCAGGTGAGTGGATGCCTGCTAACGGGCGCTGCCATGATGGATCTGAAATGACAGGTGCTCTTTAAAAGTAAGGACTTATTCTTGCTGGTAGTTGGAATCTTTAATATTTGTGTACAAAATGAAGGTTTCCTATTAAGAATAATAAGCTGTCAGGTTATTAAAACAGCAATATCAGAAGGGATTCAATCATACAGTTTGTAGTGTACATAGATTTGCAAAACAATGGGATGAAGGAATATTCCTGAACTTTGTTTTATCTCATGCTTGCTGTATAAAATGTGTGAATGCATCAATGCAGCGCATGGTATCTCAGCCTGCAGAGCTTGGATTAATTAAATGAGTTTACCAAAAAAAATGTAAATATTGCAGAATATACAGCCTCATGCTATATAACCAAGTTATATATATAAAAAAAAAAAATTATATATTATATTATATTATATTATATTATATTATATTTATTTATTTATTTTTTTGGATTATATTCAACTCTTTAATTGATATGAGTTCATTGTTGCCCATTATTGGCACCTTTTAGCACAAGAAAAGCTGAATAAGAATGCATCCCTTCTCTATGTATGTCTCCACACTGGTCCGTTGCTCTTCTGTTGTGGGGTAAAAATCCTGCTTGCTGCATTTTTTGGTCAATTAAAAAAAAAAAAAAAAAAAAAAAAAAAAACCTTACCTCCCTCACTGAAATGCATTGAAAACATAGCGAGAGCGCATTAATAACTCACCCGCGTTTGTTTTTGATGCATTTTTTCAGTCGCATGAAACGCACTATTTTTGCCTACCAAAATTTCTATGCATCTCTTCCAAATACCACATAACTGGAGGTCACACCTAAACAACACTTTCACTCTGTAGCCAATCAGGCAGGTTCTTGCAGTATATAGATTGTACAAGAAAATTGTATAATGTGTGCTCAGTGTGCATGGGACCTCTATCATCAAGTATTTTCCTTGCTGTGTGGTAACCCCTTCATGCTGACCCTACGCAAATTTTCATTCATGGCTTGAAGGGGTTATACCGGGATAATTCCTGAGCGAAACGTCCCCTACCCCCCTCCCGCCTCTCTTCCCGGGACTCCTATCCCACTGGGAGACCCCTGCCACCAGCTGGCGCGTCTGCCGTCTAGGCGGGTCTGGCTCTTTACGGGTGTCCGATGTATAATCCCAGAAGCGACGTGACTTCCGAGACTTCTGGTTTACTCGGCTGCCAATGGCGCAGATTAAAAAATAAATAAATAAATAATTAAAGTATTCAGGATCGTTAATTTTGGTGATCTGAATACTTTTAAGTGCAAAGGAGGGATTTAGGGCCTTTTAGACCCCCGATCCCTCCATAAAGAGAACCTGTCACCTCCTATTACTGTCACAAGGGATGTTTACATTTCTTCTTAAGTGATCAGAATTTTTTTTTTTTTTTTTTTTAAAGGGACCCTGTAAAAATAAGGGATTTTTTTTTTTAAAGCACCCCCGATTCCGTATACTCGTGCAGCAAAGAAAATGCATACGCAAGTTGCACCTGCAAATGTAAATGGTGTTCAAATCACACATTTGAGGTATCGCCGCGATCATTAGAGTGACAGCAACAATTTTAGCAAAAGATCTTCTCTGTAACTCTAACCTTTTTTTTTTTTTTTTTTTTTTTTTTTTTTTTTTTTTTTTAAAGCGTTGCCTATGGAGATTGTTAGGTACTGTAGTTTGTCGCCATTCCACGAGTGTGCGCAATTTCAAAGCATAACATGTTTGGTATCTATTTACTCGGCGTAACATCATCTTTCACATTATACAAAAAAATTGGGCTAACTTTACTGATATATATATATATATATATATATATATATATATATATATATATATATATATATATATATATATATATATATATATATATATATATAATATATTTATTTATTTTTTCCGCAAGAAATTTTATTTGAACGATTGCTGCGCAAATACCGTGTGACAAAAAATATTGCGACAATTGCCATTTTCTTCTCTAGGGTCTAAAAAAAATATATAAAAAAAAAAAAGGAAAAAATAAATAAATAAATAAAATAAGTGTGTGTGTATGTATATAATAAAAATAAACACATACAAATGTCAGAAATAGGCTTAGGCATGAAAGGTTAACTGAAAAAGGTTAACTCTAAGGATGGAGTAGATGACCGTCATCTGTGATCACCCAGACTTGGAGACCCCCCTGCCAGAACGCACAATCAGGTCATTGATTTTACAGTTCCCTGCTGTAGATACAAAAATCTGCCTGCCCAGAAGTGATATTTCAATGTTTGGCAGGTGTTAAAGGGTTAAACCTTCTGTATTATATACACAGTAGTAAGAGATGATTACGGTATTTGGCTGTCAATGTTGCAATGATGAGGATGTCTCTGAGTCACTAACCACAATTGTATTTTTGTTCTTTTCCAACCCCTGTGCACACAATGATCAGTAGCAGTTGGTGTGTAGTAAAGTGACATATCTGGGGAGGGGTGATATTTTGGTGTGTCATTTTACATCATATCTCGCCTGTGCTGGGCTGATGATTTGTGTGCGGCTCCTCCCATAGCACGCCGCATGTTTACTCTCTGCACGCCGATGGTGACATTGGGATCAGAGTCGTTGTGATCCTCCGGTCATTGGATGTGTGATATCCTGACCCTTGGATGGGGTGCAGGCTGACAGTGACATGGGGGGGGGGGGGGGATTTTGGTGCAGCTGTGCATACAAACCAATCGGCTTCCAGATTTAAGCCCTGGTTCACGTTGATGCTACTTTGACATCGTGCGACTTCACTTGATTTCAGTCGCTACTTGGCTGACATCTGTGCCACTTCATGCACAGATGTCTATGCAATACGCACCTGAAATTGCAAAAAATAGTGCAGGAACCTTTTTATCAAATTGATGTGGCACTGCAAAGTCAGAGTCGCACCGATTTGAATGGTTCTATTGCCAACGATAGGGTGTGACTTGTCATGCGCTTTTGGAACTGTCAAATTGAATGATGAGTCACACCGGTGTGAACGGGGCTTATTGTCAAAGTTTAATTGAAGCTGAAGTTAGAGGCTGAGTTAGGGCTCCTTCACATGGACGTGTCTGTGGACGGAGCCCGCTCTGCTCAGCGGGTGAACGCTCCGTCGATCCCCACTGAGCAGGCAGATGACAGGTCCATCTCTGCACACTGTGGACCTGTCAGAGCGCCGCTCTCCCCTATGGGGGATCAGATGAGGACGGACCGCAGAGTCCGTGGTCACCCGATCCGATCCACAGATGGATGGAAAAGTAGTTTTTTTCCTCCGTCACACTTTTTCGAATTGGAGCGGGTTGGATGTCAGCGGACATGTCACCGCTCACATCTGACGCTCCATAGACCTCTATGGAGCGTCCGTTCAGGTCCGCCTAAAAAACTGATATGCAGACCTGAACGGACAGTCCGTGTGAAAGACGCCTAACTGTTTTCCTCCAGTCATTAGATATGATCACCTGATCCCTGTATAAATCTCCTTAGATGGGGTGCACAGCGGAATGAAGGCAGTCACATGGCTGAGGCTCGCTTCACACTATTGCAAATTGGATGCTTTTTTTCTCCACATCCAATTCGCATGTCAGGAGACGGACTGTTTTTAGCCAGCTCCTAATGAATTGGTCAATATTCGATCAGTGGGTGGTACTGGCCTGACATCCTTTGATCAAAAAATCAGGTGGAAAATTCTTGGAAGTGCTGTGGCTGCTCAGCAGTGCAGTAAAGAGCACATTTCGGCTGTACCGTACAATGCTCAGCAGTGCAGTAAAGCAGGGGTCCTCAACCACAAGACCGTGGCCCACTACCGGGCCGTGGGTGTGGTCGGGGGCGAGCAGCATGGGAGAGCCAGGTGGGCAGGCGGATGGGTGGATGAGTGAATTGGGTGGACATGCAGAGATGACATCATCTCTCTCCACCTGCCCCACATCACCGCTCTTCCGCCCTCACAGAGCGGGCCTCTATAATGTTGGAGATGCGGGATCAGAGAGGTGACATCATCTCTCACCGCCTATCCCACATCACCACTCTCCTGCCCTCACTTGTGGAACAGACCACTGCACAGAGGCCTGCCACTGGACCAGTGCTGCCACCCGTTCACTGAGTAGCCACTGGCAGGTGACAATCCACATCTAGTGGCAGGTGATGTGACATCTGGTGGCGGACGACATGGCAAGTGACAAGCTGCATCTGGTGGCAGGCGATGTGGCGGACGACATGGCAAGTGACAAGCTGCATCTGGTAGCAGGCGAGGTGACACGCTGCATCTGGTGGCAGGCGGTGTGGCAAGTGACAAGCTGCATCTGGTGATGGTGGCAAATTACACGCTTAGGGCTCTCACTGATTCTGCATTATGGTGAGTTGAACTATTTCATTTCAATCACCCCGACACCATACCAACCATGGTACTGGGATGATTGAAGCACTAACACCAGCCATTGCCCTGACAAATTGCCCACTAAAAATTGCTTATTCCCCACCCCCCCCCCCCCCCAACTTGCTGGCACACTGGGAGGCTGGGGTGGTGCCATGTGCAACAGTATAGCTCCTGCTGCCCAACCCACAGTTCACTGGCACTTATAGTGTGGCCCCAGGCTATTTTCTTTAGTAAGGTGTTTACTTTCCAAGGGAAGGAACAATTTCTTTAGACTCACTTCTGGTAGTTAGTTTCTCCCCAGTCTCCAACAACCCCTGCAGTATAGCCGCAGTGTCTGAGCATCTCCTGGGGTGTGGCCACAGTCTGGGGGGGATTAAAAAATTGCACACATATACTTTAGTAGACTTTCTCCTTTTTTCCCCTGACTTGCATTACACTTTTGTAAGCAAAAAGGGGAGAAATGTGAGATTGGGCGCAGTCCTGTGGATTTTATGCAGTGGAAAAGTTCTTGGCTGGTAACGTGCCAGTGTTCTCTCCCTTTTTTTTTTTTTTTTTTTTTTTTTTTTTAATCTGATTATGGACATTCTTGATCCCGTATTAGTATTTGGAAAACCTATTTTAACCCTAAATTTAAGAGAAAAACTGGTTTCTTTTATGTAAACAAAAACTTTGGATAGTGGGGAAAACCAACAGCACCACATCCCAGAAATATATGAATACAAAACACAAAAGGGCGCCCATTCATAGTGCAGTTGTCATTAAGTGTTACATGTATTGTAAAGGTACATTTAAAAATAAATAAATAAATAAACATGTTCTACTTACCTGCTCTGTGCAACGTGTTTGCACAGAGCAGCACTCATCCAACCCCTTCTGGGGTCTCCCCATCGGTGCTTCTGGCTCCTTCCCCTGCTGAGTGCCCCTAATGGCATGCAACTTTCTATGAGGCTTCTCATGCAGGCTCACTCCTGAGCTGTGCTGTGTGTGTCCATCGACAGTGCAGATCGGCCCCGCCCCCTGCTCCCTCACTGACTGTGCTTGACAGCAGCACGAGCCAATGGCTCCCACTGCTACCTCTGAGTCCAGTGAGCAGCGTTGCTGCACTCATGCAAAGCACTGGACTGAGATGGGGCACAGATAAGTATTGGGGGGAGGGCTAAGGGTGTGAACTGTACACAGGTGTGTTTTTTTTTTTTTATAGTTTTATGCATTAAGTTAAAAAAAATAAAAAAATAAAAACCCACCTTTACAACCACTTTAAGTGGACATATGATTATAAGGCAATGCAAAATAGGGGTGTCCAGGTGGCTGTCACCTTTCTGCTACTGCCTCCCTACAGTTCTCACCAGTGCTCATTTCATAGTCCCATAACAGCCAGCCGCCCGGTCCTTTCCTCTTCAGCCCCTGGAATCTGGATGGACACTTCTGCCTGTAGTCACCTCAATATAATAAAATACAAGAGGATTAAAAGAGCAGGAGCAAGAGTAGGGGATAGCTGGACCAGTGGAAGTAGTGAGTTCCAGAGGATGGGAGAGGCTCTGGAGAAATCCTGGAGACGAGCATGGGAGGAGGAGATGAGAGGACTTGACAGTAGGAGGTCTTGAGAAAAGCGGAGAGGATGGTTTGGGGGATATTTGGAGACGATTGGTGATGTACCTCGGGGCAGAATTGTGAATGGCTTTGTATGCTGGGGTTAGTATTTAGAATTTAGTTGGCAAAAAATTACATTACCCTCCCTTACTTATATGCAAAATGGGACGGGGTTTGCTTTTAGTTGTGCTTAAGCCTAGGTTCACACTAACAGCGGGAATTCAATTTTACGAGTTCAGCTGAACTTGCACAATTTCATTCCCGCATGTCAGTCCTGACTTGGGGGGGGCGGCGACGATTTCAGAGACGTCTGCGGGTTTCTGCACAGATGTCTATTAAAATCACAACCCCAAAGTAGTACAGAAACAATTTTTGGGAATCGGTGCGACGTCGCACTGATTAGGACTGTGCCATTGCTGGAAATAGCCACCAATTTGGGATGCGATTGGACATGTCAAATCGTGTGCCAATTTGGTGGCTATTTGAAATGTCAAATCGCATGCCAAATTGCTAAAATGTGAATCAAGGCTTAAAGCGGAGGTCCACCCTAAAGTGGACCTTCCGCTCATCGGAACCCTCCCCCCCCCTCCGGCGCCACAATTGGCACCTTTCAGGGGGGAGGGGGGTGCAGGTACCTGTACAGTACAGGTATCTGCACCCACTTCCGGGATAGCTCTCTGCGGAAAGGGGCGTAGATTACGCCCCTTTCCGAAAGTCCCCCCCGCTGCCTGCTGGGAAACACACAGATTCCAGAGGCAGCGGGTCCATCCTTATTGCGCAGTGCGACTCGCGCATGCGCAGTAGGGAACCAGGAAATGAAGCCGAAAGGCTCCACTTCCTGATTCCCATACCCAAGATGGCGGCGGCAGCACCCGAGAGACGATCGAGAGATCGGCTTTGGGTGCCGACATCGCGGGCGTGCTGGACAGGTAAGTGTCACTATTTTAAAAGTCAGCAGCTGCAGTATTTGTAGCTGCTGGCTTTTAAAAAAAAAAAAAACGCGGAGTCCCGGCGGACTCCCGCTTTAAGCTGTATGGTTCCAACTTTGATAGGAGAGAGGAGGATAGGCTGTATACCTGTGGAATTTAAGTCTCTGTAAGCTGATCTTTTTCCATACATTTCATTCTTCACCCATTGCATAACAAAGCCGGGTAAAGCTGCTTCCATTGTTGAAGCTTGCCAAATCCTCAGAGGGAATATTTGTTTAAAAAAAAAAAAAAAAAAAAAAAATCTGCAGCGGTGAAAATAAACCGGCAGCTGAAGATCAAGCATAATTCAAGTGTTAATTGGTCCCTCAGCTGTGCAAGTTGGTTCTTACCCTACAGGACACAGTAGTGATGGGGCTGGTAGATCAAACCACTGAGTGCAGCAGGGGACCAGGAATCTGACACTCCTGGAAGTGTCACATTTTATAGGATCTTCTGCTAATGGTTTTTATACATTAATACAGAGATCTGGGAGAGAGGGGCAGCAGGGAGTATTAATGTCTTCTTCTTGCTCGGGAACTATAATGATTCTGGGTCAATTTCTTAACAAAATACATGAAGTGTCCTAAAATATTTATTACAATATCGGAGATATAAACAATCGAAAATATGCATGAATGATGAATATAGCAATATTCAAAGTGTTGGGTGCTCCAAAAATATAAATGGTGCCCTGTGCCACACTCCTCTCTTGTGACCCCACTTACCAAAAAACCAAGGACCCTCAGCTTTGCAGTCTGGGGTCATAAACCCAGTGATCAATATTGATTTGATATGTGGCGGATAGATTTTCAACAAGCCTCCCCACCAATTTGTTCTTGAGGACATTCAGAGCGGGTCATCCATATTAAATGGGAGAAAAATGGACTGATAATGAAGTACTGTTGAGATAATGTGAATTTGCACAATCTAGGTGCAACTTGCAGAATATCCGAATAGACAGGCTTCAGTGCAAACATCCGGGTGCACCGCTGGTCGACGTGCGTTCCACGGAGGGTGGAAATTATGTCAGCGGCTTACAAAACCGGAAGTATGTCAACACGTTTCGCCCCCTCCTCCAGGGCGTCGTCAAGGACATCACTTTTAGTTTCAAATGGTCACATTTTATATCCGAGGACCAAGTTCCTCCTCTCGCATCAGAAAAAATAAAAAATAAACAATTCAAAAGGTTCTTTAATACAAATAGTACATATTATTATAATAGTATTTAAAACATGGTTATTACATTATTCATTATTAAATTATTCTAAATAAAAATAAATGTGAAAATAAATATAAAACATATATGTATCCAGAAAATGTATCAAAAAAATACCAGTGTACCAGAAATTCTACCAGATGGACAGAAAGCAAACAATTCAGATCCAATTCTATGTTTTAAGCCAAAAGGACTCATAGTGCCGAGCCTATGGATCCATTGGGTTTCATTCTGCGAAATAGCCTTTTTCTGATTGGATTCTCTCCAATGCTCCTCTACCCAGATGTCTATTGAAGTCGCACCCAGAAGTTGCCAAAAGTAGTACAGAAACGACTTTTTAGTTGAAGGCTTCTGAATGATCTCCGAAGCCTCCAACTAAAGCCATTGACACAAGCATGCCGATATGGACCCTTAGCCTGCATGCATTGTTCTAGTGATGATTTGCATTGGTTGCACACATTGAGTGTCTGCTTTCTGTTCTCCACAGGCATGCAGTCTGCATTTTCTATCTGGTTCTACGAGCTCTGGACACTGTGGAGGATGACATGACCATAGGCCTGGAGACCAAGATCCCCATGCTGCACAACTTCCACACCTTCCTCTACGAGTCTGACTGGAGGTTCGTGGACAGCAAAGAGAAGGATCGCCAGGTGCTTGAGGACTTCCCAACAGTGAGTCATTGTTCTGTATTCAATAATTATACGTGTGTGTTTGTGTATGTATATACAATGCATCCGGAAAGTATCCTTGATGAAAACCTGCTCCAGAGCGCCCTGGACCCCAGACTGGAATGAAGGTTCATCTTCCAACAGGACAATGACCCTAAGCACACAGCCAAGTTAACAAAGGAGTGGCTATGGGACAACTGTGTGAATGTCCTTGAGAAATGTGGCCCGAGCCCAGACTTGAATATCTCTGGAGAGATCTGAAAATGACTGTGCACCGACACTCCCCATCCAACCTGATGGAGCTTGAGAGGTCCCGCAAAGAAGAATGGGAGAAACTTCCACAAAAAATATAGGCGTGCCAAGCTTGTAGCATCACACTCCAAAAGACTTGAGGCTGTAACCAAAGTATTGAGCAAAGGCTGTGAATACTTATGTACATGGGGATTTTTTCCTTTTTTTTTTTATTTTTTTTTTATATAAATTTGCAAAAGGTTTCAAACAAACTTCTTTCACATTGTCATTACGGAGTATTGTTTGTAGAATTTTGAGGAAAAGAATGAATTTAATTCATTTTGGAATAAGGATGTAACATAACAAAATGTGGAAAAAGCGATGCACTGTATATGTTTACAGTACCTCAAAATAGTACACCCCTCACATTTTTGTAAATATTTTATTATACCTTTTCATGGGATGACACATTGCTACAATGTAAAGTAGTGAGTGTACAGCTTGTATAACAGTGTGAATTTGCTGTCCCCTCTAACTCAATACCCAGCCATTATATAAATATATATATATATATATATATATATATATATATATATATATATATATATATATATATATATATATATATATATTTTTTAAGTCAGCAGCTACAAATACTACTGGACACCTACCTGTCCAGGGCGCCGTGATGTCGGCACCCAAAGCCGATCTATCCCTTGGCTGTCGGGTACTTCTCTTCAGTAAGAGAATCAGGAAGTGAAGCCTTGCGGCTTTACTTCCTGGTTCCCTACTGCGCATGCACAACTCGCGCTGTGCTATCCCACTGGTGCCTGTTGTCTTCTGGGAACCTGTGTGTCTCCCAGAAGACTGGGGGGGGGACTGAGAAAGCGCCCTGAAGTGGTGTGGATATGCGTGGGTGGCTCGGGTATCTATGCCCGGAAGTGGGAGCAAAATACCTGTATTAGACAGGTATTTTCTCCCCTCCGAAAGGTTCCAAATGTGATACTGGAGGGGGACCGGAAAAGTGGAAGTTCCATTTTTGGGTGGAACTCTTCTATAATGTCTAAACCGCTGGCAACAAAAGTGAGTACAACCCTAAGTGAAAATGTCCGGTGTCATGTTGACTCATTAGTGTTACAAGGTCTCAGGTGTGAATGGGGAGCAGGTGTGTTAAATTTGGTGTTATGGCTCTCACTCTCTCATACTGGTCACTGGAGGTTCAACATGGCACCTCATGGCAAAGAACTCTCTGAGGATCTCAAAAAAAGAATTTGTTGCTCTACATAAAGATGGTCTAGGCTATAAGAAGATTGCCAAGACCCTGAAACTGAGCTGCAGGATGGTGGCCAAGACCATACAGCGGTTTAGCAAGACAGGTTCCACTCAGAACAGGCCTTGCCATGGTCGACCAAAGAAGTTGAGTGCACGCGCTCAGCATCATATCCAGAGGTTGACTTTGGTAGGGATGCACCGAAATTTCGGCCGCCGAAACATATCGGCCGAAAATGGCCGTTTCGGCAGAAAGCCGAAAGATAATTTTCGCCGAAAATGGGGCGGGGCCTGCTGGGCTGGGCCCCGCTCCTGTGCCGCCCATCACGGGGGTGTCATTTCGTCTTTACTCTCTCCTCCTCCCCTCCCTCCTCACCCATGCTGCAGGCAGCCCGTGGGGTCTTAGTGTAAAGTCCCCCTCTCCTCAGTGGTGGCTGCATATGGCTCCTCAGCCGATGTGTAAATCGGCTGTGCAGGAGCTCGGCCACGCCGTTTACTGTGAAAGCAAGGTAGAGATGTCTAGCAGTGTGTGTTGTGCTCTGTGCCTCTCCCTAGAGTGCAGTACCCAGCATGGAGATTAAGGTACAGGAGCTGCAGCTGCCAACTTTTAAAAAGACTTATATATATTATACACAGTGCCTTGTGAAAGTATTCGGCCCCCTTGAACTTTTCAACCTTTTGCCACATTTCAGGCTTCAAACATAAAGATATAACATTTTTTTTTTTTTTGTGAAGAATCACCAACAAGTGGGACACAATTGTGAAGTGGAACAAAATCTATTGGATATTTTAAACTTTTTTAGCAAATAAAAAAACTGAAAAGTGGTGCGTGCAAAATTATTCGGCCCCTTTACTTTCAGTGCAGCAAACTCACTCCAGAAGTTCAGCGAGGATCTCTGAATGATCCAATGTTGTCCTGAATGACTGATGGTGATAAATAGAATCCACCTGTGTGTAATCAAGTCTCTGTATAAATGCACCTGCTCTGTGATAGTCTCAGGGTTCTGTTGAAAGCGCAGAGAGCATCATGAAGACCAAGGAACACACCAGGCAGGTCCGTAATACTGTTGTGGAGAAGTTTAAAGCCGGATTTGGATACAAAAAGATTTCCCAAGCTTTAAACATCCCAAGGAGCACTGTGCAAGCGATCATTTTGAAATGGAAGGAGTATCAGACCACCGCAAATCTACCAAGACCTGGCCGTCCCTCTAAACTTTCAGCTCAGACAAGGAGAAGACTGATCAGAGATGCAGCCAAGAGGCCCATGATCACTCTGGATGAACTGCAGAGAACTACAGCTGAGGTGGGAGAGTCTGTCCATAGGACAACAATCAGTCGTACACTGCACAAATCTGGCCTTTATGGAAGAGTGGCAAGAAGAAAGCCATTTCTCAAAGCTATTCATAAAAAGTCTCGTCTAAAGTTTGCCACAAGCCACCTGGGAGACACACCAAACATGTGGAAGAAGGTGCTCTGGTCAGATGAAACCAAAATCAAACTTTTTGCCCACAATGCAAAACGATATGTTTGGCGTAAAAGCAACACAGCTCATCACCCTCAACACACCATCCCCACTGTCAAACATGGTGGTGGCAGCATCATGGTTTGGGCCTGCTTTTCTTCAGCAGGGACAGGGAAGATGGTTAAAATTGAGGGGAAGATGGATGCAGCCAAATACAGGACCATTCTGGATGAAAACCTGTTGGCGTCTGCAAAAGACCTGAAACTGGGACGGAGATTTATCTTCCAACAAAACAATGATCCCAAACATACAGCAAAATCTACAAAGGAATGGTTCACAAATAAACGTATCCAGGTGTTAGAATGGCCAAGTCAAAGTCCAGACCTGAATCCAATCGAGAATCTGTGGAAAGAGCTGAAAACTGCTGTTCACAAACGCTCTCCATCAAACCTCACTGAGCTCGAGCTGTTTTGCAAGGAAGAATGGGCAAGAATTTCAGTCTCTCGATGTGCAAAACTGATAGAGACATACCCCAAGCGACTTGCAGCTGTAATCGCAGCAAAAGGTGGCTCTACAAAGTATTAACGCAAGGGGGCCGAATTATTTTGCACGCCCCACTTTTCATTTTTTTTATTAGTTAAAAAAGTTTAAAAAATCCAATAGATTTCGTTCCACTTCACAATTGTGTCCCACTTGTTGGTGATTCTTCACAAAAAATAAACATTTTATATCTTTGTTTTGAAGCCTGAAATGTGGCAAAAGGTTAAAAAGTTCAAGGGGGCCGAATACTTTCACAAGGCACTATGTGTGTGTGTGTATATGTGTGTGTAATATAAATATATATATATATATATATATATATATATATATATATAATATAGTGTGTGTGTGTGTGTATATATGTGTGTAATATAAATATAAATATATATATATAATATATTGTGTGTGTGTGTGTTTTTATATGCACTGGTAAGCTGCTGGGCACAGTGAGGCTGCATATGATGGGCACTGGCGAGGCTGCATTGATCTCCTGTACCATGCCCACAGTCTCTGACCATCTCCTGTATAAAAATATATTTTTTTAAATTTCGGGATCAAGGAAAATTTATTTTCGGTATCGGCACCAAAAAACCCATTCGGTGCATCCCTAGTCTTTGGGAAATGGATGTATGAGTGCTGCCAGCATTGCTGCAGAGGTTGAAGGGGTGGGGGGGGGGTCAGCCTGTCAGTGGTCAGTCCATACGCTGCACAATACATCAAATTGGTCTGCTATACACTCACTACTTTTGATTGTAGCAAAGTGTCATTTCTTCAGTGTTGTCACATGAAAAGATGTATGTATGTATCTATGCAGTTCCGGTACCTCCAGCACTGAATTTATGTAATGGCAATGTGCTGGGGGGTCGTTTTACGCTGGCTGTTGAGGGATCTAATGTCACCAGAGGGGATCTATTTTTTGCATAGGTCTATTGTTGGTGGGAAGAATCTACTGTTGAGGGAGAGGTCTACTGATGCTGACTGCTGGAGGGTCTGTTGCAAGGGTGATTCAGATGGGGTGTGTGTGTGTGTGTGTGCGTGTTTCTACTACACTGCCACCATTGTGGTGTCCTTACCATCCACCGAGCTACTGTCATTGGCGTGTTTTGGCATTACCCAAATTTCTACCCTCATCTCCTTCCACTCTAGTGCATGTCCCAGGATGATTATTTTTTTTCCCCTTTCACCAGGCTTGTAGAGAGAGCTCTTGCAAAAACAACTGCTGGGAGTTCAGTTTATATTTTACGTAGTCATGTCCCCAGAACTACATCTCTCAAGAGACCTTTCCCTAAACGCAGTGTGTGGGCAAGCAGAAAAAAGATAAAAAGTGGGGAAATGTGTATTAGTTTCAGAGATGCCCTGACATAGACTTTAACCTTGGATCGTAACTTCCTCCATCACCTTTTGCTATAATACTGCCGTAAAGTCGCAGGTGTCCCTTTCTGCTTTCCCTGTGTCTCTAGTTTTTATTATGGAGAAATGTTCCTGATTTTCTGGTGGCACTAAGCTGCTGTGTTCTCTTCCCGCTGTCAGATCTCCTTGGAGTTCAGGAACCTGGCTGTGGTCTACCAGGAGGTGATTGCTGATATCTGTCACAAGATGGGTGTAGGGATGGCGGAGTTCCTGGAGAAGCATGTGGAGTCTTTACTGGAATGGGACAAGGTAAGGTTTGACATCTCTGATAATAAACAGCATCTGTTCACCTCTACTTCACTACACCCTAATTTCTCCATCATCATACGAGATCTGCCTACACTAGACCCCATCTTCTCCATCACTATATGAGATCGACCTAAACTACACCCCATCTTCTCCATCACTATACGAGATCTGCCTACACTACACCCCGTCTTCTCCTTCACTATATATACGAGATCTGCCTACACTACACCCCGTCTTCTCCTTCACTATATACGAGATCTGCCTACACTACACCCCGTCTTCTCCGTCACTATATACGAGATCTGCCTACACTACACCCCGTCTTCTCCGTCACTATATACGAGATCTGCCTACACTACACCCCGTCTTCTCCGTCACTATATACGAGATCTGCCTACACTACACCCCGTCTTCTCCGTCACTATATACGAGATCTGCCTACACTACACCCCGTCTTCTCCGTCACTATATACGAGATCTGCCTACACTACACCCCGTCTTCTCCGTCACTATATACAAGATCTGCCTACACTACACCCAGTCTTCTCCGTCACTATATACGAGATCTGCCTACACTACACCCCGTCTTCTCCATCACTATATACAAGATCTGCCTACACTACACCCCGTCTTCTCCGTCACTATATACGAGATCTGCCTACACTACACCCCGTCTTCTCCATCACTATATACAAGATCTGCCTACACTACACCCCGTCTTCTCCGTCACTATATACGAGATCTGCCTACACTACACCCCGTCTTCTCCGTCACTATATACAAGATCTGCCTACACTACACCCCGTCTTCTCCATCACTATATATGAGTTCAGCCTGATGCTTCTTTTTTTGGATCAGCACTGCTGCGATGGACTGGTTGCCATTGCCAATCAAAATGCTAGTTGTTTGATTTGATACTTATCCTCTGGCTTCAATACTTCGAAAGTTATTTTCATAGAACAAGTATACAGGTCAGGAAAGTCACAAGTCCCTTTACAGCATTGTAAACTACTGTACTATGTTTTTAGAATTTATGAGCTCAAATTGCTGCAACCTTTAAATAATCACATTTTATTAGAGAATCATTCTTTACATTTAGATTTTTGGAAGGTGATGGCAAATCAAAAGGAAAAAGGATTTTGCTCCTGAGGTTTGAATAGATAATATTTCCTATTGCGTTTTATGTAGAGGGATAAGAAGACGGGGGAAGTCAACTGTTGGCTCACACTTTTCTCAAGATTATTTCCAAACATCCTTTTCTCTCATCTCCTCAATTATACTCCCTTTTTAAAAAAAAAAAAATTTTTGTCAGTAAATGTAAAGTGTTAACCCCAATGACACTGCGTTTTACAGACCCCTGTAATGCCATAAGCAAAACTGAGCATCTATAATTTGAAAGAATTGAAATTCAGTGAATGAAAGGTGTGAGCCAGGGACCACAAGGTTAGTGGAAAAAAGAGCTAGATAATGCTGGATGTCTTTCAGCCAGGAAATAAGTGGGCTCTTTGTGACTTTCTTCAGGTTCTGATGTACAATGTGAGATGCTCACAGTGTGCAGTGAAATCAGAGAAAGCTATTTAAGTACAGCAGAGAAGCCTGTGCAACTATGCAAGGCTGGTGTTCCTGTCTATGTCATGAAAAACATCTTACGGCAGGCAGCCATGTAAATCGCCTCCAGGTATTTGATCTGCAGATCCAAGGTTATATTTTATACTTCACTGACAACGGTTGCAGATTTTAAAGTGTTTTTTTTTTTCTCCCTCACAGTACTGTCACTATGTAGCCGGTTTGGTGGGGATTGGCCTGTCCCGTCTGTTCTCTGCGTCTGAGCTGGAGGACCCCATTGTAGGAGAGGACACAAGGCTCTCCAACTCCATGGGCCTGTTCCTGCAGAAGACTAACATCATCCGTGATTACCTGGAGGATCAGTTAGAAGGCCGAGAGTTCTGGCCCAAAGAGGCAAGTACAGCCAGCTCCTCTCCTATCTGAAATACCCATTGTGGGAGGGGAAGGCTCATTTAATGTGACCGATTTCAAGCAGAACTAAACTGGCCCTCACTCCAGTGCTGGGGTGTCCCAGAGATCCCTCACTGGCCATTGATGTCTTCTGGGTTCTTAATCTTTGGACATTTTGATTGACCAGGCCGAGATGATGTCATGTTGATTTATCTCTGCAGATATAGAAATTGTACAGTGTGCTATGCCCAGCTTAGTGTTCAGTACAGACAGGCAAGTCAGAATTTGTAACCCCTTCCTGCCCATCCTGGTGTCCTTTTTAAAACGTTCTGAATGCCCAGGGTGGCATCACGTGATTGGGAGCTGGTCCCACTGGCTACCGATCCTTAGTGGAGATCAAGAACTGTGTTTGTTTGCCTTTCCTCACTTTGCACTGGGAGCGGACAATGAGCATGCTCTCAGCACAGTAGGCAGAAGACCTTCCAGTAGCCAGTATTTCATATCTGTCATTCTGCCTATACCAGGTGTGGAGTAAATATGGGAAGAAGCTGTCGGACCTTGCCAAGCCGGAAAATATTGTGCCAGCCGTACAGTGTCTGAATGAGCTCATTACCAATGCTCTTCAACATGTGCCCGATGTTTTGCTGTACCTTTCCAGACTGCACAACCAAAGTGTGTTCAACTTCTGCGCAATCCCTCAGGTGAGTGAGACAATCTGACAGTGAATGGTAGATGTAAAGTGCAATGTATTTTTGGTGATGCTTTAAGATCATATTGTATTGTTTTAAATGAAAGGAAAACCATACTGGTTTTGGTTAGCTTTATTCTTAAATGGGAAATAAATTCTAACTGTTTTGTCAAAAAAAAAAAAAAAAAAAAAGCAGGCAGAGGCCAAAGAACTGGTCACCAGTATTGCATGTGGTCTCCCTGCAGCTGATCTCTCCACATTGCTGTCTTAAGCAGCCCATAGATGAATCGATTTTCTTTCCTTCCACCAAATGTGGAAGGAAAGCAAATCAATTGATTCTGTCCTGCAGCTCTATTGTGCCTCCTGCAGTGCTATTGTGTTCTGCTGGTGCTGTAACCACCAGCAGTAATCTCAGGTAAAAAAAATCTAACAGGCTGGTTGTACCCAAGTCGAATCGATTGAATCAACTTTGGTACAGTCAACCTGCCCATAGATGGATCAAATCCCTTCCAGTCCCTGATAAACAGGCTGAATTTCAATCCACGTGGCCAGCTTTACCATGGCTTGTTCTGCACTCTCTCTGTGTGGCAGCCATCTTGGTAGAGGCAGTGCTTTGCTTGCTTATGTCACAGCCTCCAGCAAGGAGAACAGTGAGCAGCACAGAAGTGACATCACCAGTTCTCCTGAGACTAGCAATCAGAGACAATAGTGTCTTTAGATCTCACACTGGGAACTAGGGCCAGCCTTTCTCAAACTTTATACCATGGAGGAAGGCTTCAAATAATCAGTTCTCAGGCAGATGATTATATCCAGAGCTCATGGTATATTAATTAGCCATACCACATTGGTGGTCAGTGAGAGAAAGGCTTCCTTGCACTGGTGGTCAGTGGAGAGAATACCCTATTTCACTAGTGGTGAGTGAGAAAAATGCCTATTACAATGGTGGTCCATGAAAAAACTTCCCATTTCATTAATGGTCAGTATAAGACCCCCATACATTTGGGAGACAATGGGAAAAATACTTTTTTTACATTGGTGGTAAGTGGAATAGACAGTGAATCTGATCATTGGGTGTCGGTGGTTAGTTGCTTGAGAAACAAGGAGAATCTCCTAGTCCAATTTTTGTTTTGTTCTGAGTGGTGTTCAAAGGACCCATAGCAACCACTGGGGGAACCCTGGTTGAGTAAGACTGACTTAGGCATAGGAAGTATCCTGTTATTTTTCAGAAAAAATGCAAAATTTATCAAGGAGCTGCTTAGGCAAAATTACCCTTTTCTAGATGTTCCCTATACCAGTGGCCATCAACTAAGTCCTCAGGGCCCACTAACAGGCCAGGTTTGCAAGATGACTGAAATACATCACAGGCGATATCATTTGCCGCTCAGCGATTGCAGTATTCTAGTCTGCATCTCCCCAAGGTAATACATAAAACCTGGCCTGTTAGTGGGCCCTGAGGACAGGGTTGATGCCTACTGCCCTATACCATAACAAACGTTTTGCGTTGCAAATCCTGGTGCGTGTGTGTGTTTGTTTTTTTGCTTGTATTTTTTTAAAGACCCTTTTACCGAATTATTATTTATTATTATTATTATTATTATTATTATTATTATTATTATTATTATTATTATTTTTTTATTTATTTTTTTAAATAAATTGTTATATGCATGGAGTCTACAGAGGCGGGAAGGAGGGAGATGCGTGTGTGTGTGTGTGTGGTAAGGTATAGATACTAGGCTCACACACAGCACACTTAAGACTGCTATTCCCCTCACCTCTCAGGATTTGGGGAGAAGGGGGCTGCATGAGCTAAAGGGGTACCTGACCACACGGGGTAGGTAGTAGGGCTACCAAGGCAGTCACCATTGCAACTGCAGGACACCTTATACAAAAGAGTGGGGTTCAACCGTCACCCTTCACAGTGGGCAGTGTCTTACAGGACCTTGAGGGACTCAACTCTTCTTTGTGAGGTCCACTGCCCTGGACCTGTATAGCACCCTGATGGAATTTCCTTGTCAGTTATTACTGCACAGGGTTCTGTACATGCAGGTTCCAGTGCTGATCAGTTGCATTACAGGCAATCTCCACATCTTGTCCATTCTTCGTCCAGTGCATGGTCTGAGTACCATCCTCCAAAATGCTTTTAGCTGTAGGAATGGATCCGGATAGCAGCAATCTCCTAATACCTGCTGAAACTATTGAGAAATCTGGTAACATTGTGCAGAGGCTTGTATCACCTTCAGACACTGGTGAAAAAATTTAGATATTCCCTGTATGGAAGGCGTTGTATAGATTAGGACTTCCTCTCTCTCTTTTTTTTTTTTTTTTTACCAGTATCCAATCACCTGTAGGTGGTGCATAACCCCTATAAGTAAGGAATTATTATTTTATTAGTATTATACAGGATTTTTATAGTTCCAACAGTGTGAACAGCGCTTTACAACACGAGGGCAGACAGTACAGTTACAAAACAATGCAATACAGGAGAAATCAGGATTATACGGTGGCTCTGTGTCCCGTGATGTACGATAAAGAAATCAAATTTTTCAGCAACACAGTTATGGTTAGCCTGGTAAAGCCCACTATTTCTAAGTAAACAGTACTTGTGCATAAAAGTGTCTGAAGGAACAGTGTTCTTTCGAATGCAGCAAATAAGACTCATCCTCCCATACTGCACTGGAAACGTGAAGAAACGGGTGTAAAAGAAAACAGAAAATGTGATCCTTTTAAACCTGCATGAATGAGGCATGTTACTTTAGTTTATGAGTCTGTTAATAAGCTGCTGTATTTATTCTCTAATTGGGATTGCCTGTGTATATCTGTGAGTGTTCTAATAGTTTTTGTGTGTGTAGGTGATGGCTATCGCCACACTGGCCGCCTGTTATAACAACCAGCAGGTGTTTAAAGGAGTGGTGAAGATCCGGAAGGGCCAGGCTGTGACTATGATGATGGACGCCACAAATATCCAGGCTGTAAGGGCCATCATGTATCAGTATGTGGAGGAGGTACGGATATTTTATCTTCCACCCTGTCTGCACATGTTGTCCTGTATAAAAATGATAAAAGTGGCTTTGGTACAAAACATTGCAGTATAAAGCAAAGCACGGTCTTCCCTGGCTACTGTTGGGATGGTGGCAGGATCTGAGAATGGAATCTTCTCACTTATGACAGGCCAGCAGGTGCAGGGCTTCCTTAAAATGGTTGTAGCATGTAGGTGGAGCTGGGAACCAGCTTTGCAGTTGGAACCCTCAAGAGGTAAGCTGAAGGTTTAGGGTGGATTCACAGTTTTACATTCCTGTGCATTGCACCATGTTTTAGTGCTTGCAATGTAATGCTTTAGAGCAGGGATATGCATTTAATGGACTTGCAAAACTACAAGTCCCATCATGGCTCTGCCTCTGGGTGTCATGCTTGTGGCTGTCAGTCTTGCTATGCCTCATGGGACTTGTAGTTCTGCAACAGCTGGAGGTCCCCTAATTGCATATCACTGCTTTAGAGCTTAACCGGCGCACACCAATGTACGTCGACAGAATGGCACGGACAGGCAAATTGGCGTACAGGTACGTCCCTTTAAATTTTGCGCCCTGCCATCGCGTGCACGCCGCCGGCCGGGACATCCATGAGTTGGGTCGCGGGTCCCGCGGACTCTATCGCTGTAGGGATACCCATGATCGTCTCACGGGGAGGAAGAATGGGGATATGCTAGTGTAAACAAGCATCTCCCCGGTCTGCCTAGTGACAGTGTCATTGATCTCTCCTCCTTGTGATCGGGAGCAGAGATCAGTGATGTCACATGTTGCCACCCCCCCCCCCCCCAGTTAGAGACACGCCCCAGGACACACTTAACCTGCTCCCTAATGGTTAACCCTTTCACTGGCAGTGTCATTTACACAGGAATCGGTGCATTTGTATAGCACTGATTGCTGTATAAATGACAATGGTCCCAAAATGTGTCAAAAATGTCCGAAGTGTCCGCCATAATGTCGCAGTCACGATTAAAATAGCAGATCGCCACCATTACTAGTAAAAAAAATAAAAAAATAAAAATTAATTAATAAAAATGCCATAAAACTATCCCCTATTTTGTAAACGCTATAACTTTTGCACAAACCCAGGAGTTTTCTTTTCTTTTTACCTTCATGCATATTATGCATGAAGGTAAAAAAAAAAACTTGAGCCCTTTAAAACACTTTAACATCAGGTAGATATAAATAAAAAAAGAACAGCTAAAGAAGTGGTGCATCTGCATTTGTCTTTGTCATTCTCCTGTAATTGCCTGTACAACATGCATAGCAGAGGGTGCCAATCAAACAGTGTTGCAGATTTGTTAGTATAACAATGGAAGCTCGCTGACAGGAGGAGATAGCAGATTGATGACTCGTCAGTACGCTGCTGCTCCTTCATTGTACAACCAGTAAGCTGGGAATATGATCTTCAGCAAGCTTTACTTTTTGACTGCTGTGGAGGTTCCAGACCTTGCTATGCAGTGTAGCAGTGGTATCTGGATCACAGGACTAGCTGAACAAATATTTTTGGCAGGTAAAAGTCAACATACAGTATTTATACTGTGTGCAGGCTGCATGCTTGGAGTTTATCTTTACGCATCATCTTTTAGTTTCACATGTTTTTGATTGGTGGTTAGTCATATTTTTTATTCCTGGTTTAATGTGATATTTATATTTTTTCCTCCTTTTAGATCTACCAAAAGATTCCAATGACAGACCCATCTTCTGGGCGGACACACAACATTGTGGCTACTGTCAGGAAGTTGAGTTTGTCCAGTGGCTCTCTGGTGTCCCGGCATGGCTTTTCCCCCATATATCTGTCCTGCGCCATGTTACTGGCAGCCCTCAGTTGGCAGTACCTGAGCACCGTGCAGGCCTCAGAGGAGGTCCATACTGGCCAGTGACCCGGGACAATTTTGCTTATAATGTACCCATCTCCGGTCAGTTCTCCATGGTAGAATTCTCTTCTGCATCTCGGAGGATTATGGGACTGGAGCCCTTCTGATGACACCTAATTCAGCTGAGATCCTTGCACTCAAAGCACATTTATCAAGCCTCGCTTGACTCGAACTGGCTTCTCATCTCCATGACTTTTAATCCCAAGGGAGACACTGAAACTGGATTTATTCCACGACTCATAGTTTTATCAGATTGTTCTTATAAAAGTATTAGCGATTGGACTATGGTGCAGGTCTGGATGGTACTGAAAGGAGCACTGTGGACCGGTATCTAAGCTATCCCAACATGGCTGCTGGCTGGAGAATAAGTGGACTGTAATATAACCAATGAGGTGGACTTTTGTTATCCCATAAGGTTTTCTGATTGGGCTTTCATGTTCTTGACATCAGCATTAAAGACCCCACAAGTCTTTGAGCGTAGACAGGCTTAAGTACGTCAGAACTAAGAAGTCTAAAATATAATAATTATAAAGGGAATGTATTAAGATAGAAGTATAAAAGCTAATGTTGTTGGGCTGTCATCCTTCTTTTTTTCTTTACTACTTAGAGAGGCATGTGCCCATAAAAAGTATGGGGGTGGGAAGACCCAAATTCACTGTCTAGACTTCTGTGTGGCCTTTCACTCAGCAACCAGTAAAGTTTGGGTCATGGATAACAGAATTTTGTTTTGCACCCAAAAAAAACTCCCATGAAGTCACAGAATTGGCTAGTCAGATGGGTTTCATAGTCTTATATTCACCTCCAAACATTTGTGCAAGGTGTCTAAATATGACTGTGTAGTCCAATAGGCACCAGAGTGACCACAATGCTAAAATGCTTTCTGTAAGCTAAAAGATATGGTCAGACACGTGCCCTCTCTTCCTCACAATACTAGTCTGTGCAGGGACACTTGAGATGAGGGCTATGTCCGTCATACTGCAAGGCCCGTACAGGAGGGGAGGTCAGGAGGTGCATGTCCATTATCAGAAAACGACCTTCCAGGTAATGTTGATCACAAATCGTGAGATGGTGGTACACAGAACTATAAAGTGAAAATAGGTGTTAACATTGGGCAGCACCAATATCGATCCCTTCACAGACAACTTTTAAGTAGGGCTAATCCTTTTAGCTTAGCTTGGCCAGCCTGCATCTGTGCAGCCCTGGTGGAAGGTCAAGCCCCAGCACAGTGTGCAGTCGCAGTTTAATAGCTGATTAAAATACAGCAGTCCTGTAGGCTGTCGAGAAGTAGAAAAACAAAATATTTTAGACTGTGAGGTCAACAGTCTCAAGTGATCCTATTGGTTGGAAATCACAATCTACGATTACAGTGATACAAATTGAGCCTTTTATATTAAAGGATGCCTTCAAATTCCATGATAAATCTATATTGTCATGCACACTGCTCAGTATAAAAAGTAAGGGCATCTAGAGTCAATGTAAAAGTTCAAATTTTAAATGGTTTTTCTGTACTTTTCTCTGAACTTTTATGAAATGCGTTTCTTTTCTGTTTCATTTTTGTTTTGGTGCAATTTCACTGAGGGGATAAGATTGTAGTCTGGGGGAACTTTTCTCAACTTTTTGATCGATGTGCGCTATACCTGAATAATGGAGAATGTAAGTATTTGATATTAAGAAAGTCTTCTTCCCATAGAGGCAGGCAGTAAACTTCTTATAATAGGTTGTATTTTAGGAGCAGAAGTTCCTCCTGTTGGTTGTTGCCCATTAAAGGACAATGGGAGCCATAATGCTCACTTGATATTTTAAAGGTGCGACTCTCAGGACCTTCATTCTATTACTTGTTTTGCTACCTAGTGATTGGTTATCTGGAACAAGATGGCAGCCAGTAAACACAGAATGAGGTTGATGGCTCCAGAACCTGTTGATGGCTCCAGAACCTGAATGTAAGTTGGCAATGGCAGCTCCATTGCTCTTATCTCACTTGTTACAACTACAGGCAACGAGTGAACTCCATTAATGACCTACCAATGAAATATAGGAATCTAAACTGAAGGTCCATCCAATTTAGGTTGGTTATGTTCTCAGTTTCGTGTAATTCCAATCCAGTTTGGTTTTTGGATGCTACTTGTGCTTCTGGGTGGATCCCCCTGCTGAGGTCACCTGGTTCTGCATGGTGCAACTTACCTTTCCGTCTTGTAGGAAGATTACATTAGGGGCGGGACTAGGTAAAGCTGGCCTGTCACGTCTTGGCAGATGGTGTTGCCACTAGAGTTTTGCCATACAAGTAGCTCTTAGGTTAGTAGGGTGGCATCTTGAAATACATCTATGCTTGGACAAAATACAGGACCCCCTGCATTGTGTGTAGGTCTTTCAAGGCTTATTTTACAAAATGTAGTGCACTTTATAGGGACAACGCTACAAACCTTTTCATTGGCCAACTATTTGGGGGTTGGTGGACTGGCTCAGGGCCACCTCCATTTATCCACATTTTTCTGGGGACTTTAGTGAAGAGCGGTCCCGGCGGGAGTTTTCAGTTCCACATCAGCTACCATGGCTGTTGGGGACCAGCAAAAGAGTGACACCCTCTGATATGGCCCCGTGAGAGGAGGCAGAGACAGACTACTGCAGGGAAAATCTCACCACTGGAGCCACTACCAGATATAAGAAGCAGCAGATTGAGTCAGGCCATCAGTGTCCACAAAAAAATGAAATTGGGTTGGATTGAATTGGCCTTCAAAATGCAACAGAATAAAGATTTGGTGTCCCCAACAGATTTTTGGGTAAGAGCCCTCTAAACCCCATGTTTGTGTTTGACATTGGCAAGGAGGTTAGGATATATAAAGTTATTTTTCTGCATTTCTCTTTTGTAATAATAATAATAAAAAAAAAAGAAACTTCAGTGACACCAACTGGAGGATATTAGATGATTCAGAAAATCTCAATTCCCGATGCTCCATTGATTAAACCATCATCCCATACTGGATAAAGAAATTCTTTTAATAAGGCAATTAAAAGATAAGTGATAAAGCCTGGTATCTCATAGCAACCAATCAAATTTGGATCTTTTAAATAGTTTAAAGATCTTTGAATGAGATGATTGCTGATTGGTTGCTTTAAATGACTTCACCTTCCACGCTACTTCTTGCCTTTTTAGTAATGTCTCCTGTGGACAGGGAATGATGGCACTGGTTTGATAGGTGGCTCTGCCGCCACCTGTCTACACACAGGTGTCATTGCAGTGCTACAAGTGTCTGCACATTTGGGAGTGTTGGGAATGATCTGTATTGTGACATTGTTATACAATGCATTTTAATTTTTATTAAATAAAATGTCAGTTCAAATTTATGTTGTTAATGCCTCGTTTATTTATTTTCATTAAATGGGTTAAATTAGATTAGTTCTTCATAGAAACCAAAGTTCACCATTTATACAGTTTGTGCAGTTTTAACTTTCTTCATTCTGTTAAACCTCATATATATTTTAATAAATATACATACATACATACATACATACTATAATATATATATATATATATATATATATATATATATATATATATATATATATATAAAAAAATTGTATGTATGTATTTTTTTTATACTGCTGATAGCATTGATCAGCAACTTATAATGGGACGGCAATAGTGTGGTGGGCAATCTGACCCTAACAGATGCTCTGGGGGAACTGACATCACCAGTGACAATAATACAGTGATTAATATTATACACTGTACTAATGACACTGGCTGGGAAGGGGTTAACATCTAGGCCGATCAAGGGGTTAAATGTGTAACTAGCTCTGTGGATTGTGTAAAGTGTGCTGCTTTTACTTATAGATCTCTAAGTTTCTCATTCTTGCTTTGCAGGGATGAGAAACAAAGATTTGTTCTCTCTGTACAGAGTTGCATCGAAATTTTGGCGGCCATAAGAGAAAAAGGTGGCAATAATGGCGCCCAAAACGCACGCCATTTTGCCACGATTTTACCACAATTTTTTCTGTTCTTATGGTGTTTTTCATAGGTCATATGACTCGATCGCATTAAAAACTTTACATGGGTGTGTTATTGATGCGTCCTTGCTGCGTGTTAAATGCATCGGGGAAAGGTGTGTGTGTGTGTGTGTGTGTGTGTGTGTGTGTGTGTGTGTGTGTGTGTGTGTGTTTTTTTTTTTTTTTTTTTCCTGAACAAAAATGCAACAAGCAAGATTTTTGACACCACAATGGAAGCGCAATCGACCAGTGTGAAGACATACATAGAATTTAAATATGTATTTTCTTGAGCTTTTCTTGCGCTAAAGGTGCCAATAATGGCCGACAATAAATTCATATTAATTTACGTTCATGATATTCATTTAAAAATTTGAATATAATACAATTTTATATATAAAAAAAATATATGTTTTTGTCAAAGGTCATTTTCTGTTTCGGTTTCCTATTTGACTGCAAAAGTGGAAATATGCTTTACTTCCCGACCGCCACTGCAGATGTACTGTGGCATTTTGGCATATTGTACGTCATTTCGTGCAATAGACACTTGAGGCGCGCATGTGCGCTGATTGGCTCCCCCTCTGTCCAATCGGCAGGTCCGTCCCCAGAGGGGCAGAACCGAGATCTGCCTATGTAAACAAGGCAGATTGCCATTCTGACAGGGCAGAAGATGGATATATTGTGTTCCTGCTAAGCAGGAACACCGATCTCTGTTTTCACCCAGTCAGACCATCCCCCACAAAGTTGGCAAGTACCCCCAGGGACACACTTAACCCTATTTGATCATCCCTGATGTTAACACCTTCCCTGCCAGTGTCAGTACAGTAACAGTGCATATATTTTTTGGCACTGATCACTATTATACACGATTTATATAGCGTCAACAGTTTACGCAACGCTTTACAATGTATAAGGGGGACAATACAGTACAATACAAAAAGTACAGGAGGGCCATGCTCGTAGAGCTTACATTCTAAAGGGAGGGGGTTTTGGTACAAAAGGTAATGGCTGCAGAGAATGATTTGATGGGGGGGTGGCTCGGGGACAGTTGTTAGGTGGGTGTGGGGATAGGCTTCCCTGAATAAAATGAGTTTTCATTTATTTCACTATATTTATTTCATATATTATAATATATTATTATATTATAAATATTTATTTCACTATAATAATGTCACTGGTTCCCAAAAAAGTGTCAAAAGTGTCAGGTGTCTAATTTGTCCACCGCAATGTCGCAGTCCCGTTTAAAAATCTCTGATCGCCGCCATTATTAGCAAAAAACAAAACAAAAAAGCCATGAAAGTATCGAATAGTTTATAGATGCTATAATGTTTGTACAAACCAATCAATATACGCTTATTGGGATTTTTTTTTTTTTTTTTACTAAAAGTATGTAGCAGAATACAATAATAATAATATTATTGTAATAATATTGGCCTAAATTGATGAAGACATTTTAGATTTTTATAATTTTTATTGGATATGTTTTATAGCAGAAAGTAAAAAATATTGTTTTTCTTTTCAAAATTGTCTTTGTATTGTTTTTTTTTTTTTTTTTTTGTTCATAGCACAAAAAAATTAAAACAGCAGAGATGATCAAATGCCACCAAAAGAAAGCTCTATTTGTGGGGGAAAAAAATGATTTGGGTACAGCATCGCATGACCGCGCAATTGTCAGTTAAAGTAACCGAGTGCCAAATTGCAAAAAATGGCCTGGTCAGGAAGGGGGGTAAAACCTTCCGGGACTGAAGTGGTTAAGTCAACAATAAAAGCCCTCCTATTCTGTCAGTACAGACTTCCTATGCTATTGTCTGGTCCTTGCAGGTCACTGTGCCTTTAGGGAGCGGTGGGTTAGGCTTCGAGCATCGGGCTGCATGGTATTCTGTGCAATGCTTTGCTCTGCTGCCCCATCACCACATCTACACACCATTATAGAAGATATTCTTCATAGTGTTTGTGTTGTCATACAATCTGCTATGTCTTTCCAAATGCAGCGTATGCAATATTTCACCTGCTTTTATTTTGTATTCTTCTGTACAAGTGATTGGAGCTGCAGGCAAGTGCATTGGAAATGCTTCCCTAACACCTCTCATCCAAGTCTTTTTGACCTGAAAGCGTTCTACACATGAATTACTGCTGAATCCAACACCCACTTACATTGATCCTTAAGATTAATGTACTTATCCTTATTAGCACCCCCTCCCCCAGCACATATACCACAACCTCAATTCCCTTCAGTGGATAGACTATCCGGTGGCTTGTGAATTTTAAAGCTCTTAGGGGCCCGTTCATACCAGGCTGGTCACCTGCGGGTGTGCTAAATATGCTATTGTGTTAGGGCAGGCCATTCATTTAAATAGGCTGCCCAGTGTACCACAACAGACCAAAAATCAGGCATGCAGCATTCTGCAGTGTGTGTGTGTATATATATATATATATATATATATATATATATATATATATATATATATATATATATATATATATATACATACAGTATATAATATATTAAATGAATTAATACACATTCACCATTTCAAAGGGTTTTTTGACTGGTCACAGGTCCTCTTCTCTGTCACCAGTGGTTGGCAGTGCTTACTGCTGCACTACTAAACAACATACAGTATCTCACAAAAGTGAGTACACCCCTCACATTTTTGTAAATATTTTATTATATCTTTTCGTGTGACAACACTGAAGAAATGACACTTTGCTACAATGTAAAGTAGTGAGTGTACAGCTTGTATAATAGTCTCAATTTGCTGCCCTTCAAAATAACTCGACACACAGCCATTAATGTCTAAACCGCTGGTAACAAAAGTGAGTACACTCCTAAGTGAAAATGTCCAAATTGGGCCCAAAGTGTCAATGTTTTGTGTGGCCACCATTATTTTCCAGCACTGCCTCAACCCTCTTTGGCATGGAGTTCCCCAGAGCTTTACAGGTTGTCACTGCTTCTTCCACTCCTCCATGATGACATCATGGAGCTGGTGCTGGTGGATGTTAGAGACCTTGGCGCTCCTGCACCTTCCATTTGAGGATGCCCCACAGATGCTCAATAGGGTTTAGGTCTGGAGACATGCTTGGCCAGTCCATCATGTTTACCCTCAGCTTGTTTAGCAAGGCGGTGGTCGTCTTGGAGATGTGTTTGGGGTCATTATGTTGAAATACTGCCCTGCAGCCCAGTCTCTGAAGGGAGAAGATTAAAGTATTGAAATTGCTTGTGTTACAGTATGTATGTAACCCGCCCATCAATATTGGTCTACCTGCCCTTATTAGCTCTGCCCATCATTGTAAAACTGCGCCCTGACCATCATGCGGCCTCTTCTGTATGCATCCGCCCCTACACCCACCCCTTGCAGAGTTGTACGATCATCTGGAGTGTGTGGCACAATGTAGTGTTAATTGCGCAGGTGCCGTGTATAGCTCATGAACAGCTGTTCATTTTCAGAGACTTTTGGCTTTTCCTTTGTCCTCCGTACTGCGCAAGCGCTGCACCTGCACAGTACAGAGCGGACACTATCCGACGGGGGACCTTTCTTGACAAGAAACCGGCAGCACTCATGCAACCCCAGACCATGACACTCCTGCCACCATGCTTGACTGTAGGCAAAAGTGCTGGAAAATAATGGTGGCCACACAAAATATTGACACTTTTATCCCAATTTGGACATTTTCACTTAAGGGTGTACTCACTTTTGTTACCAGCAGTTTAGACATTAATGGCTGTGTGTTGAGTTATTTTGAGGGGGCAGCAAATTTACACTGTTATACAAGCTGTACACTCACTACTTTACATTGTAACAAAGTGTAATTTCTTTAGTTTTGTCACATGAAAAGATAATAAAATATTTACAAAAATGTGAGAGGTGTACTCACTGTTGTGAGATACTGTATGTAATGACATGTGATTGCTATTTAACATAGTACTACAATAAGCCCATGCTTTCAGGATGCTGCATCCCCAGGGAACAAGTTCATGATTGCCTAGAGAGGAAGTGGGTTTGAATAAAGCTGGCTGTCATTGAACCTGTGAGTACACGTGTGCGTACCTGTGTATTGTTGGGCATTCGTGTCAGGAAGCTAGTTTTTATTTTATTTGGACAGGGTATAATCCTCAATCCCCATTAAATTAGTGCATACGATGCCCAGCGGGTGTGGAGATGTGACTTGGTGTACATCTTGCAGCATGTATGTGTTCCTTGATCATCCGGTCTAGGGCGAATACTTCTGTGCAAAATGTAAGCACATTGTTTCCCTGGAAGCCCAGGTTCTGAATCTGGGGAAGCAACTGTCAACACTGAGAAGACTCTCCATACTAGAGAGTTGGGATCGTACCAGGCAGGTGTCGGCAGGGGCCAGCACAGAGGCGGGTGGAAATAAAGAGGGGCACGCACCAGAGCAGAGTAAATGGGTGACAGTCAGGAAGGGGGAAGTGCCAGGGAGGCCGATCCAGGGCTGGCACACTCTAACAAGTAAGCCTTGTTGAGTGACATTGGTGAAACCAGTCAGGGACCAACACTGCTGAAGCTGAGTGACACCCCTAGCTGCCAGGGCAATAACTCCTCCAGTGATGGTAGGAGTAAAGCCAAGGGAAAGGAAAAGGAAAGACAGATTCTGGTGGTAGGGGACTCAATTCTTAGAAGACCAGAGAGGGCAATCTGTCACAAAGACCTGAAGTGACGAACTGTATGTTGTCTACCGGGTGCTTGGGTTCGGCACATCACGGATCTGGTGGACAGATTACTGGGAGGGGCTGGGGAAGACCCAGCTGTCATGGAGCACATAGGCACCAATATCAAAGTTAGAGGAAGATGGAGTGTCCTATAAAAACGATTTTAGGGACTTAGGAGCTAAATTGAGGAAAAGCACCTCCAAGGTAGTATTCTCAGAAATACTACAGGTATCTCGAGCCATGACAGAAAGGGACATTAGGGAAGTAAACCAGTGGCTGAGGAGCTGGTGTAGAAAGGAGGGGTTTGGGCTCCTTTAGAACTGGGTAGACTTCTTAAGCCCCGTACACACTATCAGATTGTCTGCTGAGTTTTTCCTTCAGATTTACCAAAACCATGTAGTAGAAGGGCCTGCCTGATTGCATACACATTGAAACTCCTAAGGTTTGACCTCATATTATATGGTTTTGGTAAATCTGAAGTAAAAACTCACCAGACAATCTGATAGTGTGTACGGGGCTTAAAGTGGTTTGGTACCTAAAAATGAAAGTTCATGTTATTAAAATCAACAGATAGCATACTTACCTAAACGAACCCTGAAAAAAAAAAATATTATTTACTTACCTTTTATTTGTGATGTTTCAGCTGACTTCCGGGTTGTCCTCCCGTGGGAGTAGGCGTGGCTATCGTCCTCGCAATGGTCCCTGGGAAATTTCCCAAGAATCCATGGGGGACAATGAAAGTTTTTCTTTCCTTGTCACTGCTCTCACTGAGCATGTGCAAGATGGAGCGGAGCATGCTGGGAGCTAGACGTCATCATATACCAGGAAGTAAATGCCTGTGGGCTTCAGACGCCCACAGTTAAAATGGAAAACGCCAGAGCAGGTTTTTATAAGTCATCCTGAGGAAAAGATTCGTCGCGCCGGGGGTCAAATAAACGCCGGACGTGGATGCCAATCGAAGGTAGCACTCGCCCACCAGTGAGACAGGTAAGAAAAAAATAAAAAAAGAGTGGAATCCTGCTTTAAGTCTGTTACCAGCTCTATAGAAGGGACTGACTGCACCTAAATGGGGAAGGTGCAGATTGGCTTGGAGTGAAGATGACTGATAAGTTATAGGGGCTTTTAAACTAGACAACAAGGACGGGGGGGGGGGGGGGGGGGGATCCAGAGGTAGAGATAGTCGGCGCGGAACAAATTCTAGAGGTTAGTATTCTGAGCATTAGTGGTAGGTTTACTAAAGCATCTAAACCCAAGGTAAGTACAGTGACAAGTCCTATTTGCACCCTCAGACCACCCAAGGAGATAGTATGCGTCTACTCTAAACTACGTGGCATGTTCACCAATGCCAGGAGTCTAGCAGACAACATGGTGAGAACTAGAGCTACTGTTGTACGAGGAGGATTTTGATTTTGTAGGAATTTCAGAGACTTGGTTCAACAGCTCTCATGATTGACTAGAAACCATTGAAGGGTATTCTCTATATCGCAGGGATAGAGAGGGTAAAAAAGGGGGAGGGGAATGCCTGCATATCAAAAAACGTACAAGTGAATGTGAGACAACATCACTAATGGAGCAAGGGAGGAGGTGGAATCTTTATGGGTAGAGCTACAAAAGGAGGAAACTATGGGGAAAGTAATACTGGGCGTATGCTATAGGCCCCTTAACCAGAGGCAGGAGGAGGCGGACCTCCTATCACAATTTGGATTAGAGGCAAAGATGGGAAGTGTCATTATAATGGGGGATTTTAATTACCAGAAATAGACCGGGCAGAGGGCTGCACATTCATCTAAAGCTTGCCATTTCGTAAATGTCTAGCAGGACAATTTCATGGGTCAGATGGTAAATGCACTAACGAGAAACAAAGTGTTACTAGACCTACTGATTACCAACAATACAGACCTGATAAAGGATGTGGAAATGCTTGCCAATTTAGGAAATGGCAATCACAGGCCATTTAGTTTTAGTATAAATCACACAAATTGGAAACATAAGGGGAATACAAAGACACTTGATTTCAAAAGAGCCAACTTCCCTAAACTACAAACCTTGCTAGAAAGCATAAATTGGGATACAATCTTAGGAACAAAGAACACATGGGTGAGGGTTTGCTTTAAGAGCATATTAAGGGTATTAGCCAGTGCATCCCAATGGGAAATAAATTTAAAAGTGCTGGGTGGCTTAACTCCAAAATAAAAATGCATATAAAAGCAAAGGAGAAGGCCATCAAAAAATACAAGGTTGAGGTATCATCATCAGCATTCTAACTTTACAAGAAGGCAACAGGAAATGTAAGGTTAAGATAGAACACGAAAGGCACATAGAGGAGAAGAGTAAAAAAAAAATCCCAAGAAATTCTTTAACCACTTGCCGCCCGCCCTATTACAAATTGACGGCGGCAAAGTGGTTTCATAATCCTAACCGGACGTCATATGACGTGATTAGGATTATGAGCCGCTGCGCGCCCCCGGGGGCGCGCATCGCGGCGATCGTTGCGGGGTGTCAGTCTGACACCCGGCAACTACGATCTCGGTAAAGAGTCTCCGACGGAGACTCTTTACCATGTGATCAGCCGTGTCCAATCACGGCTGATCACAGTGTAAATGGGAAGAGCCGGTGATCGGCTTTCCCTCACTCGCGTCTGTCAGACGCGAGTAGAGGAGAGCCGATCGGCTGCTCCTCTGACAGGGGGGTCTGTGCTGATAGATTATCAGCACAGCCCCCCCGAGGATGCCCACACTGGACCACCAGGGACACCACTAGACCACCAGGGAAAAGGTAATAAAAATCCATAATCCTCCCTAGACCACCAGGGTGCCAGTCAGCACAATGGGTGCCAATCAGTGCCCATAATGGATGCCAATCAGTGGCCACAATGGGCATCACTGATTGGCATGCATTATTGTTTGGCACTGATTGGCATCCATTACTATAACACCGATGCCGCCTATGAGTGCCCACCTGTGCCGCCTATGAGTGCCCACCTGTGCCGCCTGAGTGCCCACCTGTGCCGCCTGAGTGCCCACCTGTGCCGCCTATGAGTGCCCACCTGTGCCGCCTATCCATGCCCACCTGTGCCGCCTATCTATGCCCACCTGTGCCGCCTATCCATGCCCACCTGTGCCGCCTATCCATGCCCACCTGTGCCGCCTATCCATGCCCATCCGTGCCGCCCATCCGTGCCAGCTATCAGTGTCCGTCCGTGTCGCCCATCCGTGTCGCCCATCAGTGCCGCCTATCAGTGCCACTTCATTGGTGCCACATTGGTGCCCATCAGTGCCACCTTATCAGTGCCCATCAGTGTAGCCCCATCAGTGCCCATCAGTGAAGGAGAAAACGTACTTATTTACAAAGTTTTGAAACTGAAACAAAAAAAAACATTTTTTTTTTCAAAATTTTCGGTATTTTTTTATTTGTAGCGCAAAAAATAAAAACCGCAGAGGTGATCAAATACCACCAAAAGAAAGCTCTATTTGTGGGAAAAAAATGATAAAAATTTCATTTGGGTACAGTGTAGCATGACCGCGCAATTGTCATTCAAAGTGTGACAGCGCTGAAAGCTCAAAATTGGTCTGGGCAGGAAGGTGTTTAAGTGCCCTGTATTGAAGTGGTTAAGTACATAAACACTAAGAAAGGGAGGTCAGATCATATTGGCCCCATAAAGAATGATGAAGGGAATCTCCTTTAGATTCTTTAGAACTATAGTTCTATATTCTTTAGAACTATAGTTATTATAGGTAGCGCCTGGGCCCCTCAATATATAACTTTATAGTAACTACAGCTCACGGCCTCTCTTTTGGGGGGTGTGAGGTATAGGGACGGCAGCACCTCATTTAGTTTCTTACGTGTTTAGTTTTTTTTACATTCCTGGAAATTACAGAGCAGTTAGCCGAGCATCAATAGTATGCAAGCTCTTAGCCCTTGTACACACGGTCGGAGATTCCGTCGGAATGTTTCCTATCGGACCGTTTTGTCGGATATTCCGACTGTGTGTGGTCTGCATCAGACTGTTTCCGTCGGAATATCCGACGGACCAACTTTTCCAACTTGCCGGTAAAATTTTCCAACAAAATGCTCCTATCGGACATACTCCGATCATGTGTAGCCTACACCGATGGACAAAGTGCCAGGAATGCTCAGATCAAATTCCTAGGCCAAAGCTATTGGCTACTAGCCTGAACGTAGTCCCGTCGTAATGAAATAACGTCATCACGTTATGTACAATCGGATTTTCCGACAACTTAGTCCGACCGTGTGTATGCAACATCACTTCCGGACCTCTTCCGGAATTAATCCGTCGGAATAACTCAGACGGATCTGGTTGTCGGAATCTCCGACCGTGTGTACAAGGGCTAAGAGGGGATGATAAGGGACTATATACAACATTTTAGTAATGAAAACGGTATAGGCCAGGGATATGCAATTAGCAGACCTCCAGCTGTTGCAAAACTACAAGTCCCATCATGCCTCTGCCTCTGGGTGTCATGCTTGTGGCTGTCAGGGTCTTGCTATGCCTCATGGGACTTGTAGTTCTGCAACAGCTGGAGGTCCGCTAATTGCATATCCCTGGTATAGGCAGCAATCGGCATGGGTTCAGGAAGAATCGTTCTTGCCAAACCAATCTATTAACCTTCTATGAGGAGGTGAGCTGCCATCTAGATAAGGGAAGGCCTGTAGACGTGGTGAATCTGGATTTTGCAAAGGTATTTGATACAGTTCCCCATAAACATTTACTGTACAAACTAAGGTCCATTGCCATGGATTGAAAAACTGGCTACAAGCATGAGTTCAGAGGGTTGTGATAAATAGGGAGTACTCGGATTGGGCCAGTGTGGGAAGTGGGGACCCCAGGGTTCTGTCCTGGGACCAATCCTATTTAGTTTATTCATAAACAACCTGGAGGATGGGGTAAGCAGCTCAATCTCTGTATTTGCGGACGATGTTAAGTTAAGCAGGGCAATAACTTCTCCGCAGGATGTGGAAACCTTTCAAGAAGATTTGAACAAATTAATGGGGTGGGCAACTACATGGCAAATGAGGTTTAAAGTAGAAAAATGTAAAATAATGCATTTGGGTGGCAAAAATATGAATGCAATATATACACTGGGGGGAGAACCTCTGGTGGAATCTAGGATGGAAAAGGACCTGGGGGTCCTGGTGGATGATAGGCTCAGCAATGGCATGTAATGCCAAGCTGCTGCAAGCAAAGCAAACAGAATATTGACATGCATTAACCACTTGACCACTGGGCACTTAAACCCCCTTAATAACCAGACTAATTTTCAGCTTTTGGTGTGCTCACATTTTGAATGACAATTACTCAGTGTTGTAGTCATACAACACTGTACCTATTTGAAATTTGTGTCCTTTTTTCACACAATTAGAGCTTTCTTTTGGTGGTATTTAATCACTGATGGGCTTTTTATTTTTTGCACTATAAAAGAAAAAAGACAGATTCTGTAAAAAATGAATTTTTCTTAGTAATTTTTATTCATATATTTTGGCCAAAATTACATATCTTTGGTAAAAATAACAAAAATATGTGTATATTATTTGGTCTTTGTGAAAGTTATAGAGTCCACAATCTATGGTGCCAATCTCTGAAAATTGATCACACCTGAAGTACTGACGGCCTATCTCGTTTATTGAGACCCTAACAACCAAGGAAAGTATAAATACCTCCCAAATGACCCCTTTTTGGAAAGTAGACATTCCAAGGTATTTAGTAAGAGGCATGGTGAGTTTTTTGAAGTTGTAATTTTTTCCCACAATTGTTTGCAAAATCAAGATTTTCTTTTATTTTTTTGCCTTTTTCACAAAAATGTTTATATTAGCAGGTTATTTCTCACACACAGCATATGCATACCACAAATTACACCCCAAAACACATTCTACTACTGCTCCTGAGTATGGCAATACCATATGTGTGAGACTTTTATATAGTGTGGCCACATACAGAGGCCCAACATGCATGGAGCACCTTCAGGCGTTCTGGAGCCTAAATTACACATATAATTTCTTGACTACCAATTACATTTTTGAAGGCCCTGCAGAACCAGGACAATGGAAACGCCCCAAAAATTACCCCATTTTGGAAAGAAAACAACCCAATTTATAATCTATGAGGCATATCGAGTCTTTTGAACATGCCATTTTTTTCTACAAGTTTTTGGAACATGTGTAAAGAAAATGAAAACGCTTTTTTTTACGCAACGTTGTCCATTTACACAATATTTCTAACACATAACATGTACATACCAAAAATTACACCCCAAAATAGATTTTCCTACTCCTCCTGAGTATGGCGATACATTTGTGAGACTTTTCCACAGTGTGTCCACATACAGAGGACCAACATGCAGAGAGAACCAGCAGGTGTTCTAGGGACATAAGTTTAAAATCTAATTTGACTACCTATTACACGTTTGTGAGGCACTGTAGTGGCATGGATGAGCATGAATGGGGATGGCTGAGCATGAATGAGTATGGCTGAGTATAGATGGGATGGCTGGGTATGACTGAGCACGATTGAGTATGGCTGGGTATGGCTGAGTATGGCTGGGTATGACTGAGTAAGATTGAGTATGGCTGGGTATGACTGAGTACAATTGAGTATGGCTGGGTATGACTGAGTACGATTGAGTATGGCTGGGTATGGCTGAGTACGATTGAGTATGGCTGAGTACGGCTGGGTATGACTGAGTACGATTGAGTATGGCTGGGTATGACTGAGTACGATTGAGTATGGCTGGGTATGGCTGAGTACGATTGAGTATGGCTGAGTACGGCTGGGTATGACTGAGTACGATTGAGTATGGCTGGGTATGGCTGAATACGGCTGAGTATGGCTGGGTATGACTGAGTATGGCTGGGTATGACTGAGTACGATTGAGTATGGCTGGGTATGGCTGAGTACGTTTGAGTATGGCTGGGTATGGCTGAGTACGTTTGAGTATGGCTGGGTATGGCTGAATACGATTGAGTATGGCTGGGTATGGCTGAGTACGATTGGGTATGGCTGAGTACGATTGAGTATGGCTGAGCACGGCTGGGTATGGCTGAGTACGATTGAGTATGGCTGGGTATGGCTGAGTACGATTGAGTATGGCTGGGTATGGCTGAGTACGATTGAGTATGGCTGGGTATGGCTGAGTACGATTGGGTATGGCTGAGTACGATTGAGTATGGCTGGGTATGGCTGAGTACGGCTGGGTATGGCTGAGTACGATTGAGTACGGCTGGGTATGGCTGAGTACGATTGAGTATGGCGGGGTATGACTGAGTACGTTTGAGTATGGCTGGGTATGGCTGAGTACAAATGGATATGGCTGAGTACGATTGAGTATGGCTGGGTATGGCTGAGTACGACTGGGTATGACTGAGTACGATTGAGTACGGCTGAGTATGGCTGGCTACGGCTGAGTATGGCTGGGTACAGCTAATTATGAATGGGGGTGAATGGGATGGCTGAGGATGGATGGATGGATGAGTATGCTGAGTATGGATGGGTGAGTATGGATGGATGGGTGAGTATGGATGGAGATGGATGAGTATGCAGAGTATGGATGGGTATGCAGAGTAGGGATGGATGGGTATGCAGAGCATGCAGAGTATGCAGAGTATGGCTGGGTATGCAGAGTATGGCTGGGTATGCAGAATGTGGATGGGTATGCAGAGTATGGATGGGTATGCAGAGTATGGCTGGGTATGCAGAGTGTGGATGGGTATGCAGAGTATGGATGGGTATGCAGAGTAGGGCTGGGTATGCAGAGTATGTAAGGGTATGCAGAGTATACAGAGTATGGATGGGTATGCAGAGTTTGGCTGGGTATGCAGAGTATGGAAGGGTATGCAGAGTATGGATGGGTATGCAGAGTATACAGAGTATGGCTGGGTATGCAGAGTGTGGATGGGTATGCAGAGTGTGGATGGGTATGCAGAGTGTGGATGGGTATGCAGAGTATGGCTGGGTATGCAGAGTATGGATGTGTATGCAGAGTATGGCTGGGTATGCAGAGTATGGCTGGGTATGCAGAGTATGGCTGGGTATGCAGAGTATGGCTGGGTATGCAGAGTATGGCTGGGTATGCAGAGTATGGATGGGTGAGCATGAATGGATCTGTCACTGAGCAGCGCTGTGGGCACTACACGTGCAGCCCAAAGTGCTGCTGCCACCGATCTCTCCCCTCTTCGCTCACACTGGATGAAGAGGGGAGGGAGGAACCGGAAATCACGTTGGTTTGTTTACATGTGATCGCTCCGTCATTTGACAGAGCGATCACGTGGTAAATGGCCACAATCGGCGGCCGTTCAGCGTGATCCGTGATGTGCCGGGTCCTCTGGACCCGGCGGTCACGGAAGTTTTTGGGTGCGCGCCCCAGGGGGCGCGCGAGAGCGGAATCCTGGGAGGACGTCATAGTATGCCCTCCCAGAGTTAAGCAACCGCCCTGTAGCCATCATTCGGCTATGGGACAGTTGCTAAATGGTTAAAAGGTGGATCAACTCCAGAGATAAAACAATAATTCTCCAACTCTACAAGACTCTGGTCTGGCCGCACCGGGAATATGCCATCCAGTTCCGGGCACCAGTCCTCAGGAAGGATGTGCTGGTACTGGAGAGAGTCCAGAGAAGGGCAACAAAGCTAATAAAGGAAATGGTAGACCTTAGTTATGAGGACATTTTTACGAGCACTTTTTACGAGCACTGAACTTATTCTCTCTGGAGAAGAGACGCTTGAGAGGAGATATGATTTCAATGTACAAATACCGTACTGTAGACCCCACAATAGGAATAAAACATTTCAGCGAAAGGGAATTTAAAAATTGACTAAAATTAGAAGAGAAACGGTTTAACCTTAAACTACATAGAACAGGGGTCTCAAACTGGTGGCCCTCCAGCTGTTGCGAAACTACAAGTCCCATGAGGCATTGCAAGGCTGACAGTTACAAGCCTGACTCCCACAGGCAGAGGCATGATGGGACTTGAGACCCCTGACGTAGAGGGTTCTTTACTGTAATACCACGTACACACGACCGGACTTTCCTTCAGAATAAACTCTGACGGTCTTTGCGACTGGGTTTTCCGCTGATTTTACAACTGAACGAACTTGCCTACACACAATCACACCAAAGTTCATTTGTTTCGAATGCAATGATGTACGACGGGAGTAGAAAAGGAAGTTCAATAGCCAGTAACCAATAGCTGCCCTTGCGTTGTATTTGGTCCGTCTGACTAGCATACAGACAAACGGTTTTTCCGATAGGAAATTATTCAGTCGGAAACATTTAAAACATGTTCTATTTCTAGGTCCATCAGACTTTTTGAAAAACATTTTTTGCTGAAGCCCACACACGATCGGAATATCCGATGAAATGATTCTGTCGGATCTTTTCTGTCGGAAAGTCCGGTCGTGTGTACGCGGCATTAGAGTGGTAAAGATGTGTAATTCTCTTCCACAGGCAGTTGTTTCAGCAGGGAGCATCGATAATTTCAAAAAACGATTAGATAGGCACCGAACGACCATAACATACAGGGATATACAATGTAATACTAACATAAAAGCACACACACAGGTTGGACTTGTGTCTTTTTTCAATCTCACCTTCTATGTAACTATGCAACCTGGAAGACTGGTTACCTCTAGTGGTGGAAAGGGATTACTGCGGAGGAGAGCTCTGGGTAATTTATGGCAGGGGTATTGAATTAAAATGCACCGAGGTCTGGTCAGTAAAATTTTTCTTCCAGCAGAGGTCCAAATATCATGTCGGTACCCATGGCACTTTTTTTGTGTGCGCCAAACCACATGTTGCTGCTGCATCATACAGCTAGGTGCAGCACAATAAAGACTTCTTTCACTGTGTTTCTTGCAGGTAGTGCAACTCATTAAAATGGGCTGACCTACCTACTACGTGTGCACCTAATGCGCATGCACAGATCTGAACCTGTTCTTACATCAGAATCCTCAGTCTCCACTTCAAATCACACCCCTCCACCCTCTGCCTCTGTACCCCGGGGTTTCTATACACCATATCTTGATATAGTAGGTGGGTTTGGACAACAAATTTGGATAGTCCTCGTCTTATCCCTTCTGTTTTCTTTTTCTTTCTCTTTCTTCCTTTGTTTTTGCCTTCCCACCCTCCCCGCCCCCCCCCCCCCCTTTTTTTTCCCTTCCCTTCCTTCCCTTCTTCTTTATCTCTCTTTCTTTTACATTTTCTTATCTTGGGCTCTATATTCTCTCCCCACTAGAATGCAAACTGTGTTGTCTGTGCTTGTTAACAGACAACTGCTCCCACCTATTATTATATTATACCCCAAAGTTACAAACTTTTGTATCACCTGCCCCACCCTATTAGATTGTAAGCTCTTCTGAGCAGGGCCCTCTTAATCCTCTTGTATCTTATTGTATTATAACTGTATTGTCTCCCTTTTATATTGTAAAGCACTGCGTAACCTGTTGGCACTATATGAATCCTGTATAATAACAATAAATAATATTATTATCATTTTTTGAAATCATAGCAATCGACGCCTTCAAGTGTTTCCCGTATCCGCTGTGGGGGGATTACCTTTGGGTGCCTCATTAGGTGCTGTTCTATGCTCTATTGGTCTCCACTGGTAAGCAACACATGCATCTATGGATCCCTAACAATTCAGCTTCACGTTATGTATATTATTTTGTATTTTTGTTTCTTTCTTCCCTGTTATCAAATATTATTTATGATTATGAGATTGTACTTACCTTGTAGATGATTATGACTGATTCCTCCGGAGGAAACAGCTATACCTGCGAAACATGTAGAGGACTGCATCAAGATTTACATCTCAGCTCCCCACAGTATTTATCGGGTTCAACCATTTCATTGGAACCAGTTGTATTAATTATGCACGGTTGTAATCATTTTGTACACAAGCTAATTTTAACAATGTCTTTTTCTTAATAAATTGTTATGTTAGCCATAAGTTTGGCCTAATCCTTGGTTACCAAGATTAAGGATAAGCCGAACACCCCCCCGGTTCGGTTCGCACCAGAACCTACGAACAGACCTAAACTTCGTGTGAACTTTAGAACCCTATTAAAGTCTATGGGACTCGAACGTTCAAAATCTAAAGTGCTAATTTTAAAGTCTAATATGCAAGTTATTGTCCTAAAAAGTTTGGGGACCTGGGACCTGCATGTATCAATGCAAATTTTTTTTTTTAAAACGTTTTAAAAACGGACGTTTTTTCAGGAGCAGTGATTTTAAAAATGCTTAAAGTAAAACAATAAAAGTGTAATATTCCTTTAAATTTCATACCTGGAGGGTGTGTATAGTATGCCTGTGAAGGGGCGCATGTTTCCCGTGCTTAGAACTGTCCCTGCACAAAGCGTCATTTCTGCAGGAAAAAAAGTCATTTAAAATCACTCGCGGCTATAATGAATTGTCGGCTCCTCGTAATACAGAGAACACTCATTGAAAGTCATTGATAAAAAAAAAATAAAAAATGATGTGGGGTTCCCCCTAAATATCCATACCAGACCCTTCAGATCTGGTATGGATTTTAAGGGGAACTCCACGCCAAATTAAACAAAAAAAAAATGGCAAACTGCTCCTAGACGTCCGTTTACCAGCAGCAGCGTACATGAGGCCTTAGGCCCCATGTACGCGGGACGTTTTTACAACCTCTCCTGAACAATTTAACTTGACAAATAGTAACCTGCGTTTAAAACGTCATTTTTGCCATGTTTACATGCCGCGTTGCTTTTAGAAGCGTTCAAAAAAAAAAAAAAAAAAAAATATATATATATATATATATATATATATATATATATATATATATATTTGTATTTTTTAAAAAAAATTTTATGACTTAAGCAAAACTGACGTAATTTTACCCCCACAAATAGAGCTTTATTTTAGTGGTATTTGATCACCTTTGTGGTTTTTATTTTTTGCGCTATAATCAAAAATAGAGCGACAATTTTGAAAAAAACACATTATTTTTTACTTTTTGCTATAATAAATATCCCCCAAACATTTGGTTTGCACAAAAGTTATAGCATCTACAAAATAGGGGATAGTTTTATGGCATTTTTATTAATAATTTTTTTTTTTTACTAGTAATGGCGGCGATCTGCAATTTTTATCGTGACTGCAACATTATGGCGAACACATCGGACAATTTGGACACATTTTTGGGACCATTGTCAAATTGACACTGGCAGTGAAGGGGTTAACCACTAGCTGGCTAGGAAGGGGTTAAGTGTGTCCTTGGGCGTGATTCTAACTTTTAGGAGGCAAGGCTACGTGTGACACATCACTGATCATAGCTCCCGATCACAGGGAGCAGAGATCAATGACACTGTCACTAGGCAGAACGGGGAGATGCTTGTTTACATTAGCATCTCCCCGTTCTTGAGCTCCATGAAACGATCGTGGGTATCCCCTCAGATATGGAGTCCGTGGGACCTGTGATTCTACTCACGGAGCTCGCGGCAGGGTTGCGCACGCCGCCGGTGGTGCGCACGTGACCACACGATGGAAAATTCAAGGGGACGTACCTGTACGCCCATTTGCCCAGCCATGCCATTCTGCCGACATATATGTACATGCGGCGGTCGGCAAGTGGTTAAATGGCCAAAAACGAAAAATGCCTATAAACTAAACGCGGCTAAACGCAGGTGACCGCGTCTGAAACGTCAGAAACTTCGGCATCTGAACCCATTTTTTTGCTTTTGAAGAAACGCTGTTAAATGCAACTACCTAAAAACGGCAATAAACGATGGTCACAAAAGATAACATTGAATGAGTTCAGGGGCAGTTGAAAAAAGCGTCCGACTGCCTTTGAACATACGTTTAGCAGCGTCCTGTGTACATGGAGAATTAAATGTTATGTTAAAAGGCAAAAACAGACTTTATTGGCAAACAAAAATATCCTTTTATATTTATCCTATAACACAAGTCATTCAATATACTATAGTAAAGGTGAAATATGATTATTATACAATGGACGGCCGGCATATATTGGTCCAGTCATGAAGCACGGATACTCCCGAATTGCAGCTGCTTGTGGCACATAGAATGAACTAGGAGGGCTTAAGGCTTTGGGCCCGGCAGCATGGGCATGCGGTCGCACCTCCCTTTATTAATAAGAGAATAGAAGCAATAGTGTAAATATTTAAGGCTATATACAGGTTAATGTATTTGGGTTAATGTCACTTTAAGAGAATGGCAATTAAGGGTCACACGGCTATTGGTGATATCCCAAATGGTCATGTGACCCATGAGGAATGCTCTGGAAAAGGGCTTATTATATATAGGACTCTCTCACAGGTGCACTCACACCTGTTCCCAGCCAGGCAGTGAAGGTGTAACAAGCTTTGCAACAAGCTCAGTGAAGGTGAAAACAGGCTCCTGAAGTACTTCAGTTATGGTTATGAAAACCTTAATGAGGCAAGTGTTGGAGAAAGCTGGGGATAAAGGTGGAGAAGAATGACTTAGAAAATGACTGGCTTTGGCAGATAATGATAATGAGCAAAGTGTTTTGGCTGAGGTACATTCAGTACAGTATCCGGTGGTATTCCCCTGTAGTCAGAGGTAGAACAGCTGTTAATGACATTCAAAACCGCCGGACTCGCCACCATGAACCATCTACACAGCCGCTGGTGTCACAGGACAGAGAAGACAGCAGCACAGCATGGCTGGAAGAACCAGCAGCCACTATGCAGCGTCAGGTCAGCTTGAGAGAAAAGAAATAGAGGAGTGTCCGGGCCTCGTCGCCGCCCAGAGGCAGTGCTGGGTGGGCTAGAGGAGCGTCAGCTATACAGAGGACAGAGGCAGTGTCTGCGGTTGTAAGTGAGGAGAGACAAACCCTGCCCAGTGTATCATTATCACAGCATGAGGCTGCAAGTAGTGTGAGTATCACAGACATCCCGCGGATGGCCACTGGAGGGACCAGAGAGCAGCATTATGCTACTTCAGATATAACAAATGCTCCAGCGCCCCCTGGCGGTATAGGTGAGTTAGCACACACACACTTAATAGCATTATGGAAACCATTAACAGATTAGCTGACACAATGAATACACCTGCAATTTAAAATAGTAATTATGGTAATGTATGGTCTAATCAAAATAGACATTCTGTCAGCTTAGGCAATATAGGTAATGTTGATAACAATCAGTCAGCTAATGTTAATTCACAATACCTATTACCAGCTGAGATTAATATATCTAGCGCATTGGTACCAGAAGTGTGCTTTAAAGAGACATTACCATGTGAGATCTCGCTGTTAGGTTACCACCTTTCTCCTCAGACTAATGCCTCGTACACACGTTCCGATTATCGTACGACAGATCGTTCACATTTTGTTGCATACAACTAAGATCGAATACAACAGTGCAAAATGTGTGTAAGATTTTTGTCGTACAATTCTAGAAAAATCTTCCGTTGTGCGTAGCTACGTATTTTAAATGATGTCAAATACGTGTGACCCGTGTGTGCTTCTGGTTTATTTTTGTGTTTGTGATCATGCGTGGTGTTTATTGAACTACTTTTATCGACTTTTTATGTACTGACTACACGATTGTCGTACGATGGGCTGTCATCCGACCAAAGTTTTCCTGTTTGTCCCTTCGGATTTGGTTGGACGGACTGTCGTGATCGGCTGTCGAAAGCTGCGTACTAACGATCAGATTATCGAACGATCTGTCCGAAAGCGACTTTTGTGGTCCAATAATCGGAACGTGTGTACGGGGCATAAGGAAAAAATATGGAATGGTCAATTCGTACATATTCTGTTGCTTATTCCATCAAAAAAAAAAAAAAGAAGAATTTGTCAACAGAAATGACAAAAAAATCAGATGAGAAAGATGAGGGTGATAGGAGAAGACCTGTGGCGAGGTCTTTTAATAATTGGTTGCAGTCTTTTGCAATATACTCCAGCGTGCTAGGTGAGAAGCACCCGGAGTATTGCAGCGGGCTGTTTCAACACATGGAGCATGTGCTAGAAGCGTATAAAAGTTTTGTAGGTCTAGGATGGTTTCAATATGATGAGGCATTTAGAAAAAATTATCAATCTACCCATCATTGAAGTGGGGCAATAAGGACGTTGGGTTGTGGTTTAACCTGATGGTGCCACAGAAATATTTGGTTAAAGGCCAGGCACGTCCCAGGGAAGGAGAATCAAATTGCGGATGCATTATCTCGATTTCAGGTATACCCGATTTCGCCAACTCTTGCCAAATGTGGACAAGGAAGGTTATGTGTGTCCAGAACATCTGTGGAGCCTAATTTAGAGGTTCTTACAAATGCGATAAGACACTCTGTGGCAGAAAATACATGAGTTGAGTACTCAACAGCATGGAATAGGTGGTGTAATTTTGCTATGGAAATGGATATATATTTTGATTCTCCTTTTGAAACAGACATTCAGATGTTTCTATGTAGTTTAATGCAGTTAGAGTGGTCACATTTCCAAAACTATGGCGGGTTTATCTTTTTCTTCAAATTAACAAACTTACGGCTATATTATTTTTTTTTTAAAAGGTGTTTATTTTAAAATATTTTTGAACATACATACAGCATATAAGGCAAACAGTACACAAGTCAAAGTGTCTCCCTCCGGAGGTGAATACAGAGGCATCAATAAAGACGCCTCGTTGGAGTAAACCAAACTGCTACCATTATATGCAAAAACACAGAGAAACCCCAACAAAACAAAGACACAACAACAGACATGCCAACATTCGCGCACACACACCCATCACACTCACACCTGTCACCGTCCCCCTATGCAGTATCATTTCAACATAAATAGCTGCCATATAAGGTCATACAGTAGCAGATTACCACCCCTTTTTGTCCCCCCCCCCATACCCGGGACCACCATCCACAAAGCCCAAGCCTCCGGCCCTACCCCCGCAGCCCCCCCAGGGGGTCCTGCGAGGATAGGACCGTCCCCCAAAATGAACCAGAGATATCCAACCATGGTTGCCACACCTTATGAAACTTTTTCAAGCAAGCTCTGTGTTTATACACTATTTTAAATTTAGGGAGTTCACCATTAATAATACCATACAGTGATTGAATTTTGGGAGGAACATTGTCTTTCCAGTGCAATAAGATCACTTTACGTGCATAAAATAAAATGGTACGAAGAAGTGTCCGTTCTGACGCCCTGTGGACAAAGTCATTCAATATACCCAGCAGCCCCACCTCAGGGGTTTGAGGCACCTGGAGAGCAAGATGATCGTCAAAGAATGTGAACAGGTCCGTCCAATACACATTTAGTCCAGGACAACTCCAAAACATATGAAATAGATCAGCATTATCGTGAGTACATCTAGGACACAAGGCCTCAGTTCTCAATCCCATTCTAGCCAGTCTAGCCGGAGTGTAGTGCAGCTGATGAATAAACTTAAACTGAACATATTGGTCGGAAGTGCTGATAATATCCTGGAAGCAGGTTTCAGTAGTTTCCTCCCACCCCTCCTCTACCAGGGCAGGTATCAAACGCTTCCACTTCACAAAGGAATTGCAAAATGGGTCTGCTCCTGCCCTGGAGAGGTGATCATAAAAAGTTGTAACCTGTTTAGTAAGATCCGGGTAAGACATTAGGTCCTCCATAGGGGACTCCTGAAGCTCTATGTGCAAGGAACCAAACTGCGCCCGAATGGCATGTCTAAGAAGTAGATACTTATAGAAAAATTTATTATCTATTGAGAAGGTACCCCGTAAGTTTTCAAAGGATTCAAACTCATTTCCCTTGATGATGTGGGACAGGCGCAGAACATGCAGCCTAGCCCACCATTGGGAGTCTGGGCGCCCCTGTAGTTCAGGTACACTGGGATTGTCCCATATCCGTGTTTGTGGTGACCTGCCCGGGGTAGAAATAGAAAGGAGTTTCTCTCCCTCTCTCCAGGCCAGTAGACCCACCTCCATAGGGGAAAATCTAGAGCATTAAAATGTAGGGCCCTGTGCAGTACGTCATTAACCGAGTCAAACGGGGCATGAAGGATTGACATGAGAATGGCGGAGGGGGGCTGGGGGTTGGAATGCAACCAATCATATATATATGTCAGTTGGGAGGCAAGGAAATACTTGCCTAGGTTCGGGTGGGCCAGGCCTCCTTTCGATTTAGAGGATTGCAAAGATGTCTTGGCAAATCGCGGATGGGAGTTTTGCCAGATAAAGGAGGACACACTGGATTCTATTTTCATAAATACCTTTTTTGGGAGATAGACCGGGGCAGCTCGAAAACAGTATAGAAATTTTGGGAGGAATATCATCTTAAAGATGTTAATACGACCTATTAAGTTGAGAGGGAGAGTTGCCCACGCTTGGAGTCTGTCAACCATCTGTTTTGTGATTGGGGTAATATTCAAGGCTTCATTTTTGGGGAGCTCGTTATGTATCTGAATGCCCAAATATTTAAATGACTGGGACGTCTGAAGTTTAGACGCGGTCAAGTAATCATAGGAGCAGCGCGGGCCGATGGGAAAAGCTATCGACTTGTCCCAACCTACCCTCAGACCAGACACATCCCCGAATTCCTCAACCACCCGCATGAGACCATGAAAGGAGCCTTCCTTACCATCCAAATAAATCAAGGCATCATCTGCATACAAAGATATCTTTTCCTCCAGTAGTCCTACTCGGATGCCCCCTATCCCCGAAGCCTGCCGCACCGCCAGGGCCAGGGGCTCTATGGTGATGGCGAACAGGAGCGGGGACAGGGGACACCCTTGTCTAGTCCCCCTAAACAGCCGAAATGGTGATGAGACATCTCTATTAGTTCTCACCCTCGCACTCGGCTTAGCGTATAGCAAGAGGACCCATTTTGTAAATAGTGGGCCAAAGCCCATGTTGGCCATTGTCTCCCACAAAAATGACCAACGCACCGTATCAAATGCCTTTAACACATCTAAGGACAATACCAAACTACTATGTTTATCCCTACATGCTCTATGGATATGTAGATATAATCTGCGTATATTGTCAAAAGTGCTACTTCCAGGCATAAACCCAGCCTGATCTGGCGAGATTAATGAGAGTATAACTTTTTGCAAACAAAGAGCCAATATCTTGGCCAAAATGTTTGCGTCATGGTTTAGGAGGGAGATAGGACGGTAGGACTCACACAGCAATTTGTTCTTGCCCGGCTTGGGCAAGACCACTATCAGGGCTTCATTCATGGAGTCAGGAAGAGATCCCATGATCAAAGACGCTCTGTACGTAAGGAGTAGCTTAGGGGCTACCAATTCAGTATAGGTCTGGTACCACGCCGAAGGGATACCGTCAAGGCCGGGGGCCTTCGAAGGCGGTAGGGAACCTATCACTGCCTCCACCTCCTCAAGAGTAATCTCCCACTCAAGGAGGTCTCGCTGGGCCTCCTCCAGTCCAGGAAACACCAACGACGAGAAAAAACCCTGAAATGTAGCCTCCGATGGGGGCACTGGATCGTCATAAAGTTTGCTGTAGTATGAGGTAAATTCCTGATTTATCGCCCCCGGGTCGTCAGTAGTAGAACCATTGGGCAGTTGTATGGCAGAGATGGAACTATCCAAATAATCCGTATGAGCGAGGAAGGCTAATAGCCTCCCATTCTTACCCCCGTGTTCGTGTAGTTTTGCTGTCAGGTGTAGTTGTTGTATTTTAGTCTTGTCCACAAGATGTAACTGCAACAGCTTGTGGGCATTCTACGGCTATATTATTTAATACTGCGTTTGTACTAGCCTTTTTTGGGGCTCTCAGAATATCTGAGTTGCTGCCAAAAAAACACAAAAACAAAAACAAAAAGGTAATGGTGGGTTTACTAAAAAAGAATGTGATTGTCTCAGTCAAATTGTTCATCCCGGTGTCAAAAAACAGATAGATTAGGAAAAGGCAGTTGGGTACCTTTAAGTCGATGTGGAGATGAGGATATATGTCCAGTTAGAGTCATAAATGGTTACCTGGTAGTTAGGCCAATAGGAGAGGGGAATTTTTTTGATTGATGCTGATGGGTCCCCTCTTACTCAGTATCAATTCAATTATATATTAAAGGCTAGCTTGAGAAAATTGAATTTGCATCAATTTAAGTTTACTTCTCATTCTTTCAGGATCGGGGCAGCTACGGAAGCTGCTAGGATGGGATTGGATGATGCAATAATCAAAAGGTTGGGGAGATGGGAAACGTTTTCAGATTTATGTCAGACCTGATCTTTTTCTTTAAATTCTAGGTAATAGAAGATATGTTTGGATCCTGAGCCACTCTTTTGTATACTGGGCTAATAAAAGAGCCAAGAAGCGCTGCTATATGTCCAATTTGTTTATGGATCCTGGAGAAATTTTAATTTTCTGGAAAGTAATTAGAGGTCTTCAATGGGCTAGTTTATTTTTTTTTTTTTTTTTTTTTATGCCTCTAGATTGATTGAGTCATGACCAGTTCTGGATGTATTAACAGTACACCTAGGGGGAAATGATGTGGGGAAAGTTAGAACTCTCGACCTCACGTCGTTGTTTAGCCAGTTGCCGACCGCCGCACGACGATGTACGTCGACAGCATGGCACGGGCAGGCATATTGGCGTACATGTACGTCCCTTGCCTCCCGCGGGTCGGGGGCCCGATCGGGCCCCCGCCCGGTGCCTGCGGCGGTCGGTTTTCGTCCGGGAGCGATCCGGGACGAGGGGGCAGCCATTCATTCATGGCCACCCCCACGCGATCGCTCCCGACGAATAGGAATCCCCCGTGACATCACTTCCTCTCCTGTAATGTAAACACAGGAGAGGAAGTGATGTATTCTCTCCTCCGTGTCGGTATTTTTCGTTCCGACACGGAGGAGAGCGGATCGGTGAGTTGCACCAACACTCTACACACACAGTAGAACATGCCAGGCACACTCACACCCCCCCGATCACCCCCCCCAATTACCCCTGCCCCCCAGTCACAGTGACACCAATGTCATTTTTTTTTTTTTTTTTGCATTGGTGTCATTTGTGACTGTAATAACTGTTAGGGCAGTTAGGGTTAGCCCCCTTTAGTTCTAATGTACCCCCCTAACCCCCCCAATAAAGGTTTAACCCCGTGATCACCCCCCGTCCCCAGTGTCACTAAGGCTGGGTTCACATTGCAGCGGTTTATGAGAACGAATGTGATTCGCACCGCACTGCAGTGCAAATCACATCCGATCTCTGTGCGATTCGAGTTCAGCCATTCGCCGCACCCGCCACACCCGCCGCACCCGCCGCAAATTCGCACGGGACCCTTTTTTTGGCCCGCAGCAGAATCGGATCGCATGGGTGTTCACACCATGCGATCCGAGTTTGCAGATCGCACTGCGATATGCAAACTGATCTGGGGGTGTCAGTAACATTTCACTGACACTCCCAGCAGTCCGCATAGGGCAGTGTGAACTGCCGCCGGGAGGCATGCGATGCGGGAACCCGCCGCGGATTCGCGGCGTTTCTGCATCGCTCCAGTGTGAACCCAGCCAAATAAGCGATCATTTTTCTGATCGCCGTATTAGTGTCACAGGTGACGCTAGTTAGGCAGGTAGGTATTTAGGTTCGCCGCAGCTTTTTATAGCGCCAGGGACCCCCATATACTACCGCATAAAGCCCCCTGATTGCCCCCTAGTTAACCCTTTCACCTGTGATCACCATATAACTGTTACAGGTGACGCTGGTTGGTTAGTTATTTTTTTATAGTTTCAGGGCACCCGCCATTTATTACCTAATAAAGGTTTAACCCCCTGATCACCCGGCGGGTGTCATTTGTGACTAATAACTGTTAGGGCAGTTAGGGTTAGCCCCCTTTAGTTCTAAGGTACCCCCCTAACCCCCCCAATAAAGGTTTAACCCCGTGATCACCCCCCGTCGCCAGTGTCACTAAGGCTGGGTTCACATTGCAGCGGTTTATGAGAACGGATGTGATTCGCACCGCACTGCAGTGCAAATCACATCCGATCTCTGTGCGATTCGAGTTCAGCTATACAGATAGTATGGCTGAATTCGTGTCGCACCCGCCGCAAACTCGCACGGGACCCTTTTTTTGGTCCGCAGCAGAATCGGATCGCATGGGTGTTCACACCATGCGATCCAAGTTTGCAGATCGCACTGCGATATGCGAACTGATCTGGGGGTGTCATTAACATTTCACTGACACTCCCAGCAGTTCGCATAGGGCAGTGTGAACTGCCGCCGGGAGGCATGCGATGCGGGAACCCGCCGCGCATTCGTGGCGTTCCCGCATCGCTCCAGTGTGAACCCAGCCTAATAAGCGATCGTTTTTCTGATCGCTGTATTAGTGTCACAGGTGACGCTAGTTAGGCAGGTAGGTATTTAGGTTCGCCGCAGCTTTTTATAGCGCCAGGGACCCCCATATACTACCGCATAAAGCCCCCTGATTGCCCCCTAGTTAACCCTTTCACCAGTGATCACCATATAACTGTTACAGGTGACGCTGGTTGGTTAGTTATTTTTTTATAGTTTCAGGGCACCCGCCATTTATTACCTAGTCTCACTAGTGTACCCCTAAATTTAGGGGTGTCTACTTTCCAAAATGGGGTCATTTGGGGGGGGTTTGTGCCATCTTGGCATTTTATGGCCTTCAAAACTGTAACGCCCTTAGAAAGCCTGAAGGCGGTGCTTGGTTTTCGGGGCCCCGTACGCGGCTAGGCTCCCAAAAAGTCCCACATATGTGGTATCCCCGTACTCAGGAGAAGCAGCAGAATTTATTTTGGGGTGTCATTTCACATATGCCCATGGCATGCGTGAGCAATATATCATTTAGTGACAACTTTGTGAAAAAAAAAAAAATAAAGTTTGTAATTTTCCCGCAACTTGTGGCAAAATATAAAATATTCCATGGACTCAACATGCCTCTCAGCAAATAGCTTGGGGTGTCTACTTTCTAAAATGGGGTCATTTGTGGGGGTTTTGTGCCATCTTGGCATTTTATGGCCTTCAAAACTGTAATAGGTAGTGAGAAGTGAACTCAAAAATTTACGCCCTTAGAAAGCCTGAAGGCGGTGCTTGGTTTTCGGGGCCCCGTACGCGGCTAGGCTCCCAAAAAGTCCCACATATGTGGTATCCCCGTACTCAGGAGAAGCAGCAGAATTTATTTTGGGGTGTCATTTCACATATGCCCATGGCATGCATGAGCAATATATCATTTAGTGACAACTTTGTGAAAAAAATAAAAAAAAAATAAAAGTTTGTAATTTTCCCGCAACTTGTGGCAAAATATAAAATATTCCATGAACTCAACATGCCTCTCAGCAAATAGCTTGGGGTGTCTACTTTCTAAAATGGGGTCATTTGTGGGGGTTTTGTGCCATCTTGGCATTTTATGGCCTTCAAAACTGTAATAGGTAGTGAGAAGTGAACTCAAAAATTTACGCCCTTAGAAAGCCTGAAGGCGGTGCTTGGTTTTCGGGGCCCCGTACGCGGCTACGCTCCCAAAAAGTCCCACATATGTGGTATCCCCGTACTCAGGAGAAGCAGCAGAATTTATTTTGGGGTGTCATTTCACATATGCCCATAGCATGTGTGAGCAATATATCATTTAGTGACAACTTTGTGTAAAAAAAAAAAAAAAATTTTTTTTTTGTCATTATTCAATCGCTTGAGGCAAAAAAATAAAATATTCAATGGGCTCAACATGCCTCTTATCAATTTCCTTAGGGGGTCTACTTTCCAAAATGGGGTCATTTGGGGGGGTTTTGTACTGCCCTGCCAATTTAGCACCTCAAGAAATGAGATAGGCAGTCGTAAACTAAAAGCTGTGTAAATTCCAGAAAACGTACCTTAGTTTGTAGATGTGACAACTTTTGCGCAAACCAATAAATATACAATTATTGACTTTTTTTTTACCAAAGACATGTGGCTGAATACATTTTGGCCTAAATGTATGACTAAAATTGAGTTTATTGGATTTTTCTAATAACAAAAAGTAGAAAATATCATTTTTTTTCAAAATTTGCGTTCTTTTTACGTTTATATCGCAAAAAATAAAAATCGCAGAGGCAATCAAATACCATCAAAAGAAAGCTCTATTTGTGGGAAGAAAAGGACGCAAATTTTGTTTGGGTACAACATTGCATGACCGCGCAATTACCAGTTAAAGCAGCGCAGTGCCAAAGTGTAAAAAGACCTCTGGTCATTTACCAGCAAAATGGTCCGGTCTGAAAGTGGTTAGACGTGACCTAATTAGGCTTAAGTTATCTTTTTCCGAATACCAGAATGATCTTTTCGGAGATAATCCCTCGGCTAGTATGTCTCCAAGAAGCTCATTTAAAAAAAATTCGAGAAAATTAGGAAGAGATTGAACAGGTTTATGGAAAAATGTATGCTGCGCATTTGGTTAAAAGATTTCGGTATGCTGTCCTATGAGTCCTTTAAGACTGAGCTGTTTTGAAGTTGATTGTTTGCAATATAAGAATTTTATGATGCAATAAAATTATCTGAATATGGTTTTTATTTATGCGCATTAGAGGTTTCTCATATAGACACATTGATATAGAGCAGTGATGGCGAACCTTGGCACTCCAGATGTTTTGGAACTACATTTCCCATGATGCTCAACTACACCGCAGAGTGCAGGAGCATCATGGGAAATGTAGTTCCAAAACATCTGGGGTGCCGAGGTTCGCCATCACTGATATAGAGGGTGGTTTTCCCTGGATTATATAGAGCAGATGGAGTTCACTTGTCCGATATAGGCTTAGATATATTTAATGTAGGATTGCAAAACTGCATTGAATTGGCCGTGGTTGTGGGGTAGGCCAGGCTTGAAATTCTCAAACCCGGCATGTGGCGAATTTGGTTAAAAGATTTATGTATGCTCGAGTCCTTTAAGACTGAGCTGTTTTGAAGTTGACCGTTTGAAATATAAGAATTTTATGATGCAATAAAATTATCAGAATATGATTATTTATTTATTGATTTGAATATACCAATAAAAGTGCAGCGGCCAATTCTTTTCCAATAAGTGTATTGAGTTATTATTTAAATAGGCTATATAAGTTTTGGTATTCGGGGAGGGTAGGTGCCGCCTGTATTCCCATGTATTAGCCAAATTCTGAGCACACTTCTGGGAATAACATTTAAAAGTCTTACGGGAATGTGAGAGATTAAAATAATAAACTTTTCCAAACATACTTACCACCTTTTTCTCAAGTCATCTTCCAGGACGGCACACCTGAGAGATGAGAGGCTCCTCCCTACAGGAAACACAATCAATCGACAGCTGTTTTAAGTCCCCACCCTTCCCCTTGATCCTCAGTTTTTGATTGTGTTTCTCCCTACACAGCGAAACTGTTTGTTTTTTTCCAAATGACCCGAAGCCTGGGGCTGGTGGTCTCCCCCTGGGAGCCGGACCACAAGCCTGGGAAGCCTCTGGGTCTGGTAGGATATTCTTGTCCTTCCTGGGGGGTTCCCCTATCTTTTCCTCAGGGCGGGCAGCAGAAATTGGAAGAGCCCCCCTGAGAGCTGAAGGACCCTGGGTACAGTGGTGTACCCAGAACTTCAGGGGCCATTATCCTGTCTCCCCCTCCTTACCTGTACAGGTGGCTGTTCAGACGGGGGTGCTGGCCATCGGTTCTTTCCAGGGGGATCTTGTCCCCGACTCCTGGGTCCCCGGTAGCTCGCGTGGGCTGCCGGAGAGGGCGTGGCAACAAGCACCCGCGTCATTTTCAAACTTCGGGAAAATGGCAGCGGCGTTCTTACCCAGGAGGGAAGGCTGAGAGTCAGTAGGAGCAGGCGCCCACATCCTCCTTTCTCTAGAGCGAGGAGGCACCAGTTTACTACGGTGTATGTCTGCCTTAACCACCTCAGATATGAAGATGGGAATGAGGAATGGAAGGCATTGCCCCCCCCCCCCATGTGTATATAGACTGACTGACTGGTAACCTAGCACCTCCCTATGGGGACAGCAGTTGGGGGGGGGGAGCACTTTGGCGGCTATCCTCCTTGCGTGTGGACCATAAGGATGGAAAAGCAAGCCCGCTGGCTGTGGCAAAAAGAGGAAGACGACAACGGTGAGTACTTTACTTTCCTTTTGCCGTGGGAAATTAGCTGCAAAATCCCCAATTCCAGCCAGAGGGTTTCTGGGCATTTGAGATCTCACCTGGGGTCTGGATTCAAATAGCCCTTAAGCTTCTGCTAAAAACACCAGCTGCAGCCCCTCTTACATCAGAGAAGCTGTATGGTGGACAGGTGGTGCAGAGGAACGAGTGTGCCTAAACCACCTCAGATGAGAAAGAGGTAGGTAGGCCATTGCTCCCCCTTCCCCGTGTATATACTGACTGGTGCAGTGCAGAACTTGGGGTCGGGATACAAATAGCGCAGACGCCACTGCTAAAACCACCAGCCACAGCTCCCTCTTACAGCAGAGACACTGTGGTTATCGCAGCAGTAGGTTGCCAGCCTCTCCCTACATGCCCAGTTGTGGTACATTTAGTAGGGATGAATATAGCGTACAGAGGGGACCTGGTAGATACAAAGTTACTTACAGGCCAGGTATACCACTGAACAGGTTATTAATTGGGCAGTGGTTGGTGGATTCAGAAGCTCCCCTGGTCAGCAGGGGCACTAGGTTACCGGCCCTATTAGCCCAGCTGCTAGGAATCTGAAGTTGCTTCACAATGTTTAAAAGCTGACCTAACATTCAAGGATGGGCAGAGACCAAGCTACTGTGTGGCACAGTAGGGGTTCCCTTGTCACAGATCCTCCTTTTGGAGGTTGCCTGCTATAGTTAACTTTCATAAGCTCCAACCTCCCACTCCACCTTTACACTGTGTTTATATTATAGTGTAGGAGGTAAGAAGAAACTTTTTTTATTGGTTTGGGCTACAATCCACTCAGTGGCAGATCTAAAGGCGATTCACCATAGATCGCTCCCTACATCCTTTTAATTGAGGATTTTCTGTGCAAACCTATGCAAGAGCTACATAATTGATTGCTTGAAGCCTGCAAATAGCTATTTACCTCCCAGGCTAAACTGGTAACCACCTCTTCTAGAGAGGTCTTAAATTGGTCTCTAGGGCTGGGCTCATTGAGACTTTAGTTGCTAATCAGCACCACCTGGATATGTGCTGGCTAGCGTTTGCTCAGTCTATGGAGGTAAGGTAGGACAACAACTACTACTAATAGTAGGGTGTCCAACCATTTTAGGATCTGTTCCTTCTCTGGTGGTGAAGGTTTAGTATCTACAGCCCAGGCTATGCCTATGAAATAAATTGCCTGTTGGTTATTTCATAAAGGGATAGACCATGACTCCTCATTGGCTGCACACCAGTAGACCTCAGTAGTGAAGGTTTGTGCTTGCTGGGATGTTTTTGTGGCACAGCAGAAATACACATTGAGATTTGTGACATCTCTGCTTAATAAGGACTATATTGCTGTACATCAGAAATGCACTGCACTGAAGCTTGTTTTCTGTCCTTTATATACTAAAGGTACTGCTTTGTTTGGCTACAGATCAGAAGAATACAACAGTGAAGGTGGTCTGTACTTTCTGGTTTTGTGTTGCACAGCAGAAATGCACATCATTGAGTCTGGTGACATCTCTGCTCATAATGGTTATATTGCTGCACATCAGACATACACAAGATTGAGGTCTGTCTGTGGGGCTTTGTGTCCTGTTTTACTGCCTTGTTGGTTACTTATCAGAAAGGCAGCAGTGAAGTCTGATGATCCTGATTTGCGTGGCGCTGTGCTGATTCAGACAGTGCTATTAACAGCAATGGCTGCCGAGTTTAAACATGCGATTTGACATGTTGAGTCGCATGACAAATCATTTCAATATGGATGTGCTATCTCTATTCATAGTGTTTTATTGTTGCACATCAGATTTATACAGCATTAAGGTCTGTGAGGTTTTGTGTCCTGTATTACTGCCTTATCAGAAAGGCAGCAGTGAAAATTGATGGTTCGAATTTGTTGGGCTACATAGTAGAAATACAAATTGAACCCCTGCCAGGTGTAGTACATATACTGCCTTTGGTAATCCATGTAGCACCACAAAGTGGTGTTGTGCTGATTTTAGCCATGCGATTTGACATGTTGAGTCGCAAGGCCAAATCGCTTCAATATGGATGTGCGATCTCTATTCAGAATTGTTATATTGTTGCACATCAGACATATACAAGATTGAAGGTTGTCTGTCCTTTTATGTCTTGCATATACTGCCTTATTGGCTGCATATCAGAAAGGACACAGCAGTGAAGGTTGCTTGTCTTTTTCTGATTTTGTTTTTGCTGCTCAGCTGAGAGACACATTGAGGATGGTGGCCTCTCTGCTCAGTATTGGTATATTACTACACATCAGACATACACAAAGATTGAATGTTTGTGTCCTGTATGTCCTATATTTACTGCCTTATCGTTTGTATATCAGGCACAGCAGTGAGCAGTGTTTCTCATGGATCTACCTTTCTGCATCTTAGGGATACACAGCAGGGGTTTGTTGGCTGCAATCCTCCAGGGAGTCACAGCATTGGGGACCCCTTACTTGTTCGACCTGAAAATTGCTATTTGTTTTTTTTTCCCTGCGACCTGTGTAATCTTGAGGTCTGTGGATCCAGGAATCAGGGACTGCTGGTGTCGCACAGACACAAATGGTACCCATTGGAAGCCATAGTATATGACTTCTCATGCGTCTTGCAGTCCCAAGTCGCAGGTTGGGTCGCACGGGTGTGGGAACCCTAAACTTATCTGTCCCTTCTGATTGAGGTTTTGCTACACAGCAGGAATACTCATCATGACGTTATTGTTTTATTTTGCAGCAGACCAGAAAGATTGCAGCTGTAAAGGCTGTCTGTCTTTTTCCTCAGTGTCTGCTTTTATGTTGTTGCACAGCAGAAATACTCAAGATTGAAGCTTGTTGGTGCTTTCTGTTTCAGAAAAACACAATGCTGCAGGTTGCTTGTGTCCTTTCTCAGTGTTGGTTCTATCTGAACTACACTACAGAAGTGCATGACAGAAAGGATTGTCTTGTGTTCCATATTTTTCCCTGTGGCATAGCAGAAATGCACAACACGGGAGTTGGTGTTCATATTAATCTTATAACTGTGGTGGTTTGTCAGAAATACACAACATAGAAGTTTGGGTCTTTCTGTCTTTATAGCCTTGTTTTGCTGTACATAGGTAAAGCACAACAGTAAAGGGGGTTCCTGTCCTTTCCGTATTTATATATCAGTTATGACCTAGCTAGCTGCACTAAAGAAATACGCAGCATTTAGGGTTTGCTTGAGTCTTAATGTTTTTACGTCTTGGCAGCACATCAGAAAACCAGACTATGAGGACTGTTTGTCTACGTTGAGGTTCAGATTTGGGTCTCTTCCCATATTTGATATATTGGTTTAGCTAGTCACACTCAGGCACACAACATTGTTGTCTATGCTTGTGTCCTTTCTGTCTAAATCTATTGTGCCGTGCCCACAATCTATGATCATTTTATTTGTGATATTAATAATGCATGTATCACCTTTTTGTATTTCAGCCTTCTTTTCCATGGAGGGGCCAGGAGTTCGGGCTGCAGCTGCCACATGTCAGAAAACCTTGACCACTTGCATTCAGGGATGCCAGAACCATTTCCTAGGGTTGAAGCCCTGTAGGGTTATGGGACACTGGAGGAAGGGGATAATGATTCGCCCTGTTTAGTAAGAACTTGGAGAGTTCTATTCAGAGGAGTATTAGGGCCTAAGGATGAAGTATAAAGATGTATACCCGATCGAATAGGTTTCGGCTCGGTGCATGGCCTTCATTTTGCCCTTTTAGCAAAACTAGACATAGCAATATGGGTAGTCTACTCCTGCTAGGGACTTTAATCTCCTGAAGAAGGCTCTCAGGCGTAAGTAAGGACATAGATTGGGCGTGCCTTAAACCCAGGGTTCAAGCTTCTGTTAATCTATTTCCCTTAAGTAGGCTTCCCTTTAGTCTTTTGCTGACATAAAGATAAAAAGGAAGCAGTTTTATTTCCCTCAACAGGATAGTGTTAAGACAGGCCCTCTTATTGATTAATGTAGTGTCCTTGTCTTACACAGGTCTCTTATTTATCTTTTTAGTGGTTCTAAGTAGCACCTACAGGCATAATAGGCCATGGTTGTTAGATGTGTGAGATAGGCAACATTGCTAACCTACAAGTTTAACATGTTTTCTGATTCCATTTTTAAGGGCCCATTTCACCTAGATACTGCATCTGAAGCGGAAAAGGCAGGAACATCTGTGGAGCAGACCTGCAGATCAGCCGCATGATCCAGCTAAGATGCCTTCATCAAGCATATGAGCGTATGGAGTGGAGGTAAAGCTCACTGCAGAGCCAAGGTTCGCCAAGAGGGTTTTGCAGTGGCCCCACCCTAAGGTAGGCCTGAGGTACTTGTTTATCCTCTCAGGTGTGCCGTCCTGGAAGATGACTTGAGAAAAGTACCAGTTACTTACCGGTAACTGTCTTTCTGGGAAATCTTCCAGGACGGCAGGCCTACTTCCCGCCCGTTGGAGGAGGGAAAATTCTAGAACACTAGAAGGTGAGTACCTATGAGGAATGATTTCCCTTGTGAACCTGGTTCAGGAGTTACTTCTCTACAAACTGAGGATCAAGGGGAAGGGTGGGGACTTAAAACAGCTGTCGATTGATTGTGTTTCCTGTAGGGAGGAGCCTCTCATCTCTCAGGTGTGCCGTCCTGGAAGATTTCCCAGAAAGACAGTTACCGGTAAGTAACTGGTACTTTTTGATCTGCTTTGTCCATCTGTACTGTAACCACAAGGTGGAGCTGGGCCCTTTCTGGTATTTTTTTTTTTTCCCCAAGAAGTACATTGGGAAATTTTAGAATTTTGCTCATTCCGTTGACATTTCAGAGACAGAATGAATGAATAGTAGATGAAGCTGATGTTTCTTCTGTTATATATTTTACTTTCCTTGGTTCCTCCCTCTCCCCTCAACAACATGCTAATTGTATTTTTCAAGAAAAAATTTCTGTTTCTATTACAATTTTTAGACTCAGTGATGTCATCACTGGGTCTCTGTGCTTCTCTATGCGATGCAGGCAGATCATGGGTGCTTGGAGGGGCTGGCAGGGTGCTGTACATAGCTTCCAGAAAACATCACAGACTTCCTCATACTGCTCTCAAGCATGGCCTGATTTAGGGGGGTGCTGGGGTGCCGCCCTAGATCTCAGTTGCACCACCCCCCCAAGCTCCCTGACCACCCCCTCCAACCTGGATGCTCTGCCCGGCCGCTGAGCTCCTTTCCCATCCCAGCACTGTACACAGCACCTTCTCCCGTTACTACACAGAGCTGAAATCACATTCTTTTATTTACAGCCAGGATCTTCACAGGGTGTATCTGGCTACTGCAGCTACACTGCGGTTCCGACCAGAGAATTTCAAGGTCAGGACGGCAACATAGCAGCCAGCCCTGTGAAGATCATGAAAGTAAGTAAAAGAATGTAATTTTTGTTCTGTGTAGTAAGGGGAAGAGGAGCTGTGTACAGTTCTGGGATGGGAAAGGAGCTCTGCCAAGTGGCGTGTCAGCGATGATCCCTGTCCTCTGCCTCTCCAGCCATGATCCTGTTCCTCTCCCTCTCCAGCCGTAATCCTTGTCCTCTGACCTTCGTGCCGTGGTCCCTGTCCTCTCCCTCTCCAGCCGTGATCTCTGTCCTCTCTCTCTTTAGTAGTGACTCCCGTCCTTTGCCCCTCCAGCCGGGATCCATGTCCGATGCCCTGCGATCGATGATCCGTGCCCTCTGCCTCTCCCCTGATGACCCCTGTCCTCTGCCCTGCCAACACTGACCCCTGTCCTTAGTTCGTCCCCTGCTGACCTTCCAATCTTTGCCATGTACACTACCCTGCTGACTTCCAGTACAGTACCCTGCGGACTCCCAATACAGTGCCCTGTTGACTCCCTGTACACTGCCCTAAAAACCCAATAGCCTCTGTATACTGCCCTACAAACTGCTGATCCTATCCTCTGCTCTGCTGATGTCCTGTACACTGCCCTGCTGAAGTCCTGTACACTGCCCTGCTGACTCACAGTACACTGCCCTGCTGACTCCAAGTGCACTGCCCTGCTGACTACCAGTACACTACCCTAATGACTCCCTGTACACTGCCCTTTCTGACTCCCAGTGCACTGTCCTACTGACTACCAGTACACTGCCCTGCTGAATCCCTGTACACTGCCCTGCTGAATCCCTGTACACTGCCCTGCTGACTCCCAGTACACTGCCCTGCTGACTCCAAGTGCACTGCCCTGCTGACTACCAGTACACTACCCTAATGACTCCTGTACACTGCCCTTTCTGACTCCCAGTGCACTGTCCTACTGACTACCAGTACACTGCCCTGCTGAATCCCTGTACACTGCCCTGCTGACTCCCAGTACACTGCCCTGCTGACTCCCTGTACACGGCCCTAAAAAAACAATAGCCTCTGTATACTGCCCTAAAATCTTCTGATCCTATCCTCTGCCCTGCTGACTAACAGTACACTGCCCTACTGATGTCCTGTACACTGCCCTGCTGATGTCCTGTACACTGCCCTGCTGACGTCCTGTACACTGCCCTGCTGACTCTCAGTACACCACCCTAAAAAACCAATAGCCTCTGTATACTGCCCTACAAACTGCTGATCCTATCCTCTACCCTGATGATGTCCTGTACACTGCCCTGTTTACTCCCTGTACACTGCCCTGTTCACTCCCTGTACACTGCCCTGCTTACTCCCTATACACTGCCCTGCTTACTCCCTATACACTGCCCTGCTTACTCCCTGTACACTGCCCTGCTTACTCCCTGTACACTGCCCTGTTCACTCCCTGTACACTGCCCTGTTCACTCCCTGTACACTGCCCTGTTCACTCCCTGTACACTGCCCTGTTCACTCCCTGTACACTGCCCTGTTCACTCCCTGTACACTGCCCTGTTTACTACCTGTACACTGCCCTGCTTACTCCCTGTACATTGCCCGCTGACTCCCGGTACACTGCCCTAAAAACCAATAGCCTCCGTATACTGCCCTACAAACTGCTGATCCTATCCTCTGCCCTGCTGATGTCCTGTACACTGCCCTGCTGACCTCGCATCCTCTGTCCAGGACATTTTCTTACTGCTCCCCCACACTAGACAGGCTAGATCTGGCCCTGCAATCAAGAGTCTTAAAACCTGATGCAAGCAGTGTGCTGAGAGCATGAGAGGAGTTCTGCCAATATCAAAATACCTAAATGGGTGGATGTCAGTCTGGAAGAAGTGGGCGTTCCCAGACACGCTGTATTTGCATGCAGACTGCCCTATAATGCCCACATAGTGCTGCTGAACCTCAATTAATTGAAAGAACTGAAATCCTGTGAATGAAAGAGGTTACTCAGGGACAGTGAGGCTAAGGAGGAAAGAGCTATATAGTGGACATCCTCCAGACAAAAAATGAGGCAGGCTCTATCTGACTTGCTGTAAATCCTAATACACACTATGAGAAGCTCACAGTGTGCAAAGAAACCAGAGTAACCAATTTAAGTACAGGGAGAGGAGCCTGAAAGTAAGCAAAGCATGAAAGTATAATTCTGAAAGTATCCCTTTCCTTTCCCGCTTAAGTTACGCGGGATGGTCATACAAGGCTTTTGAGACTCATTGGGATTTTGATTTTGAGACACTTTTTCTAGTTCGCTTAGTAGTCTGTTACTGCATGTGTTGGCTTTCGTGCTGCCTATCAGTGCCACCTATCAGTGCTCATCAATGCCGCCTATCAGTGCTGCCTATCAGTGCTCATCAATGTAAGAAGAAACGACTGGACAACATGTTAGTTTCAAATGCCTTTTATTAGGATACCCAAGGTTGCACCGCAGGACACCAACAAATAGTCTAGGTCGACACGTCGGCAGGTGACTGCCTTGATCAACCATTAGACTAAAGCATACAAGTATAAAAACAATTCCTCTCTAAATTACACATCCAGTGAATATAAAGAACTGTAGTGAATATAGATAGATAAATTATTGAATAAAGAGTTTCCATAATTAGATCTTGTATCATAATGTAAATGGGAACCCATCTTATAAAGTTCATTATACAGTCACCAACATGGTAGAAAAAAAGAAGAGGAAAAAAAAGGAAAAGAAATAACATGGAAAAGAAATAACACATGTTTACAGAGAACAAATAACCATAATATAAAATATCAGTGAAAAAATTAGAGCTAAATATATAAAACAATAAACATTGAACAATATATTAAGTATTGTGTGTAAATAATAAAAACTTTGTGATAAAAATCAATCTCAAATATAATGAATATAAAACAGAACATGTATATAATGAGTAAAAACACAGGTAAGAAAGTCCCAAAGGTGAAACAATCCTATGATAAACATATATGGAGTCCACCACTAAAAGTAGTTGCTCAGAAGTGGGGTACAAAGGCCTCAGCAGGCATGTAAAGCGTCAGGGACATTGTCCCGAGATAAGGGATATACACGCTTACCGGAAATAGTGGCCTTGAATGTCAGCGACAAGGAGTCAATCAAGCGAGGATAGCCCGATCAGCAGATTTCCGAAATGATCAAGGGAATCCAAAGAGCTCCAAGAACGAATCCAAGGAATCGTGCAGGTAACCGTGAGGCTGGAACTCAGATGTTAGGCAGCCAGACTGGAAAGCCAAAAACCGATTACAAGATCACATTGTTGAGTCATCAAAAAGTTCACATTCTTCACTCCTCTCAAAAGTGGTAACAGCTAGTTCCTACCCAGTAAAAGGGTAGGAACTAGCCTTTGGAGCTTTTGGATTTCCTGGATCGTTTTGGAAATCTGCTGAACGGGCTATCCTCACTCGACTGACTCGTGGTCGCTGACATTTGAGTCCACTATTTCCGGTAAGAATGTATACCCTTTTTATTTTCTTGCATCAGGGGACACAGAGCCATACTAGTTACTATGTGGGTTATAGGGCCACTGATGGGTGATGGACACTGGCACGCCCTAAGGCAAGAAGTGTACTCCCTATATAACCCCTCCCACTACTGGGAGTCCTCAGTTTTTTTTCCAGTGTCTAAGGTGTTGGTCACTAGTAAAGATGTGCTGTGCTGAGCTCCACTGGAAGGAATCCTTGCTAGGGCTAGCAATGCTGACCGGATCCATTCTGATGTATTTTCATGGGCTAAATGAATGGTAACCGGACCTCGTGTCTGAATAAACTAGGTTTTGCTTGCGAATGCTTCTCTTTAGAGAGCTGGGCCCTGGGATGCAGTACTTTTTGGTAGTAAGGCCATAAAGTTTTTACTGACAGAGTGCTATCGCAGGTCCAGGATTGTGGGTAACCTAAGGTTCCCCGGTTCCTGAAGGTTTCCTAAAAGGTCTCGGAGCCCACCATGAAGGGTGAAGATTGGGTCTTTATCTCTGATAAAACCCTGCTGCGAGGAAAAGGTAAGGGAGATTTTCTCAGGAATTTCTCCTTCTATGTATAATGTTGTCATGCCTATGTGTCACCACTGGGGGCTGCATTGACCACTCACTGACCTGACCTGCTGGAAACAGCACAGAAGCCTTCATATTTCCTCTCCTCCGGCCACAACAGATCCTCCGGTAAGAAGGGGCGTCTTCTCTTCATGTGCCCCCAAAATATTTTTTCCCCTTCGGGGGATAGGATGCCAAACGAGTTTCCTTTTTTTTTTTTTTACAAAAAAAAAAAGAGAGACAGACCACGGCCGCTCAGTGGAGGATTTACCCCACCCCCGCCATGTGTGTATATTCCACAGGATGCCGCTCACACGGGAAAGCACTTTCCTTTGAAAGGAAAGGGGTGGCGTAATTCGCATGGGGAGCGTGGCTAATGGCATCAGACACTGGCCACACATGCAGGAAGTTGATTTTAGAGCTGTGTGTGGAAGCTGCTGCTGGCTGTGGAAGGGCAGAGCAGGAGGATGGCTTGTTCAGGTTAGTGACACAGACTTTTTCCCTTTGACACATTATACTTTACCAGGCTAGGATTAATAGCAGCTAATGGCACTGAACTATAGCCTAGCAATGCACGTTATTTCGCATAGTGCCTCTGCTTTATGCTTCAGGCTATGAATGGGACCAAGAACTTATCTAAAGGGGTCAATGGTTTTTCACTATAAACTGAATCCATTTCCAAAAGAATGTCATCCTCCTCTGAGAGGGATGCGGTTAGTCAGATTGAGTCATCAGGGGAAACGGTTGTTGCATAAAACACTTCAGTCCCTGTATATATCATACAAATGGTTTTTTCTTCTACCATTTGTAATTTGGAAAGAAGATTAATACTATGATGTCTCTCCATAGTGGGGCTAAACATAGCAGATTCCCATCTAGGCCTCAGGACCCTATTATTGAGGTGCAGGAGGCTGGGGATCAGGTAGATCTTCCCAAATATTTGGAAGATACTTATTTATCCTCTTCTGAGAATCCTAATATGGACAGAATAGCATCACAATACAGGTTGCTTGTGTACTCCCTTACCCAACCTTTTTTGCTGCCTGCAGCGCAGGCTCTTGAGGAACCCACCTCTAATTGAGTTCATTAGAACCTCCCCCATCTGGGGATGTTTTTTCCTTTTCATGCATGGCTAAAAAAGCTTATGTATTCTGAACGGGAACATCTGGATAAACAATATTATCCTCCCAAGAAATTCTCCACACTTTATCTATGGAAGGATTTCTATGAAAAAAATGGGGGGTTCCAGCAATTGATGCTGCAATCGCCTCAGTGAGCAGAGTCTCACATGTCCGGTGGATAATGCACTGATGTTAAAGGATCCAACAGATAAAAAGTTGGAACTTCTTTCTAAAAACAATATGTATTTTGCAAGTTCAGTAGTGCAGCCGGTTCTTGCTGCAATTGGTGTATCTCAGTCCATTAAGGAACAGTTTGTGGAGATACCTGAAATTATGCCTGATCAGCAGGCCCGGCAATGGGCTGGTGTATCTGACGCACTGTGTCTCACAGTAGATGCTATGAAAGACTCTATCATTTAAGCATTATGGCTTATGCTTGGACTAGTGCATTCTCGCAGAGTTCTGTGGCTGAAAAATTGATCAGCCGAAGCACCGTGTAAAAAGCTCTTAGCCAGTTTTTCCCCTTCATGGTGTACGGCTATTTAGAGACGATCTGGATAAGTACATCCAAAGGACCTCTAATGGGAAAAGCTCTCTTTTACCAGTAAAGAAGAGTTTCAAACATTTCTACTTTAATCGTGCTGCCTCTCCTATGCCAGGGGCATCTGCCTCTAGGCAGTCTCGACGGCCTCAACCATCAGGTTCAAGGGAAAGTCCCCAAGGGCAGCACCAGGGTCAGAAGAGATCTTCGGGCAGAAAGCCCACAAAGCAGAATGCTAAAGCCTTCTCATGAAGGGGCACCCCCGCTCATTCGGGTGGGAGGAAAGGTCCTGCAATTCTCAAGATCTGGCAGGAGCAATGTCAAGACAGATGGATTTCTGCAGTTGTTTTCTCTAGGTTACGACTAGAGTGTCAGGGAATGATTAGACCAGACTGTGTGGACTGCACAGAAGGAACCCAAACGCATGTGAATGAAGTAACAACGTGTTTATTGTAAATAAAAAGGAAAATGAAAACAAACAGTGCACTACCAACCAGAACAAGTAATATATATATATATATATAATAAATGGGAACTACCAGTGACGTCAACGGAAGCCAGGCCGAGGTCAAACACCGGGGAAACAGTAGAAGTGTAAGGACGGATGGATGGGCTGCAGAGCAGGGATCAAGGTAGCAGGAGACAAGAGGGACGGGTCCAGGATGGGCTAAGAATCAGGAAGGGACAGGTCAGGTAAATACAAAGTCCAGGTTCAGGTTCAGGTCCAAAGGTTCAGGTCCAAAGGTTCAGGTTACATGGAGAGAGTGTGATACTGAGACAAGCATGTTAGGGCTTGCTGGGTCTTTATAAGACTACTGACTACCCTCACGTAACAGCTGATCGCTGCAGGTGCTGTCTGCTCCACACTGCCGGAGTACACCCGTTGGTGAGCGCTGGTACTACAGTCCAAGAGATCAACAGCGCCACCAATGGGTGGACCATTTCATGACATAGAGTTCCGAGAGTTTCTGTCTCCTCATTTTTTCTAAGGGAAAATGTTCCCAAGGATCCAGAGAAAAAGAAATCTCTCTTTCTGGCTTTTGGATCATCTATTATCCCAGTCGGTGATATCAGAGGTTTCCTTAGTGGAAAAGAAGAGGGAAGACCCATTCTAGATCTCGAAGATCTGAATCGGCACTTAAACATCCGATCCCTTTCATAATCCGATTGGTTGTGTCCATCCTGCAAGGAGGGGAGTTTTTTGGCTTTAATCGATATCAAAAATGCATATCTCCATGTGCCAAATTTTCCCGCTACCAGAAATTTCTGCGATTTGAAATATAAAATTATCATTTCAGTTGTGGCCCTGCCATTCAGTTTAGCCACAACACCACGTGGTTTCTGAAAGATTCTGGTACCTCCTTTAAACCAGAGTCATCACAGCTGTAACTACCTGAAATCTCTGGGTTGGATACTCAACCTAGGAAGATCCTCCTTAAAACCATCAAGAAGATTACAGTACTTGGGACTGGTTATAGATACCATACAGAAGAAGGTATTCTTACCCCAGACAAGAATCAGTTCAATTTTAGGACTAATTCAACTTATCAAAACAAAGAAAGATCTTTCCATTCGACTGTGCATGAGATTGTTAGGGGAAATAGTGGCCTCCTTCGAGGCCATCCCTTACGCGCAGTTTTCTTACTCAAAAACTGTAAAACTGGAATAGAGAATTGGCAGGCGGTCTACTTGAGTCGCCAACAATTATTTCTGGGAGAATGATCTCTTCACTCTGACATCTTCCTAGTGATATGTCAGAAATGGGGTATTCCTGGACATGGACCTATTCGTGTCCAGATTCAACAACAAAGTCGAAAACTTTGTGTCGGGAACAAGGGATCCGCTAGCAGGCGGAACAGACGCATTAGTCTTCCTGTGGGATCAGTTTTTCACTGATTTATGCATTTCTTCCAGTTCTGCTACTTCCACACCTTCTCTGTGAGATTAAGCAGGAACGGAAGGAGGTAATTCTGGTGGCCCCAGTGGGTCCCAGAAGATCTTGATTTACCGATATCATAAAGGTGGCAGTAGGAGTCCTTTCGGACTCTGCCATTATAGCCAGACCTTCTTGCACAAGGTCCGGTATTTCATCCTACCTTACAGACAAAAAAATTAACAGGTTTGGCTGTTGAATCCCACTTTATAAACGATTGTAGGTGATCTCCTTCGGTAGGGTCTACTTTGATTAAGCTGGCTTAAGCTGGCTTCCAGAATCAGTTTACTATAAAGTCTGGAAGGCATATGTTTCTTGGTGTGGATCCAGGGGTTGACACCACAGGAAGTATGTCATAGGCAGGATCCCTGATTTCCTGCATATGGGATCTGAAATGAAGCTGGCCTTGTCAGTGTTTTTTTTCAATGGCCTCTTGCTTCCAACTCTTGGTGCATAGCTTATTCAGGGGGTAACACGGATTAATCCCCCTTTCACGGCACCTCTAAAATTCTTGGGATTTAAAATTGGTCTTATCGGCTTTGCTAAATCAGCCGTTTCAGCCTTTACGAGAAATTCCCTGGTTCTTTTTGACAAGAAAGATAATCTTTCTGGTTGCCATTTCTTCTGCTAGAAGAATATTGGAAATAGCGGCTCTGTCTTGTAAAGAGCCATATTTGTTTATGCATAAGGATGAGGTGGTTTTATGTCCTCATCCTGAATTCCAAAAGTGGTAACAGTTTTTTTTTTCATTTAAACCAAGATATTATTCTTCCTTCTTTTTCCCAAAGCCTCAATCTAGGGAAGAGAAGGCACTACATTCCCGTGATGTAGTAAGAGCGATCAGAGTCTATTTTAAGGTGACCGCTCAGGTTCACAAAACAGATGTTTTTGTTTGTTCTGCCAGAAGGTCCAAAGACGTGGACAGGCAGCATCAAAATCCACTATTTCCTAATGGATTCGTCTAGTGGTTGTTCAAGCTTCAGCTTAAAGAAGAAAATTCTTCCTTCCTTCTTATGTTAGAGCACTCTCATCCTGGGCGATTAGTGCCTCTTGGGTGGTGCATCATCAGGCCTTTATGGCTCAGATCTGTAGGAGCTGTCGGATCTCACAGAGCAAAGGCATGTGTAAGAACTGGTCACGCTGGCGCAACCAATTCTTGGTCCACAAACGCCTCCTCGCCCTGTTCATGGACCGGGCTTGTGTCAAAGCTAAAAGCCCAACACCAAGCCCCTGCACAGCACGAACTCTACGACGAGTACATACGCGAAACATGGCTTGAAAATGGGCGGCTGGTCAGAATGGACAACAGAAAGCACCGATAAACAGCAATGCCTGACAGAACGACCTGAAAACCAGAAACGAGCAGACAATAAGCAATGAAAATCAAAGCGTACTATACCAAGATATAGTCCACAATGAGCAACAAATGATAACTAACTACACGCACTGATAAGCAGATACGCACCGACAAGCACAAACTGAAGAGCAGTAACGAACTGAAGCACAAATCTGAAAAGCGCGAATCGTCTTTAACCAAACTTCTACTAACACGCGATAAACACGAGATCAGCAGAAGGAGCCCAAAGGGTGGCGGACGTGGTGCCAAACTTCCCTTTTCTAGTCCTGTCGTATGCGGCTTACGTCACCGCGTTCTTGGCAACCGGAAATTCCGACAACTTAGTCCGACCATGTGTATGCAACACCACTTCCGGACCACTTCCGGACTAAATCCATCGGAATTTATCCGACAGATTTGGTTGTCGGAATGTCCGACCGTGTGTATGGGGGGCTTATAGTTTCTGTAGATTTTTGTCTTCAGATTTACCAAAAACATGTAGTGCAAGGGCCTGCCTGATTGCATACAAAATGAAACTCTTAAGTCTTGACCTCATATTATATGGTTTTGGTAAATTTGAAGACAAAAACCTGCGGAAAATCTAATAGTGTGTATGGGGTCTAAAGCCTCGTACACACGATCGGACTTTCCAATGGGAATTGTCTGATGACAGGCTGTGACCGTTTGTACGCTCCATCGGACAATTGCTGACGGATTTTCCGTGGACAGATGTTAGCTAGCGGGCTTATAAATTTTCCGCGGACTAATGTCTATTGTCGGATTTTCTGAAAGTGTGTACACAAGTTCGTCAGACAAAAGTCAAAAGTACAAACACGCATGCTCGGAAGCAAGGACGAGCCAGAAACAGTTGGTCTTGTAAGCTAGCGTTCATAATGGAGAATTAACATTCGTGACATGGCAAATTATGAAATCTCGAAATGCAGCGCACAATTCTCTTCTTCTTTAATAGACTAAAAATGGAGCTGCTTTGTCGGTGATACTGATGGAGTTCTGCCAAACTTTTAAAAGGCTTTTATTTTCTAGTGATATCAAGAATAATATTATTATGCTTGTTTTTCATTTTTTTGGGGAAAGTTACCACAACACCATTATCCCGTAGTTTTTAAGATCAAAGATACAACTATGTTGGTGTCCCTTGTCTATTTTACATTGTATTTTTTTTAAATGTAACTGCCTACAACCAAACTGTCATTTGAAGTAAAACACATAGCCAAGTATTATTCTATACAATTTTTTTATTGTGCATTAAAAAAAGAAAACAAATAAAATTAGACATGCTATCTGCCAATAGAACTTAACCAAAAAGTGCATTCTATGCATCCAAAAATATAGAAAATATACCAAATCAAATCATTATTCAACCAAAAAATTTAATAAAAACCTCATACATGTGTCCTGCTTTCTTAATATAGGGGGTCAACAATGCCAAGAGTTGGTGAAAGCAGGGGTCCGTCATCCGGAGTTAATTCAGAAAATCATCCGGATTATTCTCCTGGAGCTCCCGCAGCAAAGGCATATGACATAATTGGTCACGATTAATAAAGCAACCAATTTTTGGTCCAAGAAATCCTCCTCCTCCTATTCCTGGACTGGACTTGGGTCAAAGCAATAACTCCAAGGCCAATAATAAATAACACATTATTTCCTCCGATTCCGCAACATGGCTGGTTGACAAACGGCCCTTCAGAAACGAACTGAAAGCGCGAAATGAAAAGTGCAAATCAACACTCACCAAACTTCTACTAACGCGAAATGAGCAGAAGGAGCCCAAAGGGTGGAGCATGACAATTGAACTACCTTTTTATCGTCTCGTAGTACGTATATTACGTCACTACCTTTGTGTTTGTATGCAAGAAGTTTTTGGCCAACGCCCTTCGGACAAAAGTCCGATGCTTTGTCTGCAGAAAATCCGATCGTATGTACGAGGCTTTAGAGTTTCAATTTGTATGCATTCGGGCGGGCCCTTGCACTACTTGGTAAATCTAAAGGAAATCAAACAACAAAAGTTGTATAGTGTGTATCCAGTTTATGTTAACCCCTAGGCTCCTTGGGGATGGACTCCGTTTTGATCAGCAGGGGATGTGTCTGCTGATCCCCTGGTGATCAGAGCAGAACTGGTAGATGACAAATCCACGTCTGCTCACAGTTTATGCAGAGCGGACACGGGCAGAATCTGCTCTGTGGGCAGCCGGGTATAAATAGACAGCAGAGTGCCCCCTGATCCAATCTGCCTACATCAGGGGTGTCCAAACTTTTTTCAAAGTGGGCCGGATTTGATGAAGTGAGCATGCCTGAGGGCCGACCATTTTGCCTGACATTCTTTGAACCATTGAAAATTCGGTCTAAGTGTGTCCATCCGAGCACTAATACACGGCCCAACAAGAATTCTCTTGCCTTTGTCGCACTCATTCCCAACACACAGACGAATGCTCTGCACTTTAGGGGGCACCGTTAATTCTTAATGGTACCCCACACATTGGAAAATGTAGGGTGCTTTTGGTGCAGTGCAATAAAAAAAAAAAAAAAAGCTCGGGAACTTCTTTCCCAGCATTTTTGTGAGTAGGGAAGTCCATTGAAATTAATGGGCTGCCCTACACACAGTACACAGCCACACAGATGTTGCATTTACGGGCTTAAAACAGGTGGTGAGGAGGCAACATAATGCCTCTTTACCGCCATTCAAATGCCTCTGAAAAGAGATCTGTGCATGGGTTGCTTTTCAGAGGAGCAGCAGTCCTGGCTAATATCACACACAAGCCCTACAAAAGCAGTTTTGCTGGTATAAGAATGGGGGGAGGGGGAGGAGGGTCCGGATTAAAAGTAACATACACACAGACACAAGCACACAAATGCAGGCACACATACAGACAAATGCACGCCGCACACACATACAGACATATATGCTCACACATACAGACATACATACATACACACATACACACACACATACAGACATACATACACATACTTACAGACACATACAGAAATACATACAGACACACATGCACACACATACAGACATACAGACACATGTGCACACACACGTACATACAGACATATATACAGACACACACAGACATACATACATAAATGCACACACATACAGACATACATACAGACACATGTGCACACACACATACATACATACAGACACATGTGCACACACACATACATACAGACACATGTGCACACACACATACAGACACATGTGCACACACACATACAACTCTGTTTACACCCACCGGTCCATAAGGGAGAATGGACCATCCAATTGGGTTTGCCTGAAAAACTGACAGGAGGACCCGATCGGACCCTTTGTATGAAAGGGGCCATACACCATTTTCTGGAACAAATTGTATTTTGTGGAAATGCTGCAAAGTTTCTTACCTGGAGATCCTGCCATTAACAATGCTAATTCACTGCCTAGCAAGTAATGACATTGTTGTCAGCCTGTCATGCAACCTCTTCAGTTGGTTGTTGGGCCGCCTGTCTGATAACCTGCTTATTGCAAGCTGGCCATACACCATCAGAATTTCAATTAAAATGTTTTGTTTTAAGAACATCCATTCAATTTTCCAATGGTTCAACCAAATTGATATTTGTTTCTTGGATCAATGACAAGAAATTTAGAAGAGGCAGGATTAATTTTTTTTTCTCGAACAAATCAATTTTTAACAGTGGTTTTTGTTCAAGATATAACATTCCTTCCCAAAATCCAATGTTAAAAGCAAACAAAATTTTTGAACAACAATCGTTAAGTCATCAAATGTACTTAGATTTTTCATATGAATGCGTATTCTAAAATCTACTAGGTTAAGGTTAAGTGTTGTCAGCCTGCAACAGGGAGTGCCATTTCTAGCAGGATCTCCAGATAGTAAACTTTTCGAGTCACAAAATACCCTTTGCTTAAGGAAACTGTATTTATTGAGACGTGGTGCCAAACATTTTGAAAAATTTATTTTGGATTACATATATTTTAATCATAAAATCCCAAACTTCACCCTCATGCTTATAAATAATCCCCTCACCCTTGACCCCAATGGTGACCTCTAATCTGGGCATTACAGAGCTGTCATTGGTGAAAGGTAATGGTGAAGCCTATATTACCAAAATGACGCAGTATGAGATTGATCGGAGATAAAGGCGCATGCTTCTAGCACATTCCCTTCAAAGTGATGGGAAACTCAGAAAACACCATCAATCGGTAGACAATTTCCGGTGGTAGGTGACCATTTTAGAACCTTGGAGATCAGTTGTAGGGCCTCTGGACAATTACCATTTTGGCTTCCTTAGACATAATAATTGAGTATTAAAAAGGCTTATAAAGCATGACTAGTGTAGTCTGAATGTTCCCCTTATACTATTCCTTACCTATTAGAAACGAGACCACACCATAGGTTGGAGTAAACTGGCCACAACAGCCTTTATTAAACATAACTCAAAATTCACTCCAATAACTTGTAAATATGAAAATATATAAATATATATAAATATATAAATATAAATAACTTTATTAACATTAAACCACATTTTAATTAACATTAACTGCCCATTCTGGTGATCTCTGACGGTGACCACACTTAAGCCAATACCAAATCACTGCGGTACACCTGACCAACTTCCCAAAGGCCTCCACCTGTGACCGGTCGGAGACAACTTCCGCCAGTGAACATAACCGTATTCCCTCCAACGTTCAGGAATACCCAGAGGGGCCGATCGTTAGATGAGCCCCCCACACCCTCAGATCCCTTCTGAGTACCTGTCTACCGTCAGAAACCACCAGAAAACACACCGCCACAGCCCGAAAGGGTGACCCCCTCAACCTTGAGGGCCACCCCACACCCGAAGAGCTTTCTGTATCCCCTCCTGTAAGCCAAAGGACCAGAGGTCAATCCCCACATCCGATAGATGAACGCCATCCCGCCTAAGATAAAGCCCTACATTTACCTCCAATTCCCTGTGTCTTACCACAATGCCCCCGTTCTGCACTACAAACCGCCCAACAACCTTATTAACCCTAATCCTAGTTTTCTCAAGGCTGGCTAAAGACCTGGCCCCCCGCCACACCGTTCTGGCCACAATGTCCGACCACACCAAAATGGTGCCCGGGAAAAGGACTCGCATGCGCAACACATCAGCCTTGATATCCGCCAAAATGTCCTTCACTTTCCGAATTCCCAGGTCATTGCCCCCCGCATGAACAACCAGCACATCCGGGGGCCTATCCCTCAAAGTGAAGCGCTCCACCTCCCTCATGACACGCTCCCACCTCATGCCCGGGAAACCCAACCACATCACCCTAGCTACCTCCCTGGGGATACCCAATTGCCTGCCTGCTGGTAGAGAATCACCTCTCCTGGCCCCCCAGCAGACGTACGAATGCCCCAGGATCCAAACGAGGCGTTGAGAACCTCCATCTGGAATGAAAACAAGAGAAATAACACAACAACCAAAGGAATGTTACAAGCACAGTCCTCCCCCCCATAAATCCCACAGCAAACAACACCCCCAGCCGCACCTTCCTTACCCCAGTAGCAACTGCGGCCGGACATAGGACCGGAACCTCCGGGACTCCCATCTACCAATCCGGCGAACCACCGCCTCCTCCAGCCCACATCGAGCCGCTTCCGTGGCCGCCCCAATCCGAAAAGAGTGGGACGCGTAGTCCCGCTCATCCAAACCCACCGCCCTCAGGCATTGCCGAAAGACCGACGCAAACTGAAAACGGGATAGAAAAGAGCCCTCCTCGTGCACCAAAAAGGGGCCCGCCCCCGCAGGCCGTACCGCCCGGAAAGCCCGTACCGCCGCCACCGGGCACACTACCGAGCCCGGCAGGGCGAGCAGCGTAATCGCCACTCCCTTGCCCCGTTGATCAGTCTTAGACCTACGCAACCGTATACTCACCCGATCCGCAACCACCTGCACATCCTGATCCAACAGACCCCCAGCCACCCGTTTTGAGCGACACACCAACTCCCCAATCCTAAAAGCCCCATAAAACGCCAACGAAAACGCTGCCGTAAACAGAACGGTCTCGTAAGCAGACGAGCAAACGTCCACCAGCCGAGAACAAATTGCCACCAAATTGTCAAATGACACCGGCCGGCGCGCATCCCTACCCTTCCAATCCCTCCTGTACCCCTTCAACGTTTGCCTCACCCAAAAATCCTTCGTCCCGTCCGGCTCCCCCCACAGTTTGAACAAAAAGGCCAACCCCGCCAGCTTCCGCTCAATAGATGCGGGAGACAGGCCCGTCTCAATGTTCCGGGCAACCCAGTACAATACCACCCAGCGCCGGTCGGAGCCCCGACCAGCCACTCCAACCTCCCGCAGGAACGCCCACCATTCCGCCCACACTCTAGAATAAGCGGACCATGTAGCCTCACTCAACGACCTTTTTAACCAACCTGCGGCGATTCCAAGGGAAGTTCCCACATCCACCCGGGGCAGGGCGCCCCCGACTCCTCCGCTCCCGGCGCCAGCTGCCGGAACTTGTCCCACTGAAAACGAGAGAGCGAGTCAGCCAAAGAATTCTCCACCCCAGGTATGTGCACAGCATAAACGTAAACATTGAGCCGCAAACAGCGAAAGACCAGCTGTCGCAGCAGCCGGATGACCGGGGGGGAGGAAGCAGTCATCCGATTGAGGACCTGGACCACCCCCATGTTATCGCAATTGATGCGCAACTTCAAATTACGAAACTCCGCCCCCCACAGCTCCAATGCCACCACTATCGGGAACAATTCTAGCAAAACCAAATTGCCCAACAACCCCGCAACCTCCCATGAGCGTGGCCAAGGTTCCGCACTCCACCGACCCCGGAAAAATGCCCCATAACCCGTTGAGCCAGCCGCGTCAGTAACCAACTCCACATCGAAGTTGCTCACTGGCCCCGACATCCACATAGCCCGCCCATTATACGACTCCAAAAATTCATGCCAAGCCCGCAGGTCCTCCCGGTGTTCCCTTCGCAAACGCACAAAGTGGGTAGGGGCGGTTACCCCGGCAGTGGCCCCCGACAGCCGTCGGCAGAACACACGGCCCATAGGGATGATCCGGCAAGCGAAATTCAGCTTGCCCAACAGGGACTGCAGGGCCCGAAGCTGAACCTTCGGCCGGCCCTGCATGCCTGCCAACTCCGCCTGCAGATCCCGTAATTTATTCTCTGGCAAGCGACACTCCATTGCCATAGAATCAATCACGATTCCCAAAAAACTCAATTCCGTCACCGGGCCTTCCGTCTTATCCCCCGCCAACGGCACCCCGAACCTGCCCGCAATGTGCTGCAACGTGGACAGAAGAATCGCACACACATTGGAGGCAGGCGGGCCCACGCACAGAAAGTCATCCAAATAGTGGATGACCGACTCCAGGCCCGAAACATCTCTCACCACCCATTCCAAAAATGAACTAAAAGCTTCAAAATAGGCGCATGAAATGGAACAACCCATGGGCAGGCACAAGTCCACATAAAACTTGCCCCGCCAATGGCATCCCAACAGCCGGAAGCTGTCCGGGTGGACCGGCAGAAGGCGAAACGCCGATTCCACATCCGCCTTGGCCATGAGAGCCCCACGACCATACCGCCTGACCCACCGTACCGCCGCGTCAAAAGACGTGTAGGAAACTGTACACGCCTCCGGGTCAATGAAATCATTGACCGACCCCCTTTCGGAAAAGACAGGTGATGAATCAAGCGAAACTTCCCCGGCTCCTTCTTAGGAACTACACCCAACGGGGAGACCACCAGGTCCCCCCACGGCTGCACTTCGAAAGGACCACCCATCCGGCCCAGCGCCACCTCTTTACCCAATTTGTCATCCACAACCCCCGGGTGATCTAAAGCCGATCGCAAATTCCTGGCCACCGGCGGCACCCCTCCCAAAGAACAGGGAATCCTAAAACCGTCCCGAAAACCCAGAATTAACCCCCGCGCCGCCGCACCATCCGGATACCTATTTAGGAAAGGAAGCATCCTTCCCAGGTTCACCGGCGTCATCCCTTTTGTGACCGGCGGCACCGGCACGCTGACCTTTTTTGAAACAGCGGGACAGGGGGTGGGTGCCGCCGCACCCGGAGCACTCATGCTTGAAACGGCACGCGCCTCCGAATTTACAAGCCCCTTCATTAAAGGGCCAGCACACCCCCCACTTCTTTCCGGCCGGCAGTCCCGAGGAAGACGCACTCCCGGCCCCCCCCTGAAGAAACGGAGTGGGCGCCCGCGGAGCAGACATAAGCCTCATCCAGAGGCTTATGTCCTTGTGATCCCACCGCAGGTCAGCCCGCACTGCCTTACGCTGACGAAACTGCTCATCATAGCGCAGCCAAGCCAGCCCTCCATACACTCGGTGAGCCTCCCCAATCGCGTCCAGGTAACAAAATAACGCCGAGCAATGCTCGGGGTTCTTTTCCCCTATCACGCTAGCCAAGATAGCGAACGCCTGAAGCCAATTTGCAAATGTGCGCGGGATCAGCCGATACCTACGCTTCTCCTCGTCGTCCTTCTTGGAACTGTCCGGCTTAACCCTGTCCAGATTAAATTTCTCGAGGGGGAGCAAAGAGAAAATCTCCACATACTCACCCTTGCCGATCTTGTCCCGCACCTCCTGCTTCAAATGCGCCCCCAATGGGCCTTCGAAACAAACATAGACTTCGCACCGGGCAGCATCCGCGATCCTAACCAGGTCAGACCGCGCCCCCGGGTCCGCGGGCACCGGGGGGACCCCCGAGCCCACAGCCCCCGTATCCATGCTCCCCGACACCGCAGCAGGCGGTGCATCCCGCGCAGGAATGACCTCCGCCCCCCCGGCCCCCCCCACAGTACCCATCCAGGGGGCCACCTGAGGCGACCCGGAGCCCCCAGCAAACTTACCAACCAGGGCCTGCAGCCCCCCCAACAGCTCCTGCAACTGACCTGACGGCCCCCCCGGGGCCGCAGGCCCCGCCCCCTGCGCTGAACCTGCCGCAACCCCCCCCAAGACGTCCCGGGATCCCGTGGGTACCGCACCCCCCTGCGCCACCCCCATCAGATCCCGCAAGGCATCCGCCAGCAATGTAGACTCCCGCAACTTACCCGGGCCCCCAGGGGCCTCGGCGACCGGTACCGGTCCGGGTGCAGAAAAGGACCCCTCCTCCTCCTGGGACAGCTCTCTCTCCGAACCGACCTCTCCAGCGCGCACCGGGGACGCGGCCATCCCCCTGTGCTCCGCGCGGTCCATCCGGTCCCTGCGATCCAGGACTGCAGGCAATGTCCTCCTCCCCCCGCCGCCCCCGGCATGCCGGCGTCTAAAACCAGCCCTGCCAGGCACCTTGGCAGCCTTCTGCGACCCTCCCTCCCCCCCCTCCAGCATGCGACCCCCCCGGAGCGCCCCCCTCCCCCCCACCGCACGGATGCTGGCCCCAGACCCAGCATGCCGCAGATCCCCCGCCACGTGCACCCCCCCTAGGCCTGCCGACCCAGAGCCATCCACACTCCCCCCCACCTCCACCGGGCCCCGTGCGGTCCCGGCGCCATTTCCATGCGGCCGCGAAGCCCCGCCCCCCTCCGGTCGGCGGCGCAACGACCGCCCGGAGCGGGGGGAGCCGAGAACCTGCCGTTTTGCCGGGGGGACCGATCGGTCCACCCCCGGGCTCCGGGAGTCACGAGGCGGCCGAGGAGTAGGCCCAGGAGAAAAACGCGCCGGAGGCCGAGACCTCCGCGCGCGCAGTGGAACCTCACCTGTCCCGCCGCCGTCCACATCGCCGTCCGCCAGGTCACCCACACGTTCCCGCAGCCAGTCCGCACCGTGCACCTCCGCCGCCCGTCGCAGCCGCGCGAAGAGTCCCTCGAGGTCCGCCATAGCAGAGGAGCAGCGAAAAAACTGCCTCCTCTGTGTCACACTGGGCTCCGAATGATTCCTTAAAGCCACACCTCTCCCTTTTATGTGACCCCTCCCCTACACTGAACTTGTTTCCTGCAAACCTTTTCCTGAACTCCACCCATAAAGCTTAACCCTCTGTGTCCCTCATCCACACTGTCATGTCCAGCACTCCTTATATCATTTCATTCTTAATCCGTGCTTCTCTGGACTTTTCATTTCATACCGAAATGGCTCAGAGGGTAGAACAACTGGTGCAAAACAGTAGATTTAATTTATGTAAGGAACATTTGGAGTCAATCCCAATTCTCCTGGCTCTTATGTGCACTGTTACTCTTCTTTCCTACTGTCATTTGTATGTCAGCTATCCCGGGGCTGTGCCTCCACCCTGTTCAGCTTGCCCACACCTATGTTTTATTTGTACTCTGCCTATGGATATTTAGGGTTGCCTCCCTATTGGCTGGGTGCTGGGACATTTAACTTAAGGCACTTTGCCTTATGTACAACAGTGTCCTTAATCTCCCTGTCTAGTCTTGGATAACCTTGCCTTACATAATCTTGCTAATGTCATGATTCTCTAAGTCAGGGGTCTCCAAACTTTCCAATGAAAGAGCCAGTTTACTGTCTTTCAGGCTTTAGGGGGCCGGACTTTGTAGAGTAGTAACTGCCCCAACGTCAATGAGAGTAAACAATGCCCTATCATTGGTTTTAGTGGGAGGAATAGTGCCTCTTTGTTGGTATTAGTGGGTGAATAGTGCCCCATCATTGGTGCCAGTGGGAGAAATGGTTCTGCATCATTTAGTGTTTGTGGAAGGAATAGTTCCAAGGGCTGGATAAAGGCAGGCAAGGGGCCACATCCGGCCCACGGGCCGCTGTTTGGAGACCACTGCTCTACGTCATTGGACTTTTGCCTTGCTTTGTTTGGTGGTGAGTATATCTAGTATTCTCTGTGGTCCTTGCCATTGTTTTGTTTGCTGTCCTCCTCCTTCTTAATTCTTATATGGTAGATGCTCTATTCTCTATATCTAGCATCTACTATGAAAGAAAAAATCAGGTCACAGCATTGGAGTGTTTTGTAGCAAGCTAGGCACTCCTATGTGCTATAACCAGATAAGTTCCTTTTGCCACCTTGAAATTAGACTTGAACCTTCGCCATCTTCTGGTTGATACTCAGCATTGCAGCTCAGTTTTTTGCTTTGTACACCTGTCCTTTTGCTTAAGGAGACTGCTTGACATTCAGCCTATGCTTAATCAGCAAGTTTTTCTGTGTATGTTTGCCCTATATTCAGGTCTATCTGATGTCTGTCTGTTCATGTCCAGGATTATGCCGCGTACACACGATCAGAATTCTCGTCGGAAAAAGCTCTGATGGTTTTCCCGTTGGAATTCCGTGGGAATTCCGCTCAAACTGCCTTGCCTACACACGGTCACACCAAATTCCGACCGACAAGAACGTGGTGACGTACAACACGTATGACGGGACTAGAAAAAGGAAGTTCAATACCTAGTAGCCAATAGCTTCCATCTCGAAATTGGATACACTTGATCGGAATTTCCGATAGAATGTTTTTCCATCTGGAAAATTGAGAACATGCTATAAATTTTTGCTGGCGGGAATTCGGCCAGCTAAATTCCGATGGCGCATACACACAGTCGCATTTTCCGATGAAAAGCTCTCATCAGTCTTTTGCTGGCCGAAGTTCCAATCGTGTGTACGCGGCATTACTCCTGCAGATTGTTTGGATTGAGTTTGAATTCAACTTGTCTGAGCTTATTCTGATTATTGGCTTGCTATGTTTGTTATTGCTCCTTTTACTTGTGAAGAACCTGGATTTTCTTTGGGAATGGTTTGTCATCTGCCTGAGGACAGACGGCATCTTGGCACTCTGTTAGTTCTTGTCCCATATATATTGGAATTGTGCGTTGGAATCTATGACAGACAGCTATTGACACCCTTTTTGCCATTTTCAGTTGTTGCCACCTTCAATTTAACATGGGCTTATTCTGTTTGTCTTCCATCTGATTAATTGAACGATGGCTAAGCTTTGGATGACTAACATCTCTGGCTACCAACCGGCTTCTTGCCTCTTGTGGAAAATAAGCTCTTTACATTGGTGCTCAGTGAGAGAAGAACTCCTGTACATTGACGTTCAGTGGTAAAAGGACTTCCCTTACAGTTCAGTGGGAAAAGGTTTCCCTTGCATTGCTGCTCAGTGGGAGAAGCACTCCCTTACATTGTTAGTCAGTGGGAGAATGCCTCCTTTCATTGGTGGTCAGTGGGAAAAGAACTTCCTTTCATTGGTGATCAGTGGGAGAAGGGCTTCCTTCAATTGGTGGTCATTCAAAGAAGGACTTCCTTTCATTGGTGGTCAGTCAGAAAAGGACTTCCTTTCATTGGTGATCAGTGGGAGAAGGACTTCTTTACACTGGTGATCATTCAGGGAGGGACTCCCTTCCATTGGTGGCCAGTAGGAGAAGGGCTTCCTTTGGCAGTAAGAAAGGGTCCTCTTGCGTTGGTAGTCATGATGCCCCCTTAAAAACAGCTAAATGGATATTTGGTATCAGTGGTTACTTATCGAAGAGAGGAGAGTTTTTGCTGGTACCATGCCATGTGACATTGGCCTTTAGGACTATGCAAACATCACTGCTCACTGCTCCATAAGCCCCTAGCAAACTCTGGAGAAAGCCTGGGGTTCCCTGGAGTCCTGGCTAAGAAAGGCTGATTTATGGACAGCCCATGATATAAATTTATGTAATTGTTTGGCAATTAGGGCTGAATGAAGCTAAGCTTCAGAGTTGCACAGAGGCTAAAGCTGGCCATAGATGGATCCAAATTCGGCCAGTCCTTACTAAACCAGCCAAATTTTATCTATAGTGTTCCTGTTTGAGAGAAATCGATCTAATAATGGACTCTTCTCAAACAGGACTGTTGGTAAATTTTTGTTCGATCAATGCCTGCAACCAATCGTCTGCAGCACTGATACAGTAATTAATTCTGACAGTGGAAAGTCTCTGCTATCAGAATACAATATTGCAGTACGGAGGATTCCTCCATCCAGCTTGCCTATGTGGATAAGAGAATCCATTGGCTCATCAAAAAAAAAATGGTTCAGCATTGTCAATTTTTGTTTTTTGCACCAGGGCTCTGGAGACGTTCTAATTCTATGTGAGTGGACTTTATAAAGGTACAGCATGTGGATTACTAATACCGTTCTGTTAGGATGATGATGTCAGATTGTCTTATACAAGTTATACAGGTTCTTTGGCTCTCATTGCCCATCCTCAATTTGTTCTCCTTAATACCCTGTGTAAATCATTTGTAAGCAATTTGAGGGGTTGGTCCCTCTCTCCACAGGGCACTTGCCCTCCAGCTGAGGTGGTTTTCCTATGATTCAGCTGAAGGATTGGGTAAGTAAAAGTGCACTTTGCCATCCACTAGACCCAGGCAAACACTTAACCCTTGCAGTGAAGGGGCAGCCCTACCGTAAATAAGCATTTTTAGTCATCCTCGGAGTTCAGCTTTAAGAATTTTAAGAATGAAAATCTAGCCGTGTATGGCCAACCTAACTGGCCTCAGCGCTTTGTCCCTTAGGGTGGCCATTTAATTGTACAATCTCCGTCAAGCTCCCCACACGTTATAATCTGAATGTACCATCTCCTTTAGGCTGGGTTCACATTTATGCGAATTGGATATGGGTTTTCCCGTATCCAATTTGCAGGACAGGAGATTGTGTCTGGCTCTCTCTCAATGAAGCCGGTTCACACACCTCTGGGTTGGCCGTGGTCCGCATTTGGAAAGGGTTCTGTGCATCTTTGGTTCTGATTTGGGTGCGAATTCAGGCAAAAAATTCGGACCTGATTTGCACCTGAATCGTTAAACAGGAACGCACTGGACCCCTGCTGTGACCCGCACATATGTGAACCTGGCCTCTCACTTACATACATTATACAATCTCCTTTAAGGTGTCACTAAAACTATCAATAAATGGTGTAGTACATGCTGTTAATACTATGAGATTAGTTTTCTGTATTCTGCAAAAACAAGCTGGTTGATCCTGCTACTCTCCATCTCCCTCTCCTGTCTATGTCCCCAATTCAGCTAGGGATTTTGCAGAACAGTGTTGGCAGCTCTGCACATGCTCAGCTTTCAGCGAGTTTCTATGCTGAGCATTTCCTCCCTATCACATCTGAGCAGATTGTGTGACTATAGAGACACACATTTGGGTGTATACACAGTGGTAAATGAGAGCCCACTCCCTCCCCCCTTCTCCTCCATACCCACTAGCCAGCTGAACACAATACGGGCGGGATATTACATGTAGATTAATGGAGGCTTCACCTTCCACTTGTTCTAAGACACAGGCTGGAGGGGTTTGACACAGCCTGTGACTGGCAGAAATCTGCCCACACCATGTTATTGCCAAAAAAATATAAAGATTTGATTTCAAATATATATTTTTTTCTGACAATTTAAAACAGTTTATTGATATGAATTATTTATTTTTACTCTGTATTCCAAAGGCTGATTTTTTTTATCTTGATCATGTGACCAGCAGCAGAGGACTAGAAGCTCCTCCTGCTTATGTTTCCCTGCAGGCAGGCTGGGAAAGAGCTGGGTCATGTGACAGCTGTAGAACAAGAAAGAAAAGGAGGGCGCACCAGCCTTGTGCATTATCCCAAGCAAATTTATTAATAAAAACCAGAATAAAATACTACTCACAAACATGTGGAGATAAAGCGCTTAGCGTGGCCACCTGATTGTGGCGATCAGTCCAGAACCAACAGTCTCCAGATAGCTATGGAAAAGACATCAGGGCTGCTGCTAACTGATGCGTTTCAAAGTCATATCTTCTTATCCTAGCTATTTGGAGACTACTGGTTCTGGACTGATCGCCACGATCAGGTGGCTATGCTAAGCTCTTTATCTCCACATGTTTGTTAGTATTTTATTCTGGTTATATTAATACATTTGCTTTGGATAATGCACAAGGCTGGTGCGCCCTCCTTTTCTTTTTTGTTCTATGACTACTAGGATATCCCCTATCCTGGAGGGCAGCAAGGCCATAGTAACCATTCCCTGAGAGACGGACTACCCCGACGTTGCACCATTGCTCAGGAGTATTTGTTTGCTGTTAACATGTGACAGCTGTATATGGATTAGGAAAAAGGTATTTTATTTATTTATTTTTTGTTAAAATAATTATTAAATAATTATTAAATAATTAAAATAATTACAGTGGCACCATCTATATAGAGAAATAGAAGGGACAATGTAATTTAAACAGTGTGTGTTAGTATCACTTTAAGCTCACAATACACTATAAAATCTGATCATACAATCTCCTTTAGATCTATTGTCGACTACAGTATGTAGTACAATGGCTTGCCAGATTGGATACAGATTGATTGACTAGATTAGGTGTGTCCTCCTATTTATATAGTTTTGGCGTATCTAAAAGAGGTTGTACAGAGATCGTACAATCAGATTGTATAGTGCATGGTCACCATTAGATCTACCAAGAAGTCTGTCATGCCTGGTTGGATATAAAATGATTGGATAGTTTAAGTAAGTCTTCATATTATATAATTTTGGTGAATCTAAGGTTGATCCTACAAACATTGGACAAATATTGGCCATACACGCTTCAATTATTTTCATGCAATCGATCTGTGATTTGATCAAAATGATCAAATCTGCTTAGAATTGAATAGTCATAACGTACCTCCTGATTGATTTGACTCAATTTCAATCAGATTTGCTCAAACTGAGGCACATCCTAATCACCCCCTACGGCACAGATTGCCCCTGCTAATATATCACCAAAGCCTCCCAAAGGAGCTCCTAACAAAAATTGTAAAAAATGATAAAAAAATAAAATTATAAATAAAAATAAAAAACTACTGACACTGTCCAGTGCCCTGCTGACAGCAATTTCTGCTCTACTGACACGTCCGTGTTTTTATAAATTTTTCAAAACTATTACTGTTCATCTGAAAGAATGGTCAAACATTCCCATAGACACACTCCTAAACCTTGAAACCTTCCCAGAAGAGTTGAAGCTGTTATAGCTGCAAAGGATGGGCCAACTTAATATTGAACCCTACGAACTAAGACTGGGATGCCATCAATGAGAATGGCTTCTCCTGGGTTTTATGCTTTGATCCAGTCCTGGCTTTGTCATGTGCAATTTTAATACTAAAAAAATAATAATCATTTTCTGTATTCCTGAGCACAGCCTAACCAATCCAGTCTCTGGCACTGACACCATGAGGATAATAGAGCTGGTGCTGCCCATAGTCATCAATGTGTTGCCCTCTCTCCAGAGACATGAGGAATACAGCTACACAGAGCTGAGAGTACCTCCATTCCTCCCCCATCATGGTGTGTGCACCACAAGGCTCAGCATTCCCTGCCAGTCTCCTGTATGGCTGCACCCGATCACCGCACCTACACAGCCCCGACCAGCTGTCACTGAAAGCAGCACGCCACGCCCCTACATCGTCCCTTCGCACAGCGATTGGCCGCCGGTGACAGCTGAGGGCGGGGCCGGCCGCTGCTACTATACAAACGGCCGGTGGATGCGGCGACCGCAGAGAGCTGATCATCCCCAGCCATGGATTTCCTGAGGTCTCTCTTCTACCCCAAGGAGATCTACAACCTCATCAGGTACAAGATGGGCGGCCTGACCAAGGTGGAACAGGTAAGGCTGAGCAGAGGGGACCCCTGTACACCTGTCCTAGGAGGGGGCACACATAGGGAAAGAGGACAATGATTGGTTCTCTGATTATTTATATTTTAAATAAGTGTCCTCCATGTGCCAAATAAGTCATATTCACTGCTGTCCATCCGACATCTGGATTTCTCATTCATCCAATTACGGATGGGATCTCTTAACTTTATTCTTGCCACTGTGCTGAATGCTTTCTGCCAAAGCTGTTTTTGAAGATTATGTAAAACCTCTGAATGTTCTATATTTTCTGAAAGCAGACACCCTAGAGAATAAAATGCTGCTAGTCCCCATTTTCTAAGTTTCACAATATTAGTTCAATGGTTTATGAAATGCAATGGTTTGGTTAAAAAAAAACACTAATGTTAATTTTGGGGCTCACTGATGTGATATGTTACCCAAGTTTCTGGAAAACTTTAAAGATGATGTTGCACTACATAAATAAGTACATGTCAAGTCTTAAAACTGCGTGCTCCTGTGACTCATTTTTTTCCTCCCCACAGACAACACTTTAAAAACCTCCTACAGATCATCAGTTTAGAGTTAACTGAATAATGTACTGTGAGGGGTTAGCTCGGCAGCGGGTGTGTGTGACCCCCTGGATGGGTTCACAACACAAAGTCAGGCACAGCAGACAGCGGTGTAGGTTCAAAAAACAAAAGATCCGGTTTATTTAGGCTACATGCAGTGATACATATAACAGCCAAACAAAATAAAACAAGAAAATAAATCCTGGTCAGCTTGACCTCTAACTACACACGTAGACTCCCTGTCTAACAACTGGGTGCAGCCTTGTGCTGCCCCAGTCCCTGTCTCTATTGTAGGGGTTTGCCACACAGGCGTTAACTCACCGCACAGAACAGATCTCAGACTCCCCAGTCTATACACACAAAACTGGTTCCAGGATGGAGCATCTCCCTAAGCATGCTGGGGTTTTTTGTAGAGGTCTTAATGAGCCCACTTACTTCAGCTGGGCTCATTAACTCTTCCCCTCTAATTGTAAAAGTCTGCATAAAGCCTGAATCTAGGACACACATATTTACCATCCTGAATACAACCAGGTGATTTTACCTGCGTGCTGCCACATACCCCCCCTCTTGTTTCAACCTTGGGGTTGTAACACCAGCAGTCAGACACGCATGTATCCGAGACAAAGCATCCACATTCCCCATTTTAACACCAGGGCGATGCTTAACTGTAAAGTTAAATTCCTGTAGGGCCAGGAACCACCTATTTACCCTTCTATTGGTCTCCTTGTTCTGAGCCATCCACTTTAAAGGAGCGTGATCAGTCACCAGGTCAAAGTGCCTACCTAGCAGATAGTACCGAAGGGAATCTAGAGCCCACTTCACTGCTAAACATTCCTTCTCAATCGTGGAGTAATTTACCTCATGGGACTTCAACTTCCTGCTGAGGTAAATGACTGGGTGCTCTTCCCCGTTCCAGACCTGGGATAACACTGCTCCTAACCCAACGTCTGATGCATCAGTTTGTACAACAAAGTCCTTAGAGAAGTCTGGTGAGTACAACACTGGCTGGCTACATAAGGCTGTTTTTAAGGACTGAAATGCTTCCTCAGCCTCTGGGGACCATTTAACCATAACAGACTCTTTCCCTTTTGTCAGGTTGGTGAGGGGCACAGCCTGAGAAGCAAAATGGGGAATGAATCGTCGATAATAGCCAGCGATTCCCAGAAAGGCTCGTACCTGTTTCTTGCTGTTGGGACGTGGCCAACTCTGTATGGCCTCGACTTTATTGACTTGGGGTTTTATCACCCCCCTCCCAATAGTGTACCCAAGATATTTGGCCTCCTCCTGTCCAATGGTACACTTCTTTGGATTGGCCGTAAACCCAGCTTCCCGGATAGAGTCTAGGACTGCTTGTACTTTTGGCAAATGTGAGACCCAGTCTGTGCTATGGATAATCACATCATCCAGGTAAGCTGCAGCATATTTCTGATGGGGCCTCAGAATCTTATCCATTTTCTGCTGGAATGTTGCCGGTGCATTCTGTAACCCAAACGGCATTCTCTTATATTGGAATGCCCCATCTGGGGTTACAAACGCAGTTTTCTCCTTGGCCGACTCGGCCAGGGGAATTTGCCAATACCCTTTGTTGAGATCAAGAGTTGTCATATATCGGGCTGTTCCCAGCCGGTCAATCAACTCATCTATACGCGGCATGGGGTAGGTGTCAAATTTTGTAACTTTAATTGTCGAAAATCGTTACAAAACCGCCAGCTCCCATCAGGTTTGGGCACTAGTACGATAGGACTGGACCAGTCACTCTGGGACTCCTCTATCACACCCAAATCCAACATCCTTTGAACCTCCCCACGTATTGCCTCCCGTCGGGCCTCTGGTATTCTATAAGGTTTTAGTTTTACCCTTTCTCCTGGCGGGGTGATAATGTCATGCTCTACGCCAGATGTTTGTCCCGGAAAATCTCTTTGTTACGAAGTACAAACTCTTTAACCTCCTGTTGTTGGGCTTTCGATAAGGTGTCTGCTATTCCAACCGCAGGAACTAAGCAATCAGGCTGTACTTGTGACAAAGTCTCTGCGACTAGGGATTCCCTATCCCTCCAGGCTTTCAGCAGATTGACGTGATAGATCTGCTCCGGCTTTCGCCTTCCTGGCTGTCTAACCCTGTAGTTCACCTCACTAATTTTTTCAATTACTTCATATGGACCTTGGCATTTGGCCAGAAATTTGCTTTCAACCGTAGGGACTAGCACCAAGACCCTATCCCCCGGGGAAAAAGTACGTGTCTTGGCCCCACGGTTGTACACTCTCTGCTGTGCTAACTGCGCTTGGGTTAAATGTTCCTTTACAAATGGCATTACCTGTGCAATTCTATCTTGCATCATGGCAACATGCTCAATCACACTCCTGTGAGGAGAACTCTCATTTTCCCAAGTTTCCTTGGCGATATCCAGCAGCCCTCTTGGGTGTCTCCCATAGAGCAACTCGAAGGGTGAGAAACCCGTAGAGGATTGGGGTACCTCCCTAATGGCAAACATCAGATAGGGTATTAGACAATCCCAATTCTTTCCATCTCTATCCACCACCTTCTTTAACATTTGTTTTAGGGTTTTGTTGAATCTTTCAACCAACCCATCTGTTTGGGGGTGATACACAGATGTACGCAATTGCTTCACTTTGTACAACTTGCATAATTCTTTCATAACCCGGGACATAAAGGGTGTACCTTGGTCCGTAAGCAGTTCCTTACAAATACCCACGCGGCTAAAAACAAGAGATAGCTCTTTGGCTATGGTTTTGGCCGAGGTATTTCGAAGAGGAATTGCTTCCGGATAACGGGTGGCATAGTCCAATATAACCAAAATGTACTGATGCCCCCTAGCGGACTTCATTATCGGACCTACCAAATCCATTGCGATCCTTTCAAAGGGGACCTCAATGATAGGAAGAGGTACCAGCGGGTTACGGAAATGTGGCATAGGTGCCGACTTCTGACACACAGGGCAGAAGGAACAATAATTTTCTGTTTCCTTCATGACCCCAGGCCAATAGAATCTCTGCAGTACCCTCTCTCTGGTTTTTTCGGTCCCCAGATGGCCTCCCAGAATGTGCCCATGGGCCAATTCTAACACCAACTTCCTGTAAGGTTTGGGCACCACAAGTTGCTCAATGGTTTCTTCTGCCCTTTGAGCCACTCGATACAGCAGGTCCCTTTCCACAGTGAAGTACGGGTAAGTGCAAGTCTTATCTGGGTTCACTAACTCGCCATCTATTTTCACCACATTTTCCCGTGCCTTTATTAGGGTGGGGTCTTTTAACTGTTCTGTGGCAAAATTTTCCCTGTGAACCTCAAGGTCCGAAAACTCCACAGACGGCATGTTTTCAACTGAGGATGTTGGCTCCTCCCCAGTTTCTCGAGTTTCCCCCGCCAATACCGACAAGGGAAATTCAGGAGAGTCCTCACCACTCCCAGAGGAATTCTGGTCATCTTCCTGGTCTATAGGGGCACCAGTGGGGGGCTCAGGACAATCCCAGAGTTCCCAGAATTTTGGAAAATCCCTTCCCACAATAGCATCATGTGGTAAGTGAGACACTAACCCCACCTGATGAGAGAGGTTACCTTTGGGGGTCTCAAAAAACACTGAAGTTACAGGATACTCTCGGGTGTCCCCATGCACACAAATAACAGCCACCCTGTTCTTCCCAGAGACCTCTGTAGTAACTAATTCAGCTTTTATCAATGTTACCAGGCTACCTGAATCTAGCAACACATCAACATGCCTACCATTAATACACATTTTACATAAATGTCTCTCAGGTCCCCGAATGGCAGTGCATGCAACTGTCGCAAACAGCGACTGACGTCTCTCCCTTATAAAGTCACATTGCATAGGCTCATCCACAACTGGGCAATTGGCTGCAATATGTCCCTCTTGCCGGCAGCGGTAGCAAATAATCTTTTTCGCTGCCTCTTGCAGCATGGGCTTCCTGGGCTGCTCCCGCCAGACCTTAGGTAGAACTCCCACCCTCTCACTCTCTCCACCCTCACCCCTTGGAGTCATCTTACCCATCACTGGGGATGATCTGGTCTTAGGGGGGAAAGTCCGTGAGTCCCTGGAAGAGGTGGTCAGGTTCTCTGTAGCCAAGTACCTCTCAACCAGATCCACAAGTTTATCTGCATTTTCTGGGTCTCCATGGCTTACCCATTTTTGGATGGCAGTAGGAAGAGCTCTCAGGAAACGATCCATAACCACACGTTCCACAATGTTTGGTGCAGTCAAAGTCTCTGGCTGTAGCCACTTCCTGCTCAGGTGAATGAGATCATACATTTGAGACCTGGGAGGTTTTCCAACCTGAAAAGTCCAGTTATGCACACGCTGAGCCCGGACGGCCAGGGTGACACCCAGCCGTGCCAATATTTCTGCTTTTAGCACCACATAGTCTTTTGCTTGGTCAGGCTCTAGGTCATAATAAGCTTTCTGCGATTCCCCAGTTAACAGAGGGGCCACCAGTCCAGCCCATTGCTCCTTAGGCCACTTTTCCCTTTCAGCAGTCCTTTCAAATGTGGTCAAAAACACCTCCGGATCATCCTCTCCAGTCATTTTTGTCAGTAAACGGCTCACACCAAAGGATGCGGTATTATTGTAACCACTTGCTTCATTGGTCTGCGGACGTTGCTGTATTAATGTCTCTATTTTCTGTTGAAAATTCTGCTCTTGCTTCTGCAACAGGTCTAGATTGCTGCTGGGCTTGTTGCTGAGCTTCCAAACTCTGCTGGTGAGCCTTCTGCTGATTTTCCAAACTCTGCTGCAAAGTTGCATTTATCTGCTGCTGGGCTGCAAGGCTCTTTTGTAAACCTGCATTTGTTTGCTGCTGATTTGCATTTGCTTGTTGCTGGTTTGCATTTGCTAGAGCCAGCTGTCTCAGTATCTCCTCCATGCTGGCCTTAACAAAAAAAAAAGTGCCAAAATTCTCCACCAACTGTGAGGGGTTAGCTCGGCAGCGGGTGTGTGTGACCCCCTGGATGGGTTCACAACACAAAGTCAGGCACAGCAGACAGCGGTGTAGGTTCAAAAAACAAAAGATCCGGTTTATTTAGGCTACATGCAGTGATACATATAACAGCCAAACAAAATAAAACAAGAAAATAAATCCTGGTCAGCTTGACCTCTAACTACACACGTAGACTCCCTGTCTAACAACTGGGTGCAGCCTTGTGCTGCCCCAGTCCCTGTCTCTATTGTAGGGGTTTGCCACACAGGCGTTAACTCACCGCACAGAACAGATCTCAGACTCCCCAGTCTATACACACAAAACTGGTTCCAGGATGGAGCATCTCCCTAAGCATGCTGGGGTTTTTTGTAGAGGTCTTAATGAGCCCACTTACTTCAGCTGGGCTCATTAACTCTTCCCCTCTAATTGTAAAAGTCTGCATAAAGCCTGAATCTAGGACACACATATTTACCATCCTGAATACAACCAGGTGATTTTACCTGCGTGCTGCCACAGTACCTAGAGTTAGATCCCTCACTCCAGCATGTGCGTTTATGCTTAATTTGTGTATCGCCAGCAAGGTTTTAGTGCATATATGCATACATGTACTGTATGTGGAAGGGGGGAGGGGCTCACCACCATTTTTTTTTTTTTGTTATTTGGGTGACAATGTCCCCCATGTGGTGATAGATTCAATTATTATTAATACTGTTTTTTTGGTAACAATATTTTAAGGAGACCTCATGGGGGTACAGTATAAAGAACGAATGCAGTGTAGAGTGCACTGCATTTTGTTTTATCTGCAGTGATGCTAGTTGAGGAAGGTGACACGGATAGCCCAAAGAAACGTGTAAAACCGTCTACATGGTGGAATGCGCCATACTTGTCCAGTCATGGACGTTGCACCTGTGCCTCTCAGGCACCCAAATGCTGGGATGTGTGACACATTGGGGCTAAACTGTGTTTGTTTTGGAGGGGGGTTTGCAGCTTCAGAAAAAAGTAGGCTAGGGCACGAGTTAAAACCTTGTCGGTTTATTCTTTCTTTCTACTTCCTGTGGAGATTTGCCTTCACTTTCTGTCCCAGAGATACCTGTATTGCAGGACAGTGATAAGCAAGCAGCCATTCTTGTAGTCCAGGTTTCATGGAACCCCAGAGTTGCTGGGGGCTCCTTACACTCCCATTTGGTGACTTCATAGTTACAGGATCACTTGGTCAAGCCAAAAGCATGAGTCTACCTTTTTAGCCGTCTTCAACACATTCTTTCCACTTAGATAAAAAAAAAGACTTTATATGAGGCAGTGACTATCCAGTGCACAGGTCTCCATCCCTGATTGTATGAAATAAAAAAGGGGAAAATGGAGACAGAATTGGCATTGAGACTTTATATGAAACACATGTTCTTTCCACTGGCTCCCAATGTGAGGGGCATTCTTGCCACTGGCCCCCAAAGCGAGGATCATTGTTCCTACTGGCCACCAATGTAAGGGGCCTTCCAGATGACCACCAGTGAAAGGAAGTCTCTGCTGTAGGGTGTTTTTTTATTTTTTTTATTTCTTGTGCTGCTAAGTTTACGTTCTGGCACATCCTGTGTCTGGATGACTGAAACCCTTCACATGCATAGGTGTGATGTCAGCTTATGCCAGCCAATGAAGACCCTAAAGATGCCAGTGTGGTTGAGGGACCTCGGAACCATTCAAGGAGAGGTAAGTATTGTGGACTTTACTTCCACTTTAAAGTGCATCTCTGGCAGCCTGGGGGCACCACTCTCGGTTGCTGAAAAGTTCTTGGTTCATGGTGGGCTTTTGACCAGTGAAAAGTTTTTAGCCCTACTTACCTGTTGTGCTGCATTGTCTCCCGATCAGGTGCAGCAGCCCAGCTTTCTCAGCGCCATCTTGGTCCTCCTCAGTCCAAGGCCGTAAAAAACGTAATGCCCCCAAAAAGTGCTGATTTGCGGTCGGGTGATTGGATCCTTGGAGCCTTAGATTATCTGGTTGAAGGTCTGCTTTAACGGTGGCCATTAACTTGTTCAAGAGGATGCTGTAGGCTCACTTTACAAACCTAATACACCAGGATAAGAATCCTTATCTTTTAAAAAGTAACAGTTATTTATTTTCTTACATCAGGGGAAACAGAGCCATAGCAATTACTATGTGGGTTATATATCAGACCGACAGGTGCTGGACACTGGCACACCCCTAAGGCGTGTACTTCCCCCATAAAACCCCTCCCATTACTGGGAGCCCTCAGTTTCTTCGTCAGTGTCTAAGGTGTTGGGCACGAGTAAAGATGTGCTGTGCTGAGCTCCATGGGCAGTAATGCTTGATGAGAGCCAGCCATGCTGACCGGATCCATTCTAATGTCTTTTTCATGGGCTAAATGGTACCTGGGCCTTTTGATCTGAAGAAACTAGGTTTTGCTTGTGAATGCTTCTCTTTGAGAGCTGGGCTCTGGGATCCAGTACTTTTTGGTAGTGAGGCCATAAAGTTTTAATGGCAGGGTGCTGTTGCAGGTCCAAGATTGTGGGTTAACCTGAGAGTTCCCCGGTCCTGAAGGTTTCCTTTAATGTCTCGGAGCCTACCGTGAAGGGTGAAGATTGGGTTTTTGTCTCTGATAAAACCCTGCTGCGATTTACCCCCCCCCAGCCATGCTGCAGACGCCGCTCACGCAGGAAAATGATCTCCTTTGAAAAAGGAAAAGGGGGGGGCGTATTCCACACGGCAGGGCATGGCTAACGGCGTCAGATACCGGCCACACGTTGAGGAAGTCCGGTGGAGGGACAGAGCAGAGAGGTTGTCTGGATCAGGTTTGGTGACACAGACATTTGCCTTTTGACACCATTGTACTGAAAGAAGCTAGGATTAATAACAGCTATTGTGTTGTACTATAGCCTAGCAAGTTTACATTCTTTTGCTGGTAGTGCCTCTGCTTGAGTTATGAGTGGCAAAGGGACCAGGAACTCCTCTAAGGGGTCAATGGTTACACAACAAACTAAAAACCCTTTCCAAAAGAATGTCATCCTCCCCCTGAGAGGGATACGGCTAGTCAGAATGAGCCGTCAAGGGTAGAACACTTAAGTCCCTGTATATATCATACAAACTGGTTTTTCTTCTACCCTTTAAAAGATTATTGCTATGTCTCGCCATAGTAGGACTAAACATAGCAGATTTCTATCCAGTCCTCGTAGCCCTTTTTGTTGAGGTGCAGGAGGCAGGGGATCAGGTAGATCTTCCCAAATATTGGAAGATACTTATTTTTCCTCTCCGGAGGATCCTAACAGGGAGGGAGTACCTCACAAGTCAGGTGTTTGTCTATTCCCTTACTTAACCCTTTTGTTGCCTGCAGCACAGGCTTTTGAGGTATCTACCTCTAATAAGGTTCATTTGAACCTTCACCCACCTGGGGATGTTTTTTCCTATTCATGCATAGCTTATGTATTCTGAATGGGAACATTTCTATGAAGAAATGGGGGGTTCCAGCAATTGATACTGCAATCACCTCAGTGAGCAGAGTCTCACATGTCCAGTGGATAGTTCACTGATGTTAAAGGATACAGCAAATTAAAGTTTGAACTTCCTTTTAAAGACAAGATGTCTTTTGCAGTCCTTGCTGCAATTGGTGTATCTCAGTCCTTTAACCCTTTACGTCACGCTAACCCATTTTGAGTCACGCTAACTCATTGAAGGATGTGGACCTCAGAGAGCAGAGTCTCACATGTCCAGTGGATAGTTCACTGATGTTAAAGGATACAGCAAATTAAAGTTTAAACTTCCTTTTAAAGACAAGATGTCTTTTGCAGTCCTTGCTGCAATTGGTGTATCTCAGTCCTTTAACCCTTTACGTCACGCTAACCCATTTTGAGTCACGCTAACTCATTGAAGGATGTGGACTTCAAGGGGTTAAGGAACAGTTTGTGGAGATACCCGAGATTCTGCCTGATCAGCAGGACTGGCAATGGGCTGGTGTATCTGACGCACTATGTCTCACAATATGGCTTATGTTTGGACTAGTGCATTCTTGCAGAGTCCTGTGGCAGAAATGTTAATCATCCAAAATCTCATGTGAAAGCTCTTAGCCAGTTTGTTTCCCTTCCTGGGGTATGGCTATTTAGAGTGGATAAGTACATCCAAAACGGTAAAGCTCTCTTTACCAGTAAAAGGAGGTTTAAACATTTCTCCTTTTATTGTGCCGCCTCTCCTATGCCTGGGGCATCTGCCTCTAGGCAGTCTTGACGTTCTCAATCGGCAGGTTCAAGGGAAGGTCCCCAAAGGCAGCACCAGGGTCTTGGGGGCAGAAAGCCCACAAAGCAGAATGCTAAAGCCTTCTCGTGAAGGAGGACCCCCACTTGTTTGGGTGAGGGGAAAGGTCTTGCGATTCTCAAGATCTGGCAGGAACAATGTCAAGAGCACAGGGATTTCTGCAATTTTTTTTCTCTATTCCCGGATGGCTCAGTTGGCTTTTGATCTGAGGGTCCAGGGTACGGGTAGCTAGAGTTTCCGTCTCCTTGGAGAATGTTCCTAAGGATCCAGAGAAAAAATAAGTCTCTCTTTCTGGCCTCTGGATCAGCTGTTATCCCAGTGATATCAGAGATTCCCTTAGTGGAACCCCCTGTTTTGGCTCAAACCTTTTAAGGTTACAGAACCAAACAGAGGTAAGACCCATTCTAGATCTTGAAGATCTGAATTGGCACTTAAACATCCGATCCTTTCATAATTCGATCAGCTGTGTCCATCCTGCAAGGAGGGGAGTTGCATATCTCCATGTCCCAAAGTTTCCCACTTACCAGATATTTCTGCGGTTTGAAATATAAAATTATTTTTTTCCGGTTGTGATCCTGCCATTCGGCTTAGCCACAGCACCACGAGTGTTCTGAAAGATTCTGGCACCTCCTTTAGCCAGGTTAAGGGCTCAAGGCATAGCGGTCCTAGCCTATTAGAAGAACTACTTTTAATAGATCATTCAGTTTCAGGTCTAAAACCAGAGTCTGATCTCAGCCGTAAATATCTGAAATTTCTAGGTTGGATTCTCAACCTAGGAAGATTCTCCTTAAAACCATCAAGGAGATTATGGCACTTGGGGGCTGGTGATAGATACCATACAGAAGAAGGTATTCTTACCCCAGACAAGAATCCGTTCCATTGTAGGACTAATTCAACTTATCAAAACAAAGGAAAGTACCTTCATTCGGCTGTGCAGGAGATTTTTAGGGGAAATGGGAGCCTCCTTCAAGGCCGTCCCTTACGCACAGTTTTACTCAAAGACTGCTTCAAGACACCATCCTGTCAGTCTGGAATAAAAATTCAGGCCTTGTTTGTTTCCAATACACATAGTCAGAGCCTAAATTGGTGGTTGTTATCCAGCAAAAGGGAAAATCTTTATCCTGGAAGGTGTTAACAACAGATGCCAGCCTTCTAGACTGGGGAGCAGCCCTGGAAGAAGATTCTGTCCAGGGGAGATGGTCCAGGTTAGAGGACCTTGCCTATCAACTTTTTTTTTGGAAGTTTCAGGCAGTATGTCTGGCCCTAGAATCTTGGCGGTCAGACTACGGGACTGTCCTGACAGGATTCAGTCTGACAAGGCCAAGGCGGTGGCTTACATAAATCACCAGGGGGGCACGAGAGGTTGTGCAGCCCAAAAAGATGTTTTAGCTTGGGCAGAACACAACATTCCTTGCCTATCGGCAATTCTCATTTTTCAGGCGTACTACTTGAGTCTATCTATCAGAAGGTGGAAAGAAAGCAATTCTATCACTCGAAATGCAAACAAAGGCACCTAGTGGCGCTAAACAAAATCCACACTGTTGATTAGCAGTGTGCTATAATAACTAAAAGATACCCAACATGAAAAAAAAAAAAAAAAAAAATGTGCATAAAAAATAATCAGCAATACAATCAATATTGATGAAATAGCAACAAAAAATACAATCAAACAAAAAAAATTTACAGTCAAAAAAAAAAATATATATATATATATTATATAAATCACACAAATAGTGATACTGTGAGTAAGTGACAAAGGTGAAAAATAAAAAATGACCACAAGAACAAATGGTGCTCTAATACAAATGTGTAGTTCCAAAGTGAGTTCGATTAATCTTCAATCAAGGAAAATTGATGGAAAGCAGTAATCCTAATGGTGGCAATAGTTCAAAAAATGATTAATTCAAATAAACATTCTGTAGCCAAGTGTCCATCAAGTGAAAAGCCTCCACCGCACCCTTGGTGCTCGTGCCCCCCTTGTATAAAAAAACTCACCAAAGGTATTGCCCAGCACTCTCGTGTCAGGCAGAAGCGCTTATAGTGTATACAACTGATGATTATTTTCTCCAAGCCACTTCTTATGAGAACTTCGCAAGCAGAGGATAGTCACTTATTATCTCAGAATTACCTCAAGGAGACAAAAGAAACTTCCCATAGTGCAATAATGTAAAGCTAGTTTAATAAAACGTCAAATTTTAAAATCACACTCACATGGGTCCAATAAAAAACAGGCACTTCAAATAGACAATCCACTGGTCAATTCAAAGGTTCTCCCCTCATAAGCATTGGTGAGTATACTGGAAGCAGGCTAGGTAGTGTCACATAGCACCGTCTCTATACAAGGCATCTGTGTGGTACCTGACAGCAGATATCTCAAATTGAAAACAGCGCCAAATGGTGATATTCCGTCCTTCAATCAGTATGTTCTCCTCCCTCCGCCTTCTATCAACTTGATTACTGTGTGTGCTGGTCGCCGTATAGCCACGCCCCCGACATGTTTCGTCCAATGGACTTTCTCATGGGGTACTACTTGAGTCACCAACAATTATTTACAGGACAATGATCCTTTCACCCTGACATCTTCCTAGCGATATGTCAGAAGATAGAGCATTCCGGACATGGACCTATTCACGTCCAGATTCATTAACAACAACTTTATGTCGAACATGGGATCCGCTAGCAGGCGGAACAGATGCATTAGTCTTCCCATGGGATCAGTTTTCACTGATCTATGCATTTCCTCCAGTTCTGCTACTTCCGCACCTTCTCCGCAGGATTAAGCAGGAACAAAAGAAGGCGATTCTAGTGGCCCCAGCGGGTCCCAGAAGATTTACTGAGATCATAAAGATGGCAAGAGTCCTTTGGACTCTGCCATTATAGCCAGACCTTCTTGCACAAGGTTCGGTATTTCATTCTACTTTACGGACGAAAAATTTAACAGGTCTGACTGTTGAATCCCACTCTATAAAAGATTGCGGGTGATCTCCTTTGGTAGTGTCTACTTTGATTAATGCCAGGAAGCCGCCTTCCAGAATCACTTACTATAGAGTCTGGAAGGCATATGTTTCTTGGTTTAGATCCAGGGGTTGGCACCCCAGGAAGTCTGTCATAGGCAGGATTACTGATGTCCTGCATATGGGATCTGAAATTAAGCTTGCCTTGACTTCTATCAAGAGCCAGATCCCGGCCTTGTCATTGTTTTTTTTTCCCTATGGCATTTTTTTCCCACTCTTGATGCATAACTTAATCAGGGGATAACACAGTTTATTCCCCACCCCCTATTAAGGCACCTCTAAATCCTTGGGATTTACAATTGGTCTTATCGGCTTTGCTGAATCAGCCGTTTGAATCTTTATGAGAAACTCCCTTGGTTCTTGACAGGAAAGATAATCTTTTCCAGTTGCCATTTCTTCTGCTTCATGCATAAGGATGAGGTGGTTTTATGTCCTCATCCTGAATTCCTACCAAAAGTGGTAACAGGTTTTTCATTTAAACCAAGATATTCTTCCTTCTTTCTCCCCAGAGCCTTAATCTAGGGAAGTGAAGATACTACATTCTCTTGATGTAGTAAGAGCGATCAGAGTCTACTTAAAGGCAACCGCTCAGGTTCGCAAAACACAGGTTTTGTTTGTACTGCCAGAGGGTTCAAGATGTGGACAGGCAGCGTCAAGATCCACTATTTTCCAAATGGATTTGTCAAGTGATTATTCAAGCTTCAGCTTAAAGAAGAAAATTCTTCCTTCTCAAATTAAGAGCACACTCATCCAGGGCAATTAGTGCCTCTTGGGTGGTGCATCATCAGGCTTCTATGGCCCAGATCTGTAAGACTGTGACTTAGTCTTCGGTTCATATGTTTATCAGATTTTATCACATTGATATTAAAGGTCATGAGGATATTGCCTTTTGGCACAGTATACTGCAGGTTGCAGTATGAGTCCTCTGGCCTCCTGTTTTTTGTTCTGTCTTCCCCCCTTCAGTTGCCATTGCTATGGGACCTCCCACATAGTAATTACTATGGCTCTGTGTCCCCTGAGATAAGAAAAGAAAATAGGATTTTTATAACAGCTTACCTGTAAAATCCTTTTCTTTGATGTAAATCAGGGGACACAGAGGTCCTGCCCTTCTTATTAGACACTTGTATTGCTTGGCTACAAAACTGAGGACTCCCAGTAATGGGAGGGGTTATATGGGGGAAGTACACACCTTAGGGGCGTGCTAGTGTCCAGTACCCGTCGGTCTGATATATAACCCACATAGTAATTACTATGGCTCTGTGTCTCCTGATGTACATCAAAGAAAAGGATTTTTACAGGTAAGCTGTTATAAAAATCCTATTTCTTGATCATACATCACGGGACACAGGAGCTTCATTACATAGTGGTTATATAGGCACCTCTGGTGATTGGACACTGGTTGACCCCAATTAAGTAGAATTCCTCCCCTATATAACCCCTCCCATCTGGGAGGCACCTCAGTTTTTTCGCCAGTGTCTATGGTGGTTGGTCATGTAAAACATTAGCTCTATGCAGGTCCCTGCGAGGGCCTAAGGGCTACAACAAACCGGATCCATACCTCGGGCCGATATTTTGACTCCCAAGATGGTATGGTACCCGGGCCTCGTCAGCCGAAGAAGCGAGGTTTGGCCTGTAAGTCCTCTCCTATTGGAAGACTGGGCTCTGGGAAAACCAGACTTGGTGTACTGTTTATACAGAGCGCACAAAAGTTTCTGGCAGAGCTTTTTACATGGCCCAGGTAGGAGGCTCTTCCGAGAAAGAGCCCCAGATAAACCTGAAGGTTGGCTAACAATACCCGCCGTGATGGGTGAAGGCTGGAATTTGTCTGGTTCAGCAATTCCTGCGGCGAGGACAGGTAAGGGAAGTTAATCCTGTATATATATATATAATTATATGATGGATTTCTTCATTGTGAGTAATTGTATGTCTTACCTGGTTTCCACCACTAGAGGGAGTAAGAGCAGCCTGATGCCTACTTACATGCCTTTCAGTACACACGCTCAGTGAAGCCTGGTTCTCCAGCTGACTCACGTCTCCATTGCAGCCCCTGCCACATCAAGGTAAACACAGGGGTCCCACGTAGTCTGGGGGTTCCACGCAGCTCCGGTGGGGTTCTCCTTTCCCCCCTGGATCCCGCGGTCCCGTGCATGCTCGCCGGGTGCGTTCCCAGCCTAATGGAGGAGGGGGGAGTGTGGTTGTGAGCCGTGCACGTTAGTGTGCACGGCGCTGTACTGCGCAGGCGCCAGGCGGCAGATTTAAAAAGCCCAGAGCGTCAGGGGGCTGTAATTGGAGACACAGGAGCTGTGGGCCGTAAGCATCCGTGGGGATTGGATCCAGGCAAACCTTAGACACCTACTCAGCATCAGGTTGTGCAGTTTAAGCATTTATATTTATTGTGAGACTTTAAGCACAACAGTGATTGCACTTGTACTAGTACCTCTGCTTTGTAGCTTAGGACTATGTCTCCTCGTAAGAGGGTCTCAGGGGGAGGTAGCAAAGACACTGGTAAATCACCGCCTAGGTCCAGGTGTTCTAAAAGTGCCTGTAAGTTACCATCCCCCCCTGCAAGACTGGAGCCAGCCTCTCAAGACCAGTCAGTGGCCCTGTCAGGTTTTGCAGCCTCTCCTAATGTGTCAGCCCCAGTTTATGTCACTGAGGACTCCCTTAAGGTTACATTGGAGGGTTTTGAAGGGAGAATCATGAATTTTATTTCTGCTTCCCTGAAAGATAGCAGGAAAAGGGGTAGATCCCCTCCCTCTGCTGAGATTCCTCTCTCAGATGATTCTTCTGAAAATGAGGAGAGATCCCTATCTTGGGATAGGGATCATGAGCAGTCGGATGAGTCAGAGGAAGAGGAGAGAGTCCCCTCCTCCCAGGCACTCAGAAAGCAGGTGCAGTATTATACTGAATTGGTGCATACCAAATTCAGAATGCCTGCTGCTGAAGTCGCTACATCCTCTGTTTCTTCCCTGGGAGTCAGGAAAGCCCCACAGACTGCCTATTCCTTCCCTATTCATCCCTTAATGGATAAATTGATGTATGAGGATTGGGGACATCCTGATAAACTGTTTTCTCCTCCTAAAAGGTTTTCTATGCATTATCCTCTGGAGGAAAGTTTCACCAAGAGGTGGGGGGTCCCATCTGTCGATGCGGCTGTTTCTTGCGTGAATAAAAACCTGACTTGTCCATTGGATAATGCTCAGGTATTTAAAGATCCAACTGATAAAAAGCTGGAAACCTTATTAAAAGCCTCCTTTTCCATGGCTAGCACTGTGGTGCAACCTACAGTCGCAGCCGTGGGGTTGTGTCAGTTCCTCAAGGAACAGGTTAAGCAGATGCTTGGGCTCCTTCCCAGTGAGGAAGTAGAAAATTATGCAGAATTACCTCACATTCTGTGTTTCATGATTGATGCGATTTTGGATTCTGTCCAACAAGCATCACGTTTGTCTCTCATGTTGGTTCACATGCGAAGGGCCCTATGGCTAAAGAATTGGGCAGCTGAGCTGTCATGCAAGAAGCATTTGATTGGGTTCCCGTTCAAAGGGGAACGTTTGTTTGGAGAAGAATTAGATAAATTCGTCCAAAAAATCTCAGGAGGTAAATCTACTCTCCTTCCAGTCAAAAGGAGCAAGCGTCCTTCATTCAGGCGTGCTCTCTCTCCCGGAGCATCAAGCTCTAAGCAGTGGCGACAGCCTTCTCAACCCTCTACTGGAAAGGCTCAGGGCCGAGCCCAGGGGCAGAAAAAGACTTGGGGGCGAAAGCCTGCCAAGCAGAGCCCAAAAGCTTCCTTGTGAAGGGGCGCCCCCGCTCGGCCGAGTGGGGGGAAGGCTCCTGCAGTTTGCAGGAGCCTGGCGGGAAGAGATCTCTTCGGTATCTCTGGGCTACAGGCTAGAGTTTCAGGAGATTCCACCTTCTCGTTTCCTAAGGTCAAGGATCCCCAGGGATCCAGTAAAGCAAAAACCGCTATTTCTGGCCTTAGATCACTTACTATCCCAGGGGGTGATAGTAGAAGTGGACCCAAAAGAACAGGGTTCAGGATTTTACTCAAATCTCTTCACCGTTCCGAAGCCAAATGGAAGTGTCAGACCTATTCTAGATCTGAAGGATCTGAACCGGTTTTTACGCATCCGGTCCTTCCGAATGCAGTCAATTCGCACTGTGGTCTCCTCCCTGCAAGGGGGAGAATTTATGGCATCAATAGATATCAAAGATGCATATCTCCATGTGCCAATTTTTCTCGCACACCAAAAATTTCGAAGGTTCGCGGTAGAGCTGCGCCATTTTCAATTTGTGGCCTTGCCATTCGGGCTTGCTATGGCCCCTCGAGTCTTCACAAAGATTCTGGACCCTCTCTTAGCAAACCTAAGAGATCAGGGTATAGCCGTCATGGCTTATCTAGACGATTTGCTTCTCATGGAGAAAACAGCAGCGTTCCTGAATCACAGCGTCAACAGAACGCTAGAACACCTGGAATGCCTAGGTTGGATCATAAACCTAGAAAAGTCGTCCCTACAGCCTGCCACCAGGTTGGAATACCTGGGCATGATCATCGACACCGCTCAGGGCAAGGTGTTTCTTCCAAGGCTAAAGGCCTTGGCCATTGGGGATCTGGTGCGCCTAATTCTGGGCAGAAGATCTTCCCCCATTCGGTTGTGCATGAGACTGTTGGGGAAAATGGTCGCCTCCTTCGAGGCCGTCCCATTCGCCCAGTTCCACTCAAGGCCTCTGCAAAGATGCATCCTTGCGGCTTGGAACAGGAAGCCCCAAGCCTTGGATCTTCCTAAGCGTCTATCCCCAGGGACACGCAAGAGTCTCGTCTGGTGGTTACAAACCAAGAATTTGCTGAAGGGCAAATCTTTTCTTCCTCTTCGATGGAAGATTATCACAACAGATGCCAGCCTGACAGGCTGGGGAGCAGTGTTGGAGGAGACGTGCTCGCAGGGGAAATGGTCTGCAATCGAGAAACTATTGCCCATAAATATCTTGGAGATCCGGGCAGTTTACATGGCTCTCATAAAGTGGTCTTACAGACTACGAGGTCTCCCGGTTCGGGTTCAGTCCGACAATGCCACAGCAGTGGCTTATATCAATCACCAGGGCGGTACCAGGAGTCTGGTGGCCCAAAAAGAGGTGAATCGCATACTTGTCTGGGCAGAAAAGCATGTTTCGTGTCTTTCTGCAGTCTTCATTCCAGGAGTGGAAAATTGGCAGGCGGATTTTCTGAGCCGCCAGCAGTTGTGCCCAGGAGAATGGGCTCTGCACCCTGACGTGTTTCGGAGCATATGTCACAGGTGGGGTACTCCAGACGTAGATCTGTTTGCATCCAGGTTCAACAGGAAACTGGACAATTTTGTGTCAAGGACAAGAGATACACTTTCTCAGGGGTCAGATGCTCTGACAGTTCCCTGGGATCAGTACAATCTGATCTATGCCTTACCCCTGAGCCCGCTTCTGTTGCGGTTCCTGGGAAGAGTCAAGAGGGAGACAAAGTTGGTCCTTTTGGTGGCCCCGGCTTGGCCCAGACGACCATGGTACGTGGAGATCATGACGTTGGCAGTAGGCAGGCCATGGATCCTCCCTCTCCGGCCAGATCTGCTCTCACAGGGTCCAATCTACCATCCTGCTTTACGCAGTCTGAATTTGATGGTTTGGCTGCTGAGACCCACATTCTGAGAGACCGTGGCCTTTCGGGGCCAGTCCTTTCTACTCTGGTCAATGCCAGAAAGCCGGCCTCCAGGCTTATTTATTACAAAATCTGGAGGGCATATGTTTCCTGGTGTGAACTCAGGAAATGGCATCCTAGAAAGTATGTCATTAGCAGGATCTTGGCCTTTCTCCAGTCAGGCCTAGAAATGAATTTGGCCATAAGCACTATCAAGGTGCAGATTTCGGCCCTGTCAGTGTTTTTTCAAAAGCCACTTGCATCGCATTCCCTGGTACGGGCTTTTATCCAGGGGGCCATGCGGATAAGACCGCCAGTCAAACCTCTGGTATGCCCTTGGGATCTGAATTTGGTTCTCTCGGCTTTGCAGGGGCAACCATTTGAACCTTTGCATCTGGCTTCATTAGTTCTCTTGACTAAAAAATTGGTCTTCTTGGTAGCCATATCCATGGCTAGAAGAGTATCAGAGCTGGCAGCTCTTTCCAGCAAGGAGCCGTATCTAATTATTCATAAGGACCGGGTGGTCATGCGTCCCAACAGGTCCTTTCTACCTAAGGTGGTTTCGGGATTCCATTTGAATCAAGATGTAATCCTACCATCCTTTTTTCCGGACCCAAAGTCTGCAGAAGAAGAATCTTTGCACACTTTGGATGTGGTTAGAGCAATCAGTATTTATCTTCAAGCAACTGCTCAGATAAGGAAAACTGATTGCTTATTTATTTTGCCGGAAGGCCCTAGGAAGGGCCAGGCGGCGTCAAAATCCACTCTCTCAAGGTGGATTCGACAAGTTATTTCTCAGGCCTATAGTGTAAAGGGGAAGATTCCTCCTTTTCAAGTGAAAGCACACTCTACTAGGGCTGTTAGTGCTTCTTGGGCAGTGCATCACCAGGCCTCCCTGGCTCAGATCTGTAAGGCTGCAATTTGGTCATCAGTCCACACATTCACCAGATTCTATCAGGTGGATGTCAGAGGACAAGAGGATATCGCCTTCGGGCGCAGCGTACTGCAGGCTGCAGTTTAGGTCCTCCGGTCCCTGGCGGTCTATAATTATGATCTGTGTCTCCCTCCTCTCAATCTGAGCATTGCTATGGGACATCCCACTATGTAATGAAGCTCCTGTGTCCCGTGATGTATGATCAAGAAAATGGGATTTTTATATACAGCTTACCTGTAAAATCCTTTTCTTGAGAGTACATCACGGGACACAGGGCACCCGCCCCTCTTGGGTTTTACGTGGTTTCTTATTGCTTTGCTACAAAACTGAGGTGCCTCCCAGATGGGAGGGGTTATATAGGGGAGGAATTCTCCTTAATTGGGGTCAACCAGTGTCCAATCACCACAGGTGCCTATATAACCTCTATGTAATGAAGCTCCTGTGTCCCGTGATGTACTCTCAAGAAAAGGATTTTACAGGTAAGCTGTATATAAAAATCCAATTTTTCCAGTTAAGTTCATAGTGATTGTAAAAGATAAAAAATAACATGTCATACTTGCCTGATCTATGCAGTGGTTTTGCATATAGCAGCCCCGATCCGAGCTGTGCAAATGCCCAGTGTGCCTCAAAGTGAGAATTCAGATGAGCTTTGTCATTGATCTGTGTGCCATTCCCCTGCAATGAAGCCCAGTGGGCAGCTGTTGCTGGTGAGGGTCAGTAGGCTGTAGGAGAGGGGCTTGGGGAAGACCACACCATGCACAATTGCTTTGTACTGGAAACTTTTCCATTCTGTCTCCTTTGCTTACAGGACCCCATGAGTGAGAGCCTGCAGACCTGCTACAAATTCTTGGAGGAGACGGGCAGGAGCTATGCAGTCATTATCCCTTTCTTGGAAGGGGAGCTACAGTGAGTATATTGTCTGTTTTAACCCCTCAATAGCTGCAGTAAGTTGATTTTGTGAGAATTTACTGTTTACTAAATTCTATCACTTACATTTTTTTATTTTTTTTCTGTTCGAGTGGCACAAGAATCAGCGTGTCTGAGCATGTATGGATTGGATTGTCATCCGATGGGGTCAACTTAGGCTAGAGACACGCTTTTTTTTTTTTTTGGTTCTCCATACTTTAAATGGCACCATAGGCTGCCAGCAGCCGAAACCACATGTATTTGTGAATAACTAAACAGAAATGGACCTGACGAGAAGGTAGTAAAATATCTGCAACTCAGTGTGATCTATGTAGTGCAAGTGAACGTGTGTGTCCGTCCCTACAGCACTGTGGTGAGTACAGTTTCTTAGATTTTTATTCATCAGACTCACTGATCTGATGTCATGTAGGCAGAAGTGGGTGGGACAGAGGAGACTTTCTAGCAGGAGTAAAGCCTGCCACTTCCCGATTCTCCAACGACATCCCCCTAGCAAGACACAGCATGGGCAGTGTGCTTCCAGCTATGAGATGGGATCTACTGTGAACAGTATTCCAGAAAGTCTAAGGCCGCGTACACACGGGCGGACTGTTCGCCCAACCTTGTCTGCTGAACAGTGTTTGGGCGGACAGTCCGCTCGCGTGTGGGCTTTCAGCGGACAGTTTCAGCGGACAGTTGGACGGACAAAGTCTTTCGGAAATTCCGAAAAACTGTCCGCTGAAACTGTGTTTGAGCGAACAGTCCGCCCGTGTGTGGGCCTGTCCGTTGTACTTTCGAAATGAGCGGACTGTTCCCGCTCGGAAAGTCCGCCCATTTCGAGCGCGTGTACAGGTAGGCGGGGCCCGCGAAGGAGACGTCGCGGGCTCCGCCGCCTGGAATGGGCTTAAAGGGGAACCCCAACGCCGAAAAAAATCGGCGTGGGGGTTCCCCCAAAGTCCACACCAGACCCTTGTCCGAGCACGCTACCCGGCCGGCCAGGAAAGGGGGGCGAGCGAGCGCGCCCCCCCTCCTGAGCCGTACCAGGCCGCGTGCCCTCAACATGGGGGGTGCCTTGGGGAAGGGGGGGCCGCGCGGCCCCCCCACCCCAAAGCACCTTGTCCCCATGTTGATGAGGACAAGGGCCTCTTCCCGACAACCCTGGCCGTTGGTTGTCGGGGTCTGCGGGCGGGGGGCTTATCGGAATCCGGGAGCCCCCTTTAAGAAGGGGGCCCCCGGATACCGGCCCCCCACCCTATGTGAATGAGTATGGGGTACAATGTACCCCTACCCATTCACCTGTGAAATAAAGTACAAAAAAAAACACAACACAGGGGAAAAAATATTTTATTGCACAGCTCCGGGGGTCTTCCGTCTTCGGGGGTCTTCTCGCCGGACTCCTCCGCTATGTGTGTGTAGCTCTTTTGCTAGCGGAGGAGTCCGGCTTTCTTCCTCCCCGCCGCCGGCCTCTTCTCCCGACTTCGGGGGTCTTGTCCCCCTCTTCGGTTCTTCTGCCGGGCCACCGCGCCTTCTTGTAGCTCTTTTGCAGGCGGTGGCCCGGTCTTCTGTCGCCGCTGCCTTCCGTTCTTCTGTCGCCGCCTTCGGTTCTTCTGCCGGGCCACCGCGCCTTCTTGTAGCTCTTTTACAGGCGGTGGCCCGGTCTTCTGTCGCCGCTGTCGCCGCCTTCCGTTCTTGTTCTTCTTCTTGTTCTTCTTCTTCTTCTCCAGGCGATGTTGACACGTCGCTCCCTCCGGCCGGAATGCCAGGGACACGCTCCGCTGCCACTTATATAGTGACAATGGGGCGGTGTCACATGGTATATGTCACATGGGTTGGTCACATGGTGACCCCGCCCCCTTACGATGTCATAGTCCCCATGTGACATCAACCCATGTGACCAACCCATGTGACATATACCATGTGACCCCGCCCCATTGTCACTATATAAGTGACCGCACAGCGCGGCTCTGGCATTCCGGCCGGAGGGAGCGACGTGTCAACATCTCCTGGAGAAGAAGAAGAAGAACAAGAAGAAGAACAAGAACGGAAGGCGGCGACAGCGACAGCGGCGACAGAAGACCGGGCCACCGCCTGTAAAAGAGCTACAAGAAGGCGCGGTGGCCCGGCAGAAGAACCGAAGGCGGCGACAGAAGAACGGAAGGCAGCGGCGACAGAAGACCGGGCCACCGCCTGCAAAAGAGCTACAAGAAGGTGCGGTGGCCCGGCAGAAGAACCGAAGAGGGGGACAAGACCCCCGAAGTCGGGAGAAGAGGCCGGCGGCGGGGAGGAAGAAAGCCGGACTCCTCCGCTAGCAAAAGAGCTACACACACATAGCGGAGGAGTCCGGCGAGAAGACCCCCGAAGACGGAAGACCCCCGGAGCTGTGCAAAAAAATATTTTTTCCCCTGTGTTGTGTTTTTTTTTGTACTTTATTTCACAGGTGAATGGGTAGGGGTACATTGTACCCCATACTCATTCACATAGGGTGGGGGGCCGGTATCCGGGGGCCCCCTTCTTAAAGGTGGCTCCCGGATTACGATAAGCCCCCCGCCCGCAGCCCCCGACAACCAACGGCCAGGGTTGTCGGGAAGAGGCCCTTGTCCTCATCAACATGGGGACAAGGTGCTTTGGGGTGGGGGGGCCGCGCGGCCCCCCCTTCCCCAAGGCACCCCCCATGTTGAGGGCACGCGGCCTGGTACGGCTCAGGAGGGGGGGCGTGCTCGCTCGCCCCCCTTTCCTGGCCGGCCGGGTAGCGTGCTCGGACAAGGGTCTGGTGTGGACTTTGGGGGAACCCCCACGCCGATTTTTTTCGGCGTTGGGGTTCCCCTTTAAGCCCATTCCAGGCGGCGGAGCCCGCGACGTCTCCTTCGCGGGCCCCGCCTACCTGTACACGCGCTCGAAATGGGCGGATTTGCCTCCGCCTTACGTGGGCGAGTCCGTTCATTTCAAAAGTTGAGCGGACTGTTTGGCAAACAGTTCGTTGAAACAGTCCGCTCGTGTGTGGGCAAGTCCGCTCATGCAAATTTTGAGCGGACTGTTTGCCGAAACTGTTTGACGAACAAGGTTGGGCAAACAGTCCGCGCGTGTGTACGCGGCCTAAGAAGATTGGTAGGAGGGGGTGGACTCAGCAGCGTGCAGAATCTAAGTACAAGGCAGGGAGATAGGATTAACACAGTACTGACCAAGCCAAAATGCCAGGACATCACGGGACACATGTCTGAACAATAAAGGAACCTGGAGCCTATCATGGGGCCGCCCCTGGTGTCACCCCTCTAGCGGGTGCCACCAGGGTTTGGCCGCACACTTCTAGCGGGTGCCACCAGGGTGTGGCCCCCACACCTCTATAACGACGCCACTGGTTTTTGGTTCTAGGTGGGCTAGTTTGAGTATTTCAAACTGCCGATCTACTGAGATTTTCACACATAACCATCTCTAGGGTTTATGAAGAATGGTCCAAAAAAGAGAATATCCAGTGAACGGAAGTTGTGTGGAGGAAAACGTTGCGGTCAGAGGAGAATGGGCAAATTGGTTTGAGATGATAGACAGGCAACAGTAAACCCAAATAACCACACATTACAACCAAGGTACAGTGGTGTGAAAAAGTGTTTGCCCCCTTCCTCATTTCCTGTTCCTTTGCATGTTTGTCACACTTAAGTGTTTCGGAACATCAAACCAATTTAAACAATAGTCAAGGACAACACAAGTAAACACAAAATGCAATTTGTAAATGAAGGTGTTTATTATTAAAGGTGAAAAAAAATCCAAACCATCATGGCCCTGTGTGAAAAAGTGATTGCCCCCTAAACCTAATAACTGGTTGGGCCACCCTTAGCAGCAACAACTGCAACCAAGCGTTTGCGATAACGTGCAATGAGGCTTTTACAGCGTCCTGGAGGAATTTTGGCCCACTCATCTTTGCAGAATTGTCCTAATTCAGTTACATTAGAGGGTTTTTGAGCATGAACGGCCTTTTTAAGGTCATACCACAACATCTCAATAGGATTCAGGTCAGGACTTTGGCTAGGCCACTCCAAAGTCTTCATTTTGTTTTTCTTCAGCCATTCGGTGGTGGACTTGCTGGTGTGTTTAGGATCATTGTCCTGCTGCAGAACCCAAGTTCGTTTCAGCTTGAGTACACGAACAGATGGTCGGACATTCTCCTTCAGGATCTCTTGGTAGACAGCAGAATTCATAGTTCCTTTTATCACGGCAAGTCTTCCAGGTCCTGAAGCAGCAAAACAGCCCCAGACCATCACACTACCACCACCATATTTTACTGTTGGTATAATGTTCTTTTTATGAAATGCAGTGTTCCTTCTACGCCAGATATACTTGGACACACACCTTCCAAAGAGTCCCACTTTTGTCTCATCGGTCCACAGAATGTTGTCCCAAAAGTCTTGGGGATCATCAAGATGTGTTGTGGAGAAATTGAGACGAGCTTTGATGTTCTTTTTGCTCAGCAGTGGTTTTCTCCTTGGAACTCTGCCATGCAGGCCATTTTTGCCCAGTCTTTTCCTGATGGTGGAGGCATGAACGCTGACCTTAACTGAGGCAAGTGAGGCCTGCAGTTCCTCGGACGTTGTTGTGGGGTCTTTTGTGACCTCTTGGATGAGTCGTCGCTGCGCTCTTGGGGTAATTTTGGGCGGCCGGCCACTCCTGGGAAGGTTCACCACTGTTCCATGTCTTCGCCATTTGTGGATAATGGCTCTCACTGTGGTTCGCTGGATTCCCAAAGCTTTGGAAATGGCTTTATAACCCTTTCCAGACTGATAGATCTCAATTACTTTCTTTCTCAATTGTTCCTGAATTTCTTTGGGTCTCGGCATGATGTGTCGCTTTTAAGGATCTTCTGGTGGACCTTACTGTGTCAAGCAGCTCCTATTTAAGTGATGCCTTGATTGTGAACAGGTGTGGCAATAATCAGGTCTGGGTGTGGCTAGAGAAATTGAACTCAGGTGTGGACAACCACAGTTATAGTATGTTTTAACAAGGGGGGCAATCACTTTTTCACACAGGGCCATGATGGTTTGGATTTTTTTCACCTTTAATAATAAACACCTTCATTTACAAATTGCATTTTGTGTTTACTTGTGTTGTCCTTGACTATTGTTTAAATTGGTTTGATGTTCCGAAACACTTAAGTGTGACAAACATGCAAAGGAACAGGAAATGAGGAAGGGGGCAAACACTTTTTCACACCACTGTATGCAGAATACCATCTCTGAATGCACAACATGTTGCATCTTGAAGCAGATGGGCTACAGCAGATGACCACACTGGGTGTCACTCCTGTCAGCTAAGAGCAGGAATCTGAGGCTACAGTTTTCACAGGCTCACCAAAATTGGACATTAGAAGATTGGAAAAAAGTTGCCTGTTCTAAGTCACACTTTCATTTGCAACCTTTAGATGGCAGGGGCAGAATTTGGCCTAAACATGAAAGCATGGATACATCCTGCTTTTTCAGGCTGGTGGTGGTGATGTAATGGTGGGCAGGGGTCAAGTCCTGGGGAAAAAAGTGTGGGAACTCCCACCCAAGATCCACTCCCCCACCAAAAGAAAAAAATGATACGCTCATATGCACGAACACTTCAAAAGTGATATTTTTCATCCAATTTTCGCATTGTGTGTATGAAGCTTAACTGTTAGTACAAAAAAAAAAAAAAGCAATCCTCAATAAACATAAATACGGTAATTCTCTGAATAATCAGCATTCATTCAATTGTGCTTCCATGCAAATGTGAACATCATGTTCTGATCTTTATTGGGGAATATTATATTGGATATAGAGTGTTTATGTGGTGAGTTTACACTTTTCATTGAACAGAGTTTGGATAACACAGGGTTAAAAGGAAAGGTCATAAATTAACTGCACATTATCTGGACAGAATGCTTAGGGGGATAGTGATGTGTTCCTGCTTAGGAGATGTATGTTAGCTTGGGGGTCTGCAAACTCTGCAGGACTCCAACACACACTCGCTGCTATTCCAACCCTTCACATATTTCCACATAAACTTCCCTCCTGGCATTAAACTTTGCTTACCACCCCAAACTGATGTTCCTCCCTCAGCTCACCTCTCTCCCTGCATGTCCTGTGAGCAGAATAGCTGTGCTCCTCCTCTGGTTTCTCCAATCATATGGCACTGAAGATAGAGGAGAGGGGGATTCAGCAGGACACACAGACCAAGTATGCAGGAGACTGGGGGGGGGGGGGGGGGGGCGGGGATGAGGAGACAGAAAATCAGGAGGGGCCGGTGGGGAAGAGCGCATCATGAGAGGTCTGACTAAATACAATCTCTTAGCAGCAGGGACCTGATCTACCCGTCAGCTAGCTGTGATTGACAGGTAGATCAAAGAGGAAGCTGTCATGGGGCCCCCTACTGGCAATGCCTGAATGGTCAGGTGTGCGGCACTTACTATTGCGAGCTGTGTCGGCAGCTGCTGGTGTAGCACCTGCCACACAGCTTGCATACTTTAAAGTCTTGCAGGACGCGGCTGCTAACGGGAACTGAGTTCCTGTTGTGGAAAAAGTACAGGAACTTAGTTCCCATGCGTTCCCACAGGACTTGAGCCCTGGGTGTGGGGGATATTTTTTTGGCACACTTTGGGCCTCTTCGTACCAAATGAGCATTGTTTAAATGACACGGCCTTCCTGAGTATTGTTGCTGACCATGTCCATCCCTTTATGACTACAGTGTACCCATCTTCTGATGGCTCCTTCCAACAGGATAATGCACCATGTCACAAAGCTCTAATCATCTCACCACTGGTTTCTTGAATGTGACAATGAGGTCACTGTACTCCAATGGCCTCCACAGTCACCAGATTTCAATGTAATAGAGCACCTTTGGGATGTTGTAAAACAGGAGATCAGGAGATTCTCATCATGGATGTGAGGCCGACAAATCTGCAGAAACTGCGTGATGCTATCATGTCAATACGGAGCAAAATCTCTGAGGAATTTTTCCAACACCTTGCTGAATCTATGCTACAAAAAATGTAGGCAGTTCCGAAAGCAAAAGGGGAGGGGGGGTCCAAACTGGTACTAGCAAGGTGTACCTGATAAAGTGTCTGGTGAGTGTAATACATTCAATATAAAGAAATTGTGTCCATGTCCTTTAAACCCAACGGTGTATAAGGCCTGATTCACACCTATGCAGGTTGCAGTTTGCATATCCCAGGTGCATCTTGCATTTTTAATACACGTTTTTGATTTATTAAAGTCTATGGAACCAAAGTAAACTTATCTTTTGGTTGAATACAATCTGTTGTGAGGCTTATTCATTCTCCAAACAGGTGTAGCAGTGTATGCCCAGGTGACAACACGGGTAAAGTGAATATAATCTGTGACTATTCAATTGTCTTTTATCATTGGGTTTCACACCAACACTGTTACACAGCTGTGTCAAGCAGGTTGAGCCAAATCCTTGGGGGTGGAAATAGCAGAGTACAGGCCCAATTAATTATCAGCCGCTCCTTCTGGGGTAAGTGCTGCATATTGTTTTCCAGTTTTGCCCATTTTTTTTGTTTTTTTGTTTGGTCATACGTTTTGCAACTTTACGGGTGGCTGCTATGCATATCATCTATTCTTTGAGAGACTTACTACATCAGCATTATCTCCGTTGCTACAAATCCAGCCTCTATACACAGACATGGCCGGGGTGTTGATGCTAATGGCAGTTTTATTTCTTCTGCCACTTTAAACACCAGTCGGCTATACAATTTATTTGCATACTTTTATTTGATTTGTGGCTGTGTCTGTCCAGTGAGATGGCTGTGTGCATCAACCGCCCAGCTAATAGTGCTGATCGCTGTGTGTGTGCCCGGCACTGCCAGGATGTCCTCTTTGAGGACAGACAGGGAGGGTTGTATTTCCATCTGTGACATCCTCTCTCCCTCAGCCCTGGATAAGCCAAATTTGTCTGTCTCCAGGGCTTGTCTGCCATGCGGTGGGAGTTGACTGCTGTGCGTCACTCCATGGCGCAGCTGTATGATGTTGGTCTGCCCGTGCATTCCAGCTTGGCTGGCACGGAGCGTCGTAGGCGCGGTGTGGAGGCGGTGCGCAGCCGACACTCAGGGGGCCCGTCGTAAGGATCTGACCCAGGCACACCTCCATCTAGATGATTCCAATTTGGAATCAGCTGATGGTTGAATCAGCGGGGCTATAACTAGCCCTGCTCATTTGGCACCTGATAAGGTTGGGGTTAGGAAGGCTTGGTTAGGAGAACCATTTTGGGTTATTCCTTTGGGCCCTCTTTCCACCAGCCTGAGATACTCCAATTAGACCCTTGAGTGGATGTATGTGGGGAGCCAGGAGTGAAGTTGCATAATTCCTATTTTTAACTATATGGATACTCATGTAGTGTCGCTGAATTAAAAGTAAGTGAACTATATCTGTGGTATTGTTGCAGGTTTACTGTGGTGGAGGTGATATCAATTACTAACCATTCTGTATTCTGTAATATCACAGATGTAATTTTCTTTGTATGAACCCCGTTGAAGGAAAGAATTGCTGAAACGCATCGGTTCAGGGAGATCTTACCACATTTCATTGACTATTTTTAATTGTATCCATATCCATGTCAATTTTGTATAAGTATTACATGTATGTATTTTTTATATGTAATTTTCTTTGTAGTAGGTTTTTTTTTCATTGTAGTAGTACCTTTAAAGCCCTATTAGGGGTATCCCCCTCTCTTTCTGCAGGACTGTAAATAGCCATTTATTAGGTGATTATCATTACAGCTAGATAAAACTGTGCCCATCATATGCAGCCTCACTGTGCCCGTCACAGTAGGCCAGTCACATCCATATTTCAAGTAAAATAAAACTACTTAACATAAGGTGTCCTCATCAGAGTCCCCTTTACAGCAGGTGACCCACCTCATACTCACAGCAAGTCGCCTTTCATTCACCTTCGGACCAGCTGGGATGCATCAGAAACTGGAAGTGAAGGGACAGGACCCGCCAAACGCATACCACAGCAGGGAACAATGCTATATGTTCAGAGTTCAGCACCCCGAGGACTTTCTAAAGGAAGCCAATAGAACTTCTTGTTTGCAAACCATTCATGCTTCCCATAGCAGCTCTGTGTTCGGCACCCTGCACACACTTAAAGGGCCATGCTTCCCATACACCCGTGTCTGGAATTCCACACACACTTTTTTTTCTTCTTCTTTTGAGTAGCTTTGTGGGGGATGGCTCCCTTACGCCCCCTATCGGTGGGCCGCCACTGCATGACAATGTCTTTTGAGATGAAATGTATGTCAGGGCAAGGCAGAGCTTGTGCTGATATCACCCACACCTGGCTGGAGCCAGCACCAGTGGCTTAAGGTTATATGCGGTTACTCCTCTGAAGTTTTATAAGTAGATTTCGTGTCAGTCATTTGATGGTATTACACTATTGGAGTCTTTTTTTTTTCCTCTGGCCGAATTTTAAAGGAGGACTGGTTTGGAGGCTCACACTGAAATTCTGCCTGTGTTTTATATGCCATAAGATCCTTGATTCAAGATGCATGCAGCTTCATGCCTAGTTGGACCACCTATAATTTATGGGTCTAATGATCTAGTAAGAGAGAAGCACCTGATTGAGCTAATTTGGTTTATATTTGCATGATTTTTGGATATTCATACAGCACAACAATATTAGGTTTGTTGAGCATTTGTATGTATTATTTATGCTTTTCAAGTGCAGCTGTGCAAATTTACCATACCTGAAACCTGGCATCAAAATTTTGAATCAGCTTCTTCTGCTGCCCTCTCCCATGGTGGCCTCCATTGGATTCCCTCCCCCAGACCCAACTGGCAGAAAGGAGGTGGAGTTGGATCCCGTCTATCCCTACAAAGCACCTTCCAAGTCCTTTCTATCCCTCTCTTCTTTCAAGATGCACTGTATTTGTCTGTTTTCTCCCATTTCTCTGAGGATTGCAGCAATTTATCAGCCTCCTGGAACGGTATCACGCTTGTTATGTACCTGGGTGTATTTGAACCAGGATGTTCCTTGCCCCACAGCTGCAGTCTTGCTTGTTGTGCCACAGAGGAGCATTGGAGTTATAGCTGTGTTCTCTTAGTTCTACAATCAAAGCAGCCCATAAATAGCAGCACTTCCTATCTCTTAATGCCCGTTTGTTTGGACTAGCTTCCTGGGTATTTTGACTCTGAATACTGTATTTGAGCTTCTGTCTGAATTCCTTACTACTCTCTAGCCTGCTGATTTTGTACTTCACTGCCAGCTTGTGTATGACCTTACCTGCCTGACCAATCTCCGGATTTCGATTTGTGTACTGCTTTGCCTGATCTGTTGCTGTCCTGATCTGAATATAGGGAAGTATCAGTAATAAAACTAGTGCCGTACCGCATACAAATGACAAAGTAAATAAAATGAATGAAAACACAAATATTAGTTTGCTCAATATGCAACATATGTCTAAGAGCGCACAAATACTGGTAAGTATCAGTGACTGAAATGTGAGTCCCAGTGAAAATAGTCCACATGTGTTGAGTAGTAGACAAGTATCAATGTTGGTCTTCCCAACGGGAGAATTAGATAACCCACTATTCAGATGGACTGGAAATGACGGCTTGTCTGAAGTAACTTCAAAAGGAATAATTAAATACTCTTACCAGAGAAAGTGGACTCATCTGTCATGTGACGGTTGAGTCAACTGCGCTTGTAGTCCAAAGTCATCACAATGCAGTTTCCAAAGCCGTATACCTTTCCTTGGATACATTATAAGTGCTTTAGGTTTCCAAATGGACCCTCAAACTTTCCGCTGTCTTGCAATGGCCCCAACCGACCACTTTAAGAGGTCTCCAAAGCTTTCTAGGGTTCGCAAATTATTACAGATGCTTCATCAAAGGTTTTGCCTCCATTGCGGCCCCCCCTTACTGCTATGACTAAGAAAGTTACAAATTGCAAGATGTGGTCCTCAGAAGCAGAATCAGCTTTTCAGCAAGGCTCCAATTCTTCAGCATCCAAATCCCGATCACCAGTACATAGTTGAGGTTGATGCCTCCGAAGTAGGAGCAGGTCTGGTAGAATCCATCCAGTAGCGTTTTTTTTTCTAGAAAGTTTTCTCCTGCGGAGATGAATTATGACGTTGGGAAACAAGCACTACTGGCCATCAAATTGGTATTGTTTGAATGGCAACATCTATTGGAAGGGGCTCCCAAGCCTTTTTCTATCCTGGAACAGATAAAAAGGAGATAGGCGCAGGGACATACTGGGAAAAGCCAAGTCAGGCTGTTGAAAAAAAAATGTGTCCCCTTTAAGGAAAGGGGAGGGGCCGTGCAGCGGGGAGGCGCTCGGGGTTTAGGAATGTGAAGAGGAAGAGAAGTCACATCAGTTTAGAGCGGAGGAGAAGATTCCACCCTTACCGCTCACCTCTCCCTGTCCCCTCACTGTGTAGAGAATGGCGGCGATGGATGAGTTCAGGGTGCGGCTCAGAGCAGAGGTGGCAGAACAAGCCAATGACTGGCTGCAGGCACAGATAGCAGCCATAACGGCGGAATCAGGAGCGGTGCCGAGCCTGGGGGGGCCTGTGAGTCCACATGCCTGACGGTCAGGTCCGCTGGAGTGCTTCAGCTCTGGCACCTTCCCAGGTGGTCAGAGGCAGCTGCTATCTCAGACGGATGTGAGAGAAACTCCACCCCCCCCCATGGCCCAGCAGACCCAGGAATCCAGGAACCGTGACAAGAGAGGGACCCAGCACAGAGGCAGGAGCGCAGCGGGAGCCCAGCACATCGCAATGCTCTGCCCCACCTCTCGTTGCAGATGTCCGGAACAGGCAGACAGGGCTGAGGGAGGAGTCCAGTCAGCCCAGCAGGGGAGAGCCAGGCCTTGGGATGCTGGCCAGACAGAAGGAGCGGCCAGCAGTCCCACATTGACCAGGAGGGGGCCCGTGAGGAGCGCCGTGTTGATGGTGAGCGAAGTCAGAGGACGACCGACTAAGGCTCAGACTGGAAGCAGGTACTGGAGTCCATCTAGACGGGCAGCGAGCGGGTCTGGCATGACAGAATGGAGAGAAGGTTGGCAAAAGCAACGCAGACCCCCGGGAACCAGAGCAGGTCTGTCTGGGGTGCAGCCAGTGGTCGTTCGACCAGAGGAGAACAGCGACAGATCGGCGGGAGAACTGTCCGGGTCGGAAGTGGACATGGACCAGGGACTTCCAGCAGCGGTGGATTCCGGGGTGGCGGCTGTTGGGCCCAGTCCTGGGCAGCCCGGTGAGCCTACTTCTTCCCTATCTCTGCTTTTCTAAAAGAACTGTTAGATCAGGGTAGACAGCAGGGGTTGGTAGTGCAGCAGGGACAGGGGGTAACAGGCCCCACCCAGAACAGCCCAGGGATGCAGTACTCAGGTCAGGTAGTGCGGGTCTGCAGGATTTATTGGCGGTTTTGAGGGACCTGGTGCAGCATTTTGAGCCGAGCACAAGGGACAGTCCGTTGCAGGCATGGGCGCTGACACAGGCAAAAGATCACGCGGTTACTGTCCCACCATGGTCAGTGGTCGCCGCCAGGATCGCTGGCGATCCTCCTGCGGCAGGAACAGTTACAGCGGTAGTTGATTCTCCCGTCTTTTTGCCCAGTGTTTTGGCCCCAGACAACCGAGGAAAGCCAGGGGAGAAGAAAGCAGATTCTGTCAGGTTGCCTGACTCCGCAAAAAGTGAAGTTTATGTCTGTTTTGTGGGCCCCCTGGGTGCCCATCTTAAAGCGGAGGTAAAGGAAAAAATCTGGAAAGGGAATATGTATCGATCTTCACATTATTGCCACTAGAGAAATTCAACCTGGACAGACTGAAGCCAGAAGAAAGCAAGAAGGAGGACAAGGAAAAGCGGAGATATTGGTTAAATCCTCATACTTTTTCGAACTGGTTACAGGCATTTGCCATTTTGGCAAGCGTGGTGGGGGAAAAGACCCCTGAACACTGTTTGGCTCTGTTCGTCTACCTAGAGGCCATTAGGAAAGCACACCGGACATATGGAGGCGTGGCATGGCTATGGTACAACAAACAGTTTAGACAACAGATGGCTGTCCGACCGTCGCTACACTGGGACCACAAAGACATCAGCTTGTGGATGAAGCTTATGACCGCAATATCCTAATCAGTTTTTCCAGGCAGGGGTCGGAGGTACCGCAGCCTCGGGACAACTGACCGGAAAAAAATGGGGCTTCTGTTGGCGGTTCAAGGAGGGTACATGTAAGTTTGGGGCAAACTGTTGCTTCAAACACATGTGTTCCGGATGCAGGGGATCCCACACACTGCCAAAGTGCTTCAGAAAAGGACATGCCAGAGAATCTGCAAGTAAGAGGGACGACGCCGGTGCGGGTGGAAAGGATGCTTCCTTTCCTCAGTAGGTACCCTGACCGAAAATAACTGTTTCCAATTGTAGTGGCAATGGAAATATGAGGGGAAATCCTTCCGCAATTTAAAAGTCCATCTTAACTACGACAACCTAGGGGTAGTTCAGGTGGTCAACCATCTGTGGGCGGCATCCATGCCGGTGGTTAGGTTGTTGCGACACTTGGTACTGCGCTGTTTGAAATTGAAAGCGTTCATTTACGCTGTACACTTACCAGGGGTTGAAAACACTGTGGCTGATGCTTTGTCTCGTTTTCAATGGGACAGGTTCTGGGAGTTGGCACCAGACGTGGAGCAACACGGGGTCGTCTGTCCTGAATGGATGTGGAACATGGCACTGGGAACGCAGCAAGGTGGATTCAACGTTCCGTGAGTACGGCTACTTGGAATGCCTACTCAAAAGTATGGCAAGAGTGGTTTGCTTGCTTGCACAGGGTTAATATGCCCCCCCCCCAGAGGGTCAAGACATGGCCCAAGCAGTCCTTTACTTCATTTATACAGGATTGGAGAGGGGCATCTCAGCAGCTGCCATTGATCGCAAACTGGCAGGTTTGGCCTTTCTTTTTAAATTACAGGGGCAACGGGACTATACCAAGGATTTCTGGGTAAAACGGGCAGTAAAAGGGTACAGGAGAGCACATAAGAAGAGGGATGGGCGGCGCCCAGTTTCATTTAACCTGTTACAGATCTTGTTTTCAGGTTTGAATGACGTTTGCCTTCGCACTGGCTTTCTTTGGGGGGTTACGGATAAGTGAGCTGGTCAGTCATTCAAAACTGGTTCAAGGGGGGCTCTTGATAGGGGATGTAGTGTATTTGCAGGATTCGATTAGAATTTTGGTCAATCAGTCAAAAACTGACCAGACCGGCAAGGGCATGCAGCTCAAAGTGTTCAGGATTTCGGAGTCACACATTTGCCCGGTAAGGGCGGTGGAATCCTTCCGGGACATGCAACCTGGGTTCGCAGGTTCTTATCTCATACATACTGACAGTTCGTCCTTGTCAAGGTTTCAGTTCATAGCTGCATTTCGAAAATGTTTATCAACGGCCGGCTACGACCCAAAAAGTTACTGTTCCCATTCTTTCCAAATAGGGGTAGCCACAGAGGCTTCCAGGGCTGGTCTGAGCCAGGAAGCAGTCAGGCGTATTGGCAGGTGGGACTCGGACAGATTTAAGCTGTATATCCGTCCACATCTGATACAGAATTAGGCCTCACATGTTTTTTGGGTTTTTGTTATTATATTGTATGAGTTATGGGTATTTTATTTTGTTGTCATTGATCTTGTTCACAGGTGGAGAGGTGGGCCTAATTTGGATCCTGGGTCACTCCTACATTTACTGGGGGGCCATAGGAGCTGACGTTCGGCCGAACAGTAGGCAGTTGCGTATTCCCAGACAGGAAGCTCAGGTCAGATGGATCGGGGGTTCCAGGCATGCTGTGGAACAGGGTGCTGGTGGAGGTACACAGGTTCTCCCATTTCGATAGGGCTCCGGATGTTTTGGTGCTACATGTGGGGGGAATGACATGGGAGCCAGGCCTATGTGGGACCTCATACGGGATGTAAAATGTGATTTTTTTTTTTTTACGTTTAAGTTTACGTGCTGCCTTTCCTGGGATGATCATTGTTTGGTCAGATATGGTGGGAAGGATGTTGTGGTGGTGGGCTTGGTCAGCAAAAAAGGTGGACAGTGCCCGAGTCAAAGTAAATAAAGACGTTAACAGGTTCGTGATTAAGAACAGGGGTTTGGCCATACGTCATAGAGAGCTGGAGGTGGATACATGCCGGTATCTCAGGAGTGATGGGGTGCAACTTAACAAGCTGGGCACCGATCCGTGGGCACTAGATATACAGTAAGGCATACAGCGAGGACTGAGGGTATGGAGGTGCACACAAGGGTAAGGGGTTACCCCTTGTGTGCGATGGCAGTGTTGGGTCTTTGGAGGAGAAGATGTATGTTAGATGTATATAACATGGTTGGTACCCATCTATGGTATGGGGTTATCTGGTACTTCCAGGTTACGAGGGGTTAACCTGGAAGTGGTAAAAAAGGTAGGTCACTGCGAAGGTTTGGTACTGAGTCAGGGAGCTGGAGACTGGAGGCCTAAAGTTTAAAGAAGTTGTTCGCAGTGACCAGTGGTGTGTTATTTCCCTCTAAGGCCGCGTACACACGGGCGGACTGTCTGCCCAACTTAGTCCGCTGAAACACATTTGAGCGGACAGTCCCCTCGTGTGTGGGCTTCAGCGGACTTTTTCAGCGGACAGTCTGACGAACAAAGTCTTACGGAATTTCCGTAAGATTGTCCGTCCAAACTTGGTTTGAGCGGACAGTCCGCCCGTGTGTGTGCCAGTCCGCTGTACTTTCGAAATGAGCGGACTTTTCCCGCCCGGAGAAAAGTCTGCTCATTTCGAGCGGGTATCCAGGTAGGCGGAGCACACGACGGAGACGTCGCGGGCCCCGCCGCCTGGTATGGACTTAAAGGGGAACCCCAACACCGAAAAAAATCGGCGTGGGGGTCCCCCCAAGTCCACAACAGACCCTTGTCCGAGCACGCTACCCGGCCGGCCAGGAAAGGGGGGCGAGCGAGCGCCCCCCCTCCTGAACCGTACCAGGCCACGTGCCCTCAACATGGGGGGTGCCTTAGGGAAGGGGGGCCGCGCGGCCCCCCCACCCCAAAGCACCTTGTCCCCATGTTGATGAGGACAAGGGCCTCTTCCCGACAACCCTGGCCGTTGGTTGTCTGGGTCTGCGGGCGGGGGGCTTATCGGAATCCGGGAGCCCCCTTTAATAAGGGGGCCCCCGGATACCGGCCCCCCACCCTATGTGAATGAGTATGGGGTACAATGTACCCCTACCCATTCACCTGTAAAATAAAAGTACCAAAAAAAAACACAACACACGAGATAAAATATTTTATTGCACAGCTCCGGGGGTCTTCCGTCTTCGGGGGTCTTCTCGCCGGACTCCTCCGCTATCTTCTTGTAGCTCTTTTGCTAGCGGAGGAGTCCGGCTTTCTTCCTCCCCACCGCCGGCCTCTTCTCCCGACTTCGGGGGTCTTGTCCCCCGCTTCGGTTCTTCTGCCGGGCCACCGCGCCTTCTTATAGCTCTTTTACAGGCGGTGGCCCGGTCTTCTGTCGCCGCTGTCGCCGCCGCCGCCTTCCATTCTTCTTCTTCTTCTTCTTCTTCTTCTTCTTCTTCTCCAGGAGATGTTGCCTCGACGATCTCTCCGGCCGGAATGCCAGAGCCGCGCTGCGCGGCCACTTATATAGTGACAATGGGGCGGTGTCACATGGTATATGTCACATGGGTTGGTCACATGGGTTGATGTCACATGGGGACTATGACATCGTAAGGGGGCGGGGTCACCATGTGACACCAACCCATGTGACATATACCATGTGACACCGCCCCATTGTCACTATATAAGTGGCCGCGCAGCGCGGCTCTGGCATTCCGGCCGGAGAGATCGTCGAGGCAACATCTCCAGGAGAAGAAGGAGAAGAAGAAGAAGAAGAAGAAGAACGGAAGGCGGCAGCGGCGACAGCGGCGACAGAAGACCGGGCCACCGCCTGTAAAAGAGCTATAAGAAGGCGCGGTGGCCCGGCAGAAGAACCGAAAAGGGGGACAAGACCCCCGAAGTCGGGAGAAGAGGCCGGCGGCGGGGAGGAAGAAAGCCGGACTCCTCCGCTAGCAAAAGAGCTACAAGAAGATAGCGGAGGAGTCCGGCGAGAAGACCCCCGAAGACGGAAGACCCCCGGAGCTGTGCAATAAAATATTTTATCTCGTGTGTTGTGTTTTTTTTGGTACTTTTATTTTACAGGTGAATGGGTAGGGGTACATTGTACCCCATACTCATTCACATAGGGTGGGGGGCCGGTATCCGGGGGCCCCCTTATTAAAGGGGGCTCCCGGATTCCGATAAGCCCCCCGCCCGCAGACCCCGACAACCAACGGCCAGGGTTGTCGGGAAGAGGCCCTTGTCCTCATCAACATGGGGACAAGGTGCTTTGGGGTAGGGGGGCCGCGCGGCCCCCCTTCCCCAAGGCATCCCCCATGTTGAGGGCACGCGGCCTGGTACGGCTCAGGGGGGGGGGGGGCGCTCGCTCGCCCCCCTTTCCTGGCCGGCCGGGTAGCGTGCTCGGACAAGGGTCTGTTGTGGACTTGGGGGCACCCCCACGCCGATTTTTTTCGGCGTTGGGGTTCCCCTTTAAGTCCATTCCAGGCGGCGGGGCCAGCGACGTCTCCTTCGCGGGCCCCGCCTACCTGGAGACGCGCTCGAAATGAGCGGACTTTCCTCCGCGTGTGTGGGCGAGTCCGTTCATTTCAAAAGTAGAGCGGATTGTATGGCGGACTTAGTCCGCCGTATTAGTCCGCTCAAAAAGTGCCGTGTGTGGGCAAGTCCGTTCATTCAAAAGTTTGGACGGACTGTCTGTCGGATTGTCTGACGAACTTAGTTGGCCAGACAATCCGCCCGTGTGTACGCGGCCTAAGACCATAAAAAGTACAAAGATAGTTTATTATTTGTTATTTAAAAATGTTATTTATTTAATTGTATGGTAATTGTTAATAAAATGCCGTCAAGGCCATTTACTCAAAATCTTGTCACGTCATTTGTGGGGGGATTTGGAAGGGTGGGGATTTATGGCTAATGGGTGGGGCCGGGTCACTGGGTTTAGGTCCTTCAGATGTCAAGCCGATGCTCTTTTCAGACAGTTCGCTACCTCTGAAGATCAACCTACCAAGCAGTATATAATCCCACCTCACAAAATTGTCATACAGATCTCTACGGTTCTTTCTCAACAGTTACAAGAAACCCAGAATCGTGTTCCCCATGGCTTGAAAATACCACCAGGTCGCCTGTTCGTAGCCCCTAGTCTCAGAAAACCTGTATTCCTCTGGGCTCATGTTGGTGTGTTATCCGGTCATCCTGGTGTCACAATCACTCTTAGGACCTTGCAACGTCATGTCTGGTGGCCTCATATGAAAATGGATGTTACTGACTATGTGGCTGCCTGTCTAACTTGTGCTGCTAATAAGGTACCTCGCACTTGCCTACTGGACTGTTACAACCACTTCCGGCACCTCACCAGCCTTGGACCCATTTGACTATGGACTTCATTACAGACTTACCCAAGTCTAAGGCCATGACTGCTATATGGGTCATAGTGGATCACTTTTCCAAAATGTCTCATTTTGTGCCGCTCCCAGGATCACCTACATTCGAAGCACTGTCTACCCTCTTCCTTTCCCATATTGTGAGATATCATGGCATACCTACCAATGTCACCTCAGACCGCGGATCACAGCTTGTTTCCCAATTCTGGAGAGCATTCTGCAAGAAACTGTGAGTAACACTCTCACTCTCTACCTCACATCACCCTCAAACAGATGATGAAACCAAACGCATGAACCAGACCCTAGAAACCTATCTTCGACATCATGTCAATGCCTTACACTCCAACTGGTCTGAGTATTTTGCCTTTGGCTGAGGTCGTCATTAATTCCCGTTGGCACAGTGCACTTCATACCACACCATTCTATGCAGCCCTAAGCTATCACCCTCAGACTTTTCCCCTACTTCAGCCTTCTTCTGGTGTACCAGCAGCAGATCTGCGGGTGAAAAATATTCTGCTACATTGCAAAAAGATTTGCTTATTACTACGGAAGTCAGCAGGCAAGTATGTCCTATTCTTCAACAAACGAAGACGCCATATACCTCCATATGTGGCGGGGGACAGAGTTTGGCTATCAACCAAATACGTGAGAATGAAACAACCTTCTACCAATTTTGGCCCTCAATTCATCGGTCCTTACAGAATTATTGCTCGAGTCGGGCCAGTCTCCTATTGGTTGAAATTGCCCTCCTCTCTCCGGATTCACCCCGTATTCCACGTTTCCCTCCTCAAAAAGTTAATTTTCAATCGCTACTCCAGAATGCAACAGCTACCTCCTCCTGTTCTTGATGGACAAAATGAGTTTGAAGTCTCTAAAATTCTGAATTCTAGAAGACAGGGTCGTGGCCTGTGGTATCTGGGGTTCATTGGAAGGAATATCCCATCACAGACCGTTCCTGGGTCCCAGACAAAGATTTGCATGCTCCTGCTCTTATTCAAGACTTCCATGCCTCTTTTTTCCCACTAAGCCCTGCTGGGCCCCCGGGGGAGTCCACTGGGGAGGGGGCCCTGTCATGTACCTGGGTGTATTTGAACGGGGATGTTCCTGGTCCCACAGCTGCAGTCTTACTTGTGCCACAGAGGAGCTCTGGAGTTATAGCTGTGTTCTGAGTTTGATGCATTACCTTGGACTCACTAGCCCCACCTCCTGCCAGCTGTGGACAATCTACAATCAAAGCAGCCCATAAATAGCAGCACTTTCTATCTCTCAGTGCCCATTTGGACTAGCTTCCTGGGTGTTTTGGCTGCTTTGTGACTCTGAATACTGTATTTGAACTTCTGCCTGAATCCCTACTCTCTATCCTGCTGATTTTGCACTTCACCGCCAGATCGTGTATGACGTTGCCTGCCTGACTAATCTCTGCATTTCGATTTGTGTACCACTTTGCCTGATCTGTTGCTGTCCTGATCTGCCTGACTAAATTTTTGCCTGAATCGTCAGCACACAAGTTCCACTTCGGACACTACTTATCACAGGTACCTTACGGTGCTTTCTTGATGACTTTAATGCCTGGCATTATGTCTTAATGCCTGGCTACCCTACTTTCTCTCCTCTGAAATACCCACTATCATTCTTGGCAACATTCCTGTCAATGTTAACAGCCCAACTACAGCTAAACTTTTCGACTTAACCTCATCTTTTGGCCTAACCCAATGGACCCATAATTCCACTCACTCCAATGGTAATACCCTTGACCTTGTATTCTCTCATCTCTGCAACCCTGGCAACCTAACCAACACTCCCTTTCCTCTCTCTAATCACAACCTCATTAGTTTCACTGTATCCTTGCCTCCAACCTATCCCTCCAGGCAGCAAACAATTACTTGTAGGAACCTTTGCCACTTTAACCCTTCTCTATTCTGCTACTGACCACCTATATGACATAATATCTCCCCTGTCCTGACTACCTCTGTCTACAACAGTTCACTGTCATCATCACTAGATGCACTTGCTTCTCTAACCACATGCAGAATCAGGCCCTGACCGTTACAACCCTGGAAAACTGACAACACTAGAAATCTCAAGAGACATTGCCATGCTCTTGAACGACTGTGGCGTAAAACCAAATGCCTGCAAGACTTCACCCTATATAAATATTCCCTTATAAAATACAATTCCTGCCCCCATGCTGCAAAACAAGCCTACTTTTGTCTCTCTTAATATCTTGTCATCCAGTTCCCATTTGCTCTTCTCAACTTTTAACTCTTCTTCATCCCCCACCCCCTCTACCCACTAACTCACTCACTGCCCAAGAGATTGCCAATCGCTTCAAAGACAAGATTGATGCAATTCGTGAGGACATCTCCACTGTGCGTACATCTTTCCCACCCAACATACCTTGCAAAACAGAACATTCAACACTCTCCTCTTTTGAATTGGCTACTACTGAAAAGGTTACAAAAACTTTCTCAGATGCCCACCTAACCAATTGTCCCTTGGATCCTGTTCCCTCACAACTACTACGGTCACCCTCTTCTTCTATCATATGCTCCCTCACATCTTCAATGTCTCCCTCTCTAGTGGCACCTTCCCCTCCCCTCTAAAACATGCGCAGATCACTCCCATAATTAAAAAGCCCTCACTGGACCCCACCAACCTAAACAACTTAAAACCCATCTCATTGCTCCCATTCACCTCTAAACTTCTAATAGGCTTAGACTACAACTATCTTCGCTCTTACCTCAGTGAAAATAAACCTTCTTGACCCCTCACAGTCCTGGCTTTTTCTCAGCAGCACTCTATGGAAACTGCCTTACTAAAACTCACTAACGATTTACTAACTGCTAAAACCAACAGCCAGTACTCCATATTCCTAATACTTGACCTCTCTGTTGCCTTTGATACTGTTGACCACCCGCTCCTTCTCAATAACTACATTCCCTTGGCCTCTGAGATTTTGCTCTATCCTGGTTCTCTGCCTATCTATCACAGCGCTCCATCAGTGTCACCTACAACTGTCTCCTCTCCATTGCCCCTTTCTGTGGGGGTCCCCCAAGGCTCTGTTCTTGAACCTCTTCTCTTCTCTATCTACCCCCCCTCCCTTGGTCACCTGATAACCGACCCACAGCTTGCAATACCACTTATACCCCGATGACACCCAAATCTTTCTGTCTACTCCTCACCTCACTCCTTCAGTTTCCTCTCGCATTACTTACTAACTGACATATCAGCATGGATGTCGCACCACTTCCTTAAACAAAATCTCTCTAAAACTGAGCTATTGATAATCCCCCCGCCCCCGTGCCCCCCCTCCATGATTTTTCCATCAAAATCAACAATGCAACTATCAGTCCCTCCCCTCACGCCAGGGTACTAGGTGTAATCCTAGACTCTGACTTGTCATTTCAGCCTCAGGTCTAAAAGTTGTCAAAAGTTTGTAGAATTCACCTCCATAACATTTCTAAAATTTGCCCCTTTTTAACAAATGAAACTACCAAGCTCCTCATTTACTCCCTTGTTATCTCTCGCCTTAACTATTGCAACTCCCTTCTCATTGGCCTGCCTCTCCATAGGCTATCCTCTCTTCAGTCTATCATGAATGCTGCTGCTAGACTTATACACCTTACCAACCGCGCAGTGTCTGCCAACCCTCTCCACCAATCCCTACACTGGCTCCCAATCACCCAGAGAATTAAATTCAAAATACTAACCACAACATTCAAAGCCATTCACAACTCTGCTCCGAGCTACATCACCAATCTTGTCTCCAAATATCACCCAAATCACCCTCTCCGCTCTTCTCAAGACTTCATACTCTCAGGCTCTCTCGTCTCCTCATCCATCTCCTCCCCCCCCCCCCCCCATGCTCGTCTCCAGGATTTTTCCAGAGCCTCTCCCATCTTCTGGAACTCGCTACCTCCACCCCACCTGTCCAACTATCCACTACTCTTGCTATCTTCAGGAAATTCCTGAAAACTCATCTCTTCGGGAAAGCCTATCGCGTCTCCAACTATTCTTTTACCACTTCCATCAGCTCATTCCCCACAGTTAACCATTTGTACCACGTGCCCCACCCTATTAGATTGTAAGCTCTTCTGAGCAGGGCCCTCTTAATCCTCTTGTATTTTATTGTATTATATCTGTATTGTCTCCCTCATATAATCTAAAGTGCTGTGCAAACTGTTGGCGCCATATAAATTATTATTATTTTATTTTGTGTGTGTGTGGGGGGGGGGGTCCTTTTGAAGCACAGTTTTTAGAGTTTCATTGTCATAATGTTATGGGTCTTCTGTCTCTACTCCTCAGGCATGCAGCCTGTATCTTCTATCTGGTTATGAGGGCTGTAGACACTGTGGAGGATGACCCGACTATCAGTCTGGAGACCAAGATCCCCATTCTGACAAGCTTCCACAACTTCCTGTACCAGCCTGACTGGAGGTTCATGGACAGCAAGCAGAAGAATCGCATAGTGCTCGAGGATTTCCCAACAGTGAGTCAAGTTAGGGACTCATTTATGTGAATTCTAATACCACGCAGCCACTTTTTTTTGGACTATTGTAGTGTTCCTCCTACATAGGCGGTCTATGGAGAAGTGCACCTTTTTACATTGGTGGTCAGTGCAGGAGCCCTCCCCCCCCCCTTTACATCTATGTTTGGTAGGGCTCTTTCACATTGGTGGCTAGCGAAGTGCCCCCCCCCCCCCCATACTTTCATAGCCTGGTAATTTGGTAATCAGTGGGGGAAGCACCTACTTATGTTAGTAGTCAGTGGTATATCACCTCCTTTAAATTGAAGGTCTGTGGTGAGGTGTCCTCTTAAGATTGTGTATTACCCCCTCACATTGATGGTCCATGGATTACTGCAAAGATATTTCGAAGCAGTTGGTCTGAATAATAATAAAAAAGAATTAAAGTTCTCTAGGTACAAAATATAATTTTGGAACATTCACACTACAAGGCTTTAGAACAAGGGTGACACTACAAGGCTTTTGAATAAGGGTGTCAAGCTCCACTTCATCATGGGCTGCATCAGCAATATGGTTGCCCTCAAAAGGCCGGATGTATCTGTAAGACTATATAAATGTACCTACTCGTGATCTTATTAAAAAATTGCCTATGCATTTGATTATTAATGGACTAGCACAGAGCTCACTCACATTGCTGTAGCAGATGATGCAAGTCTGAAAAGGAAGGTCGCACACTGCTGGTTTCATCTACAAAAACGTTACTGGGGACTGCTCAGACAGAAAATGGTTTTGCCATGGTGTTCTCTTAGAGCTGTCTCCAATAAAGTTCCTTGTAGATGATACCAGCAGTGTGCAACCCTCCGTTTTCAACTGGCATAGAATTGTAGTATATAATAGTATAGTAATAGTATTCTCGTAATGTCAATCTACCCCAACCACCATTAGTAGTCAAGAGTCCCCCACTCTCCCTTGCCTGACAAAGCACCCCCTTACGTTGTGCTGCCATCAGGAAGAAGCTGGAGACAGAGCTGCATGAACTGTGTGAGGGCCACCTGAAATGGCCTGGAGGGCCTTGTTTGACACATGCTTTAGATTAAGAGAACCTTTTCTTGGTGCCTAGCCTTCTATAGGCAGCCTACATACCTCATAGTCATAATTTGCTCCCTAGTAAGCATTAGAACAAAACATTTTTGACCAGTACAAACAAATCTGAAATGGCATTTCATTACTTTGTTCTCCTTATTTTAAGATCTCTCTGGAGTTTAGGAATTTGGCAGTGGTCTACCAGGAGGTGATTGCCAATGCTGCTCATGAGCTAGCACTTGGGATGGTGGAGTACCTACAGAAGCAAATAGAGTCTGTACAAGATTGGGACAAGGTGAGAAATAAGATTGTTAGTAAAGAGGGCATTCACAATATTTAGCTTACTTCATTCATACCCCATGTGCTGATCAGATTGTAAAGATGGGACTTTATTTGTTGGTGTGCGCTTTTATCATATTTTTTTTTTTGGTCTATTCTGCCATAGAAGTTTCTCTTGCTGCTGGAAAAGCTCCCTCCCCCACTAACAGCAGTGATGAGGGAGAAGACAGACATGGAGGCATGGCTTCACTGTGTGTGTGTGTGTGTGTGTTGGGGGGAGGGGGGGTCGAACTATAAAGAAGTCCATAATCTTCCTCCTCCAACTTGGTTCCCCCCGGGATTCTCTCTTCTCTCCCCGATTCACCACATCTGAGCGGATGAATTCGGACACAGATCGCCAGTGAAGTGCTGAAATTGGACCTTCATAAACTGTCCGTTTCTGTGTCGGTCAGTTACAGCTTCTCTGTGTGCAGAGATGATCGGCATACAAAACATGTTCTCCCCTGATCGTCTGTTTCATAAACCATTCATGAACTGAAATCAGTGGCAATCCTCTGGATCGTTTAATAAACGGACACCTAAAGCCGGTGTTCTATCAGAATACTGTTGCCCATCAAAATGTAACGGAAGTGACATCTCGATTTAAAATGCTTTCTGCGCATGCACCATGCCTTCAGCATGGCCACTATGCATTCCAATAGGCTTACTAATCTGACAGAACATGAAGGCAGCAGCAGACATCTTGTTACACCCAGTCAAGTGTTGAATGTCCCACTTATTTTAGCAGTAAACGCCCCTTTTATACTGAAATATACTATTTCACTGCGACCGAGTGAGGATGTCAAAATGTCCCTCGGCACCTTATGACTATCAGTTTGGTGCTGTGCAGGGTGTACCAAGATGGCCATTGCAACCTTCTGACTGCAGGCTTGTCACTGCTTTTGAAGTTCAACATCAAAACAGTGTGACGGATTTAAAAATACTGTATTTCACTATGTAGCACTGACCCCTGAAGGAGCTGCTGGTTTTATTGGGCTTACCGTTACCTTCTTGACCTCGCCTCTGTCTAGGGGTTCCCGTGGTAGATGGCCCAAAGAAATGCAGAAACTGACACTGAATCTTCTTTTGGGTTATTTATTTAGAAGATAACACAGTCTCTTAATGAAGGGTAGAGGGTTAGGAAGGAAGTTCAGGTACTTTTGGAACTGCAAAAAAATAGAAAGCCTCTTATAGAGGAAATCCAGAGAATAAACGTTTCACAACTGGATTCTCACAACCCCCGGATGGACCTCCTCTCACTAGGCCTAGCAGCCAGTAGGGTGTTAAGTAAAGCAAAGTCTCTGCCACAGACTTGGATATAGAACACTTGAGAAACAAAGTCTCTGCCACAGACTTGGATGTAACTGAGGGATGCAGACAAATTTAGAGAACTATCATACGGTACCAGTATCTCTCAGCCGGTCCGGCGATACAGTATGAATATAGATCCACAAAGTGTCCTTCAACTGAGCCTCCAGGCTCCTTCAGAGAAGCCAGCCTTGCGCATGGCCTTCTCCTGAAGAGTCCTCCCCTGGATGCTTCTCCAGTTGCTGGGCCTCTCCTCAGATGAGACGGCACTGGACCACCCTTGGATCATTATGGCCCCATATCCATTCAGGCCTGTCCCTGTAGTTGCTTCGCCTCGGGCTGTCCAGCCCCGAGGCTCGGAATTGCATGGATCCGCACCCTGTGCCAGGAGGGCCATGAGGGCTGGTCAGGAGGACCAGGACCAAACAGACAGAAAATATCTTCTGGACTGGAACCCCAAAGCATGTGATCGCAGTACCTTAAATACCACCTCCCAGAATGCACAGCAGGAAAACATTCCCACTGGGCTGGTTCTGAGAAAAGGATGGCACTCAATACACCCAACTAGACTGCGTTCTACCACTTGCTGGCGGTGACAGCGACACCTGCAGCCAAGGTGAACTCAGTGCAATCCAGCTAGACTAGCACTGAAACCATAATTTAGCAAAATTAGCCCCAAAACCCAACTGTGGTTTTAGGAATATTAATTTTCAAAACATATAGCACATGCTCATCAAAAGTCGGCCCTACAACTATATAAGGTGAGTTTACTGCTAAAATAAGAGTGACATTCAAGACTTGCCTGGGTGTAACAAGATGTCTGCTGCCGCCTTCGTGTTCTGTCAGATTGAAAAAACTAATCGCATAGCGGCAATGTTGGCATGCATGCACAATAAGCATTTTTTGTTCGCAATAGCACTTCTGTTGCATCTTCTGATGGGTAGTGGTATTCTGATAGAACACCGGCTTTAGTTTGCAAAGAATGATGATCAACAGTTGCTTCAAAATCTTATACAGTAGCTGTTTGCAACCTGTATAAACTGACTGAAGGTGAACAGGGTGTGGTCTAAAATGTTAATACAGGTATTTTTACTTTAAAAACAGTTGATAATATACAATTTAAGTCCCCTCTGTCCTAATTAGGATAAAGCCTTTTCCTTTCTTGGTGCTGAGCCCCACCCCTTGTTCATCTGTTGAATGCCAAGCCCAATTGAAGCAACAAAGTAAACATGTAATCTCCATTTTTAATCTTTCTGTGGCGGTTGTGCAGAGAGACAAAATTGCAGACTCTTATACCCCGTACACACGATCGGAAATTCGGCCAGCAAAAGACCGATGAGAGCGTTTGGTCGGAAAATGCCGTGTGTATGCTTCATCTGACTTTTGCTGGCTGAATTCCCACCAGCAAAAGATTGAAAGCAGGTTCTCTATTTTTTGGTAAGAACAAGCTCTTATCGGAAATTCTGACGTGCAAAATTCCTACGCAAGCTCGGAAGCATTGAACTTCATTTTCTCGGCTCGTCATAGTGTTGTACATCACCGCGTCCTTGACGGTCGAAAGTTCAGAGAGATTTTCTGTGACCGTGTGTATGCAAGTCAAGCTTGAGTGGAATTCCGTCCGAAAAACCATCCAAGATTTTTCGTATGGAAATTCCACTCGTGTGTACGTTTTGTGAGCTTTTCAGGAGCTTTTTTTTTTTAGCATGAAAGAGCCTGAAATGCGCCTCTGTGTGAAAGGGGTTTTAGTGAGTTCTGCCAGCACAGAGTACTGAAATGTGAGGGCAGGGACCAGCATTTTTCACTGAGATGATGGTATTTTATGGTATTTCTATGACTTAAAAAATTAATCACTGTTGCCCTAAGGTTACCTATCTCTATTTTATTTATAATTTATTTATTTTTTTCCACAGTATTGTCATTGCGTATCTAGTCCAGTGATGATCGGCCTGTTAGTAATGTTCTCTGTCTCAGGGCTGGAAGACCCCATAGTAGGAGAGGACACAAGGGTCTCCATTTCTGTAAGTCTGTTATTGCAAAAGGTCAACGTCACCCGTGATTTTTTGGAAGACCAGCTGAAAGGACTAGAGTTGTGGCCAAAAGAGGCGAGTATGGGTTTTCTGCTCACTGTCATCAGCCTGTAGCTAAAATTCAGTTTTGGGTAGAATGCTTATTTAAATTAAATATGTGGCCAAGACACAACATTTTATTATTTACATAAGCTTAACTAGCAGTAAAAGTGCTTCAAAATAAACCTTGGCTGATCTCTGTAGCTGCAGGCACTGTGGAAAAGTTTATAGACATTTACCACAGAGGGCGCTGAAATAGCAGCTTTCTCCTTGCTTTCCTTGGCACCCTGCCAGCATTCTAATGGTAAAAGTCAGAGGTAACAAACACATTTCGGGGCCTCCTCAGTCCTTTAGAGGCAAAGGGAAAAAGCTATATGTTAAACCTGGCTGCATTCAAATAACAATATTTAGCATTAGGCACATTTTGGTTATTGCACCTCATCTTCATAACCTTAGAGGGATGTGTTCTGTAGTACTGCAGAGGAGAACTTTGGTAGGGCTGACAACACTGCCTGGGATTTCAGTGTCACTGTGTAGTCAACTCAGACAGGACTGATGGCGCTCACCGACTTTTTGGAAGATCAACAGGGATTTTTTTGTACTTGCATTGTTGGAAACAAAACATGCTGGCATGTGCAGGTGTTTGTTCCTGTCATATCCAGCATTGGAGGTGGCTCTTGGCCATCTCATAGATGCAGTGCTAGTTCTGAAGAGGGCTTACCACCTTGTGTGATTCTTCAATAATTTGTCTGCTCCATGGTCACAGATTGGAGTACAGAAGGCACAAGGAAACCAAACTTTGTGAAAGACATTGGCAGGTATTTTGTGTCCTCAGAAATTGACCAGCTCACCGCCAAATATAGAAAACCCAATGTTCCCTAATTCCCAGCACACAAACTGAGATTAAAGTAGAACTATGGGCAAACGTTTTCATTTTGGAAAGAGTAAGGCTGGTTATAACCTATGTCAGATTTTTTTTTTTCACCATCTTTGTCCCATTGTGGAGTTTTCGCTTCACTTCCTGACCCATAGCCAAACAGGAAATGAGAAGAAATCTCTGGTTGTATGCGTCACCCCAGGCTCAGGTTTCCCATTTGATAACTAAAATCTACACACTTTTTTTAAAATCTAGATTGCAGTGTTTTAAGATTATCCATCATTTTAGGGCTCTTTCACACCATATTGATGCATTCAAGCATGCGCGTTCCCACATAATGATTTTTGCCCAACCCTCCCCATGGCCATTTACCATGGCCAGGTTGGAGTTATACAGTCGGTAAGGCTGACAAAAAACAATAGTCTATCCAGTTCAACCTGTGTAGGTGCATGCGTATCAGTGTCTATAATTTCCAATATCCCTGTATATTATGTCCTTTTAAGATGTACATCTAAGCCCTTGTACACACGGTCGGACATTCCGATCACCAAATCCATTGGATAATTTAACTGGTGTTGCATACACACGGTCGGACAAAGTTGTCGGAATTTCCAGTCGACAAGAAAGCGGTGGCGTAAACCGCATATGAAGGGACTAGAAATGGGAAGTTCAGCACTACGTGCGGCACCCTTTTGGGCTCCTTCTGCTGATCTCGTGTTTATCTCCTGTTAGTAGAAGTAGAGACAATTTGCGCTTTTCAGATTTGTGCTTCAGATCGTTGCTGCTCTTCAGTTTGTGCTTGTGGGTGCATATCTGCTTATCAGTACGTGTAGTCAGTTCGCATTTGTTGGTCATTGCAGACTATATCTTGGTATAGTACGCTTTGATTTTCAGTGCTTATTGTCCGCTTGTTTCTGGTTTTCAGTTTGTTCTTTCAGGCCTTGCTGTTTATTTTATTTCTGTTGTCCGTTCTGACCAGCCCGACCGTTTTGAAGCCATGTTTTGTGTATGTACTTGTCGTAGAGTTCGTGCTGTGCAGGGGCTTGGTGTTGGGCTTTTAGCTTTGACACAAGCCCAGTCCATGAACAGGGCGAGGAGGAGTTCATGGAGCAAGAATTGGTTGCTCCAGCGTGACCAATTCTTGCACATGCCTTTGCTTCGTGATATCCGGGAGAATAATCCTGATGATTTCAGGAATTACCTCCGGATGACGGACCCCGTTTTTCAACATCTGCTGGCTTTGCTGCCCCCTTATATCAGCAGGCAGGATACCTACATGCGGCAAGCCATCACCTCGGAGCAGAGGCTCATCGCCACATTGCGATACTTGGCGACAGTCTTCAGGACCTCAAGTTCTCAACAGGCATCTCCCCCTAGGCCCTGGGAATCATTATTCCAGAAACCTGTTCTGCCATCATACAGGTCCTGCAGAAGGACTATATTAAGGTAAGTTTTCTCCTTTAACATCACATTCTATGTATTTAATGTTTGCTAATGCATTGTATTTCTTTTCTCATTCCCTAATTACCACGATTGCAATATGCAGTAATTGATATGCTGTGCCCCTTTGTCCTCATGCATGCTGGAAGCTTTTAAAGTTCCTTTTTTGTCCTTCATGCATATTTGCCTTCCCCAGCTTGCTCTTCTGGGGCCATAAACCTATAGCCTAGTCACTTATCAATGTATTTTGTCAGCTCCATAGTATTGCTTTCCCCTAAACACCCCCTAAAATGTGTACAAATGTTATGTGTGTGCTTAAATTCATTCAGAGTCCCAGAGGTTTTTCTTTTGGTGGGCCAAACTCATTAGGAACCCCACTCCCCTCAACTTCTAGGTCAGCTGATAGCAATCCTCTATCTGCTGACTTTGCCAAACCAAATACACACTATACCTACCTCTTTTGTGGTCAGATTTATGGATGAATGCACCAAAGCATGTAGTGCAAGGGCCTGCCTCAATACCTTCAAATGCTACTGTTTAAAGTTTTTTTTTTCTCCTATTATTATCTTGATAGGTAATAGCAGAATGTAAAAATGTGCTTCCATTTGTTCATTTTTTTGTATTATGACACTTCTTACCCGTCCAGTGGGCTGCCAATGGTGTAAGTAAGGAGGGGCTGGCCGCCAAAGTATCACACATTATTTATGCATTCAGCTCTCAATGAAGTGGAGAGGGTTACCTGTCCAAAACAACCCCCCCTAATTTTTTGCAATGGGCCATAAGATGGGGGGGGGGGGGGTGAGGAATCTGATAAGGGGACCATATACTTTTGGCTTTAAATACTAATTTCCAAAAATGTTATACTGATCTTGGGCAAAAATGTTTGTGCAAAATAACTAATTTTTTTTCTTGTTTGACTCCACAGTTTCCTTCAATGCCACAGGAATGGCAGACTGCAGCCTTCCACTTTGCCAACCGTTGGGACTTTCCCAATTGTGGAGGTGCAATTGATGGGAAACACATCAGCATCGTCCCACCCCCAACTCGGGGTCCTACTATTATAATTACAAGGGGTATAATAGTATCGGGATGTTGTCAGTGACATATGACTTCCTGTATGTGGACGTGGGGAAAAATGGCCGGATGTCGGATGGTGCAGTGTGGAGTTCTACTGGCATCTCAAGAGTGGCAGTCTGGGCTTGCCACCCCCAGAGGAGAATGTGGAAGGACTCCCCTTGATTTTCGTTGCGGATGAGGTGTTTGCTCTGGCAAACCATCTGATGCGGCCTTTCCCAATGAGGACCCTCACCTCGGACCAGAGGATCTTTAATTTCCGGCTGGCCAGAAGAGTAGTGGAGAACACTTTTGGGATAATGGCCAGCCGGTTCTGCCTATTTTTGACTCCAATCCACATGGCGGAATATAAACTCAATCATATTGTGCTTTCGTGCTGCATTCTGCACAATTGTTTGAAAAAACACTCACCAAACTATGTAGCCTCAGTTGGGCCCGATTCAGACTTGCCTGAACATGCCAATCTCATGGCCCTTGAAGCTGGCTATTCTGGCTTGCCCCCTCCAAAGTGCCCGTGGGGTTAGAACAAGATATATGGAGTTGCTTGTGGGTAGGGGGGCCATTGATATGCCAGATAATGTCTCAGGGGCATTTTTTAAATACATTTTTCTTTAAAACTCCAATAATCTTTGTTTTCATTTACTGCTTGGCTTTGTTTGAGGTGTCTCCTAGGTATTTTTGTGTTTTTGGGCCTTTTTCTACAACAGTGTAAACCCAATTTCTGTGCGAGATAAGGTGACAGTCTCTTCTTCAGATAATATTATTACGTTTAGGGTCTGCTACACACACCTTGTTTTTGTTGTTAATGTATGTAGTGCATTACTAACAAAAATATTGCTCATTTTCAGCACCATGACAGAAATGTGTTGGGTCATGAAAATGGCATGATTGGGGAAATTTAAAAAGCACTGTGGGCATGGGCATCCGCAGGTAGGGGCAAGGGGGGTCAAGTGCCCCCCCCCTGGAATCAGGGACCGGATCTTAAATTCAGAACAGTTGCTATCACCCGGGTACCACCCGTCAGTGGGGTGACACCATGAAGGTGCTGTCACCCCCCCCCCCCATCAGTGTAGTGTGACTTTGGAGACATACTAAACTACTGACCAGAGTCGCCCCGGGGAACCAAAAGTGAGCGACCGTCCAGCCAGAGAGATCACTGCTGTAGTTTCGCTGGGTCTGGTAAGAGGGTCTGTTGACCATTATCCATTACTTATCCTAGGGACTGTACTATGTCGGCAGACTCTGACCATAATAATGTGATAATGAAGTTGTCGAAAAGGGGCAGTGCATGAGTGACCCTAAAATGATGCCCCCCCTTGAAAAAAGTTCTGCGGACGCCCATGACTGTGGGTGTTAGTTACAAAAGGCAAACCCACTATGCACTACAAGTGCTCTGCAAAAGTGCACCTGAAACTGCAAATAACATCCATTGTCACACAACTTTGCTACAAATACTGCTTTTAGCATTGAAAAAGGAAGCCACACATTGTTGAAAATTTAACTTTTCACTCAAAGCACATTCACATGTGCGTTTAGAAAAGGGTTTTACAACAAACCAAGATATTTGGTGTATATAAAACATTATTTTTGGTAACATTTATCTAACTTGGCATTTTTGTGTAAACAGACATGTATCAAAGCATAATATACAGAACACAGGAACTTACAAAGTTAAACTTTGAAAAGTGAAGACAACATTAGACATGAGTATGTACAAACTTTGTTGATATTGCCTTCATCAAATGGGGTGTCACCCCTGTAAAAATCAAATTTGGAAAATGCACACAAATTGTGAATCAAAAAGTGGCCATTTACCTCCTGATCCCATGCCTAATGTCAACATGTGCCCCATCATGGGGTATCAATGTACGTGTTTTGGGGATGCAACCCCTTCATCTCAGTCACTTTAGTAGCAAGGAAGGGGTTGCACCCACAAAACGCGTCATTGATCCCCCATGATGGGAGATAGCACATGTTGACACACTGTGTGCACCTTCCAAATTTGGCTTTTCCAAAAATGTTTTGGAAAAATTAAAATGGATGCTAGCTAGTTTTGGGTGTTTCAGATTCTCCCTAAAACATCAGTGATGTTGCTCATTTTTTGTTGAACATCATTGATGTTTTTCTTGATATTATCTAAATCACGATTGCACCCCATTATCTCCCCAACGAGGATCTGGGCACTTTCACTGGCAAAATGCGATTCTTCTTCCACAACATCCACATCACCTAAAAATAAAGCAAAAAAAAAAAACTGTGTATTATAAATATGCAGGCATACATTGATTAGCTTACCTGAAGCTGTGGTCTCAGACACTCACCTGTTGTGGTGCCAATTTCTACAATCTCTCCTCCCTCCTCATCCTCTGCTTCTGATGTTGGTATTTCCCCTTCTTTGGGAGGTGTGGGGTCCCTGGTGTCCTCAGATGTCCAGAGTCTTCTCTCCCCTATGAGAATGTAAAAAAGGAATACTTAGCAGACAGATATTTGAGGGCAGAAATAGAAATATGAAACATTGCTTGAAAGTGTCGTACAATTGTGTTTTTTGTGAAAACATTATTTTTGACACTTTCCAAAGCTGGAATACTTACCTGTTGTGTGAACAAATGTAGTTAAGTGCAACTTGGCAAAACATCGTCTTTGGAGTGGGTTAACGAACGATGTTTATTAAGAACGATTGAACCCATGAACATGAAAGTGGCCATTTTAAACTGTACAACATTAAATCAAAGCACATGGAGCAGTATGCAAGCAATAATAATAATATGAACACACGACAACTACTTACTTTTTTGAAGAACTCGCATGATCCTTCTGTAATGATCGTGCTCCCTCAGCTTTCCTCGTCCTCCTCCTCGTTAGTGGAATTATCATGCCCCTGCTGTGTCTCCGCCATGTGCTCTCCTCACTGCGCTGAAAGAGAAGGGGCGGGGAATAGACTAGAAAGAACGTCAGGGGCGGGCGGAGTTTCACGCATGCGCACTGTATATAAACCGCAACACACATGTGTCGTACGTACGATCTGTGAGCAGAGGGAGGAGCTGTCGCGCCGATTGTTCAAACGAAGGTACAATTTTAACATGGTACATCACTAACCTATACTGCTTCTATATTGAGGCCTATATTGGGACAAGATTAGGAGAGTTTAGCCTGACATTAGGGTTTGTCATGTGTTGTGTCTTGCAGATAATATGGATGGGTTTAACGATCACAGCTTTTTCCCCCTGTTCATTGACAAGTACAGGGAGCCGCCCTGTCTGTGGCAAGCTACACATCCCCACTACAGCAACAAATTAAAGAGGCAGGCAGCGATGGAGAAACTGCTGGAGTTTGTGACGCTGGTGGTCCCCAGGGCAGACATCAACTATTTAAAAATGAAAATTGGTGGCCTGAGGAGTACATATCTGAGGAAGTGCAAGAAGGTGCTAAAGACCATGAAAACTGGAGCAGCAACAGATGAAGTTTATGTCCCCAGGCTGTGGTACTATGAGACACTACATTTTCTGTCAGACCAGGCTGAGGCCAGGGAATCCCTCTCTACTTTTCCTTCTACGCTTCATTCCACCCCTGCTGAGGCTTCCGATGCCCAACCTGGGCCTTCCAGACAGGAAGAACTGGAGGACAAAAATGAATAATGTTAACTTGATTTTTGCTCACTAATTGCTGATTTTAGAAAGTGTTTCACATATCAATACACAGTAGTGGCCAAAATATTTGGGCCAAGAATGAAAAATGCTGGGCTCAGAATGATAGTCTTTCCTATTTGTCAACAATTTGCAACATTCAAGAGTCAAGAGGCCTTTGCTGCCTTGGCTGCATGTAAACTGCAGCAAATGGAGGAGGGGCAACACCTCATGTGTGAGGAGCTAATTATACAAACTCTGAATAAGGGGTTGAAGGGCCAAATCACGCAAACAACACACTTGTGTGACTTGGACCATGCTGCTCCTCCTCCTCCTCCTTCTGCCACACCTCCAGCACCACAGCCACAGCCTGGAAGGAAGCGTGGAAGGAAGACCAGAGAGTGATGACCTGGGTTCACTCTGGTCTGACAGGAGATGCAGGCTCTTGTATGACCACAGCCTGGGGACATAGATGTCATCTGCTGCTGTTCCGGGGTTCTTGGACTTCTGGAACAGACTGTTCTCCCTCAGATGTGTACTCCTCAGGCCACCAATGTTTGTGTTTAAATAGTTGATGTGTGCCCGGCGGGGCCAAAGGCTTCTCTAATTTCCCCAGTTTCTCCAGCGCTGCCTCCCCCTTTATTTGTTTATGACACCTAAATAAATAAAGGTTTTTTTTTGGTTCAAGAAATACTTTCCTATGTGTTTTACTTCAAAAAGGACAGTTTATTTGTGAGTAGGCAGGTACATTTTAAAAATACAAAGTCAAATTAATAACAAGGGGCACCAACACCAAACAACCTAGTAGAGATTAAAAAATAAAACAATAAAATAAAAAGATAATAATGGTGTTGTGGTAAGTTGACACACAAAACATACCAAAAGAATTACGAAGATGAGCAAAATGTCAAAAAAAGGACATCTTGATTAAAAACCAACCACAAAATTTACAGAAAAAAAATCAAAAATGATTGGGGAGATCTGACAAATTAAAATATTGTATTCATGAAATCATTAAAAAGAATAAAGAAATACATTTTGGAGAAGTGTGTGTGTGTGAATATGAGCAGCAAAACAACTTCATTCTTGTAGCATTATAAAGAAAAAGAGAATGCGCTGCATTAAACAATTTTTAACATTGCAGAGTGGCGAATGTGCTATATCGATTATGAACGGTAGTTTTACCTGACCAATCGCTTCCGTCTCAGAATTTATTCTGAGCATGCGTGCCACTTTGTCCGTCTAACTAGGCTACACATGATCGGAATTGACACGCATCGGATCATGTCCTGAGTTTATTACTCTGCTTATCTATGTGTCATCTGCAAGACTGAGGCAGAACTAGTAATCCCATACTCTCTATCGTTTATGAATATGTTGCATAGAATTGGTCCCAAGACAGAACCTTGGGGTACCCCACTCACCAGTCCAGACCAGTTTGAGTACATGTTATTTATCACTACCCTTTGGACCCATCCCTGTAAGCATTTTTTTTATTCACCCAAGCACAAACACTGGTCCAAGCATGCAGACCTCCGCTTGTAAATTAATAATTTTTTTTTTTAATTGAAAAACAAACTTTATTGAAAAAAATAAAAAATAAAAAAAGGGGAAAGAAACAGAGAAGATAACATACATAGTAAGCATACATAAGGTACATCAAGTAATGAGGGCCAACCTGGCCAAGGCAGTGTCTCATACATGAGTTCTGTGGGTTAGCTGCGCTGCCTAGGGTTTAGACACCCATCATAGGTAGAGTCATTATAAGACCAATCCGTGTCAACCGGGGAAGGGGCAGCAGGTATAAAAAGAAAGGAAAAAAAAAGGGGGAGAGGGAAGGGGACACAATACAATCATATTAAGTACATGTCTCCCCATCCCCCAACCATCTGCCCCATATCTGCTTGTATTTAAGTGGACATCCTCTATGCGTATATCAATTTCTTATACAGGAGGGTATCGTTAACCTCTTTCTTCCAGCATTGGACCGTGGGGGGGAGGGCCTGCATCCAGCCGCGAGCAATCACTTTTCTCGCCAGGAACAGAGTTTCATGTAAAAAGGTACGAAGGGACTTGTCAGCATCTAACTCTGGCAAAAGACCAAGTAAGCACAGCTTTGGGTCGAGGCTAACAGGAGAGCCCATCTGGTCATGGAGAAAGCAGATCACCTGTATCCAGTATGTTTGGATAACCGGACAGGACCATATGAGGTGATAGAAGGAGCCTGGAGTGTGGTCACATAAGCGGCAGCCCGGATTATACGTGGGTTTGAACCGTGCTACCTTCTGGGGGGTCAGGTATGTCCTATGTACAATGTACAGCTGTGTGAGGCGGTCCGAAAGCCTGGGAGATACTCTCTTCACATCCCCCAATACATCATCCCACTCCTCATCCTCAATTGTTCCAACATCCACCTCCCATCTGGCCTTGGCAGCATAAGCCAATGCCCCGGAGCCTGGGAGACGGATGGTGGAGTAGAGTGTAGAAATCAACTTGGTTGGCTCAGCACCTGTGATTATATCTACTATAGGAGGGACTGTCAGAGGGAGGTTGGAGCCGGCAAATTGAGTCTGTAGCGCATGTCGGAGCTGCAAATATCTGAAGAAGAGATGGTTAGGGAGTGTGAATTCTTCCTTTAGCATTTGAAAGGATTTAAGCCCAGTGCTAGTCATAACTTGGTGCATGTACAAGATCCCATAACGTGTCCAAGCTGCGGGATCCAGAACGGACAGCAGTTCGGGCAAGCGAGTGTTGAACCAGAGAGGAGTGTAAGGCCGCGTACACACGGGCGGACTGTTCGCCCAACTTTGTTCGTCAAACAATCCGACAAACAGTCCGCTCAAAATTTGCATGAACGGACTTGACCACACACGATGAACGAACAGTCCGCTGAAAGCGTGCGCGATGACGTGAACGGCAGGTACGACGGGACGAGAAATTCGACGTCCAATACACTGCAATGCAACCTTCGCCGTGTAAATCCTTTCTGAGCATGCGCGAAACTTAGTTTGTCGAACAAGCCTACACACGAGCGGACTGTCCGCTGAAACCAAGTTTCAGCGTACTGTCTTACGGAAATTCCGAAAAACTTTGTTCGTCAGACTGTCCGCTGAAACTGTCCGCTGAAGCCCACACACGAGCGGACTGTCCGCTGAAACACTGTTCAGCGGACAAAGTTGGGCGAACAGTCCGCCCGTGTGTACGCGGCCTAAGAATGAATCTGTGGGGTCCCAAGTTTGTTAAGGGCCGTCCGCCATATCCTCCTGTGGTGCGTCAACATGTCTACTTTTTTTTGATAGGGGGAACGTCTTGACAGTGGGGCCCTAAGAACTGACTGAAGTGGGGTGTGGGCAGGGTCGCCAGGGCGTTTACAAAGTAATGTCTGGTATCTTGGTAGCTCGCTCTTGTCAAAGTGATAAAAATGGGACAATTGGGAGGCAAGATAATAATCCTGGAAATCTGGAAGAGCAGCCCCTCCCATTGTCACTGGGTTCTTCAGAAGTCTCCAAGACAATTTGTGTCTGCTGTGGCCCCATATAAATGAATTGAGAATTGATTCAATCGTCTTGAAAAAATTTTGTGGTATATACAGAGGTGCATGCCACACCGAATAAAGTATCTTGGGCAGAAGTATCATCTTGACAAGATTGATGCGTCCCATAACACCCAGAGGTAGTCTGGCCCAGGTTTGTGTCTTGTTCTTGACCAGGGTGTAAAGGGGTTCAATGTTTAGGGGTACATAGTCTGTCAGCGATCTAGTGACCTGCACTCCCAAATACTTGATCACGGAAACCCTAGGGAGATCTAGAGGAGGGGACGTGGGTACAGGGGGGAAATGATCAAGCGGAAGGATCTGGGATTTGGACCAGTTAATCCTCAGACCCGAATGACTACCAATACAGTCTATGGTGTGGAGGGCTGCAAGAAGGGAGGGACCCGAGTCAGCTAAGTATAGGAGTGTATCGTCAGCATACATCCCAATCTTTTCCTCCAGGTTTCCTATCCTAAGACCACGAATTTTGGTGTCTGCGCGAACCATAATAGCCAGTGGCTCCACAGCCAGCGCATACAACATGGGGGAAAGGGGGCCGCCTTGTCGAGTCCCTCTCTCCAGCGGGAACTGATCAGAGAGCCAGCCGTTCACAAACACCTTGGCCCTCGGGGATTGATACAGGAGTTGGACCCATCGAATAAAGTTGGGGCCAAGTCCAAATCCCGAGAGGCACTCCCACAGGTAGTTCCACTCCACGGAGTCAAAGGCCTTGGCAGCATCCAAAGCCACCACGACCCGCGAGCCGACTTCATCATGGGATCCCTGGATGTTCATAAGTAAGCGGCGGATATTCATGGCGGTGTTTTTCCCTGGCATAAAGCCAGTCTGGTCAGGGTGGATCAGTGAGAGGATAACCTGATTAAGGCGGGAGGCAAGAATCTTGGCCAATATTTTAATGTCGACCTGTAGTAAAGAGATAGGTCTATATGATTCCGGATAGTGTGGGTCCTTCCCTGGCTTGGGAATCACAACTATTTGTGTTTCTCTCATGGAGGGGGGTAGAATTCCCGTGTCAAATATGGACTCATATAAGTCATGGAGTTTAGGGGTCAAAATTTCAGAGTAGGTGGCGTAAAATTCTAGCGGCAGACCGTCCAGTCCTGGTGCTTTTAGAAGTGGCCAGAGAGGAGATAGCCTTGGAAATATCCTCCTCAGTAATGGGGGCCTCTAAAAGGTCACGTTGGGCGTCGGTCAGTTTGGGAAATGTAATTCTCGCTAGATAGTCTCTGGTGGTTTGGGGAGTATGAGTGACCCGAGTGGCGTAGAGTGCTCGATAAAATCTCGCAAATTCCTCCGCCACCTGTTGCGGATCAGTGATACCATTCCCCTGGTTGTCCATCAGCGACACCACAACTGGGGGATGGGAATCCAAGTGGGCGAGGTAAGCAAGTAGTTTGCCCGATCTTTCTCCATACTCAAAGATCCTTTGCCTACAGAAAAAGATGCGTTGCTTGGCCTGTTCCGTATGTAATTGGGAGACCTGTCATAGCTGGAGCTTAAGAGTAGTGGCTGCGTCAGGCGAGGGATTTCGGAGAAACTCCTCCTCCAATCTTTGTAGGTGGTCCGTAGCCTGTTGGACAACAAGTTTGGACGACCGCTTAAGTCTGTTAATACGCGTGGTGAGCAGGGAGCGGGCGTAAAGCTTAAATGTGTCCCACACAATGTCGTACGTGGTGGAGTCCCCGTTAACTGCAAAATAGTGCTGCAACTCCGTAGGGATGTCTTCCTGCTCCCGCAGGGCGGCCAACCAAAATGGGTTCAGCCGCCAAGTAGGAGAGGGAGAGGCCCCCAGGAGCCGCATCGTAATCCAGTAGGGGGCGTGATCCGAGAGGATCCTCGGAGCAAAGCCCACATCTTCCAGTCTGGGTGTCAGGGTCTGTGAAACGAGAATTAAGTCAATTCGGGACATTGTGTTATGGCTGGCTGAGAAGCACGAGTATGCTTGAGCATGCGGATGCTTGTGGCGCCATGTATCCACAAGAGCAAAGTCGGTCAATATACGGTGTAGTCTGGTATGGGCTGGTGGGTCACCAGGGGAGTCCGGGGTGCCCATGCGATCCAGAGCGGGAATGAGGGTCATATTAAAGTCCCCCATCCACACTGCCGGCACCGAGGGGTAGTGTGCCATAAATGCGAGGCCCTCCTTAAGTACAACTGAGTTATAGGGAGGGGGGACATAGCAGGCTATTATCAAGATAGGGGATCCATTAATGGTAGCATGTAGGAATACATATCTGCCCTGCCGGTCCGTCTGGAGCAGCACTAGATTAAACGGCACCCTTTTAGCAATTAGGACCGAAACCCCCCTGGAGTATGAGGTGTGGGTAGCATGGTACGCCCAACCTATCCACGGCTTCTTAAGAGAGGACTGGAGATGGCCAGTAACATGGGTCTCAACAAGCGCGATAATGTCAGCACGCTGAGACTTAAGGAATGTCAGGGCGGCAGTGCGCTTTATCTTATTCCGCATGCCTCTGACATTCCACGTAAGGAACTTTAAAGAGCTCATGGTGGGCGCAGGGCGTAAACAATAAACCACAGGCGGGCCAGAATCAGCAGGGCAGTCATGGCCAAGTCAGTGCGCACAGAACACAATAGCAGCCAATTCCACAAATGTATGTATGACTTTAACATGGTACCTTTAGCATAAACAAACGTTAGCAAACATAATGGTATAAAAAAACTAAAAACCACAACATCCCACCCTCCACCCAGTCCAGTGCCACCCCAACACGGCTTGGACATCATACCCCATAACTGGGTACCAACAGGGGACATCCAATGTTTAGAATCCATTGGAGGCAAGGAACTTAATTGCAGAGAAGCATAGATACCCAAGATAACAGAGAGAAAAACAAAGGGGGAGAAAAAAAAATCAAACAAATGGGGGAGGGAGAAGTACACAAAAATCCTAAAAATCCTAGGGGGCGACTTCTTCTCTGGAAGGTGCATGGGGAGTAGGGGCCACAAAGGTGTGATACCATCATGGCTAAGCAGGGGGGAGCTCCGACCGCCATAGGGATGATGAATAAAGTACAGTAGAAAAGTCCTGGACGTCGTATAATCTTCGGTCTTCCCCAGGTGCTCCTCAGGCCCAGGGGAGGTAGGGATCTCAGATCAGCGAGAACACTGGGAGAGGCTAGGCATGCTGTGAGACCCAGTACGAGATGTAAAGAAAATCTTCCCGGGATAGTCCCCTGGCCCTACAACGGGCGTCGATTGATAGTGTGCTCATCGCGACTACTCAATCATCAAAGTAGCAGGAGGAGAGATCGCGGTTATCCACGGGGGCGGGAGAGGAAAAAGAAAAAAAAAAAAAGGGGGGAAAAGCATCCACAGTGGACATGTAGGGTGACATGTTCAGTCTCGGCGTTCTCTCTGGTCAATCCAGGAGGATGCCAAGGCAGGGTCTTCAAAAAAGTGGGTTCGGCCCTCACATTCCACGCAGGATACAGCATTGCATATTTAAGGTGTAGAACCCGAAGGCGTCGCTTAACATCCTGGAACCTGGATCGCTGCCGTTGTACCTCACTGGAAAAGTCTGGGAATACTGCCACATGAGTATTGGTATGGGGGATATTGCCCCTCTCTCTAGTCAGGCAGAGGATTATGTCACGGTCTCTGAAGTTAAGAAATTTCGCAATCAGAGTACGCGGCGGGGCCCCCTGGGGAGGGGGACGGGCCGGAATTCGGTGAGCTCTCTCCACAGCGAACATCACCGAGAATGCCTCTCTTCCAAAGGTGGAGGTCAGGAGATTTTCAAGGAAACCCGCCGGATCGTTGCCCTCAGCTGACTCAGGGAGGCCAATGAAGCGGAGATTACATCTTCGGAGACGGTTTTCCATGTCGTCCTGTTTCGCGCAAAGCTGTTGCAGCTGACGGCGCACCTCGTCAGTGGTGTGTTGCAGGGGATGTATGATGTCTTCAGCTCTACTGATGCGGGTCTCCGTCTCTGCCACACGATCGCGGAGGGTAGAAAGATCTTGCCGGATGAGAGACACATCAATCTTGACCTCCTCAATTTTGGAGGTGAGCGTACTCTGACAGAGGGCTATAGCGTCCAGGACTTGGGTAGTGGCCGACGTAGAGTGATCCGCGTCAGAGGGAACACCAGCGCTATCTTTGGCCCGGTGGTCCTCTTCATGGCGGCGTTATCTGGCAAGCTTGTCAGCGGCCTCGTTGGACTTTTTCGGAGGGGACATGGTCCAGGATGGTCCGGGGTGTTCCAAGATGGCCGCTAGATACTAGGCCAGCTCCTCAGTCGCCCCTCTCGGAAGAATCGCTAAGTGCTGCAGGTACGGTTAGCAGATAGGGGTCTGGTGCCTGCAAGGATCAGTAGCTGCAGCAGAGGAGAAACGGGCACAGGAAGGGGAGGTGGACGCAGAGTACTTAGTAAGGGACTGCGGTGGGTGTAGCAATAATGGCCACTTCTCCAGGGCACAGGCCGGCCCCGCAGGCTATCTAACTGGCTGCTGCAGGATAGAGGGGCACTTCACTGGTGGCAGGGGGCGATTTGGCAGCCACAGGCAGGCGGATGGATGGATGACAACTGTGAAAGAGGCCTATAGAGGCTGCGGCGGGTGGAGCAAGATGGCCGCCGGCTCGGGGACCAGGCCGGCCCCGCGGACTATCCAACCGGCCTCTACCAACACAACAGACACCACACCCGTGGCAGAGGGCGACCTGGCATCCGGGAGTAGTGTGGGGCAATTCCGGAGCGGCTCGGAGGGCTGAGGAGGGCCGAGAAATCCGCCGCCGGGTGGAGCAAAATGGCCGCCGACTAGGCCGAAGCCGCGGACTGTCCTACAGGCTGCCCCCAGGGAGATACTGCTTACCGGAGCGGCGCCGTGCGGCCTCCAAATCGGGCAGATGGCTCCAGGGGAAGAGCAAGGGGTAAGTCAGGGTCCTCCAGGTGACATGCAGGGGAAGGATGGTGCAGGATGATGAGAAAAGGAGTACGGACGAGCGGAGCCCTCACTGCAAACGTCCTACTCCATTACACTCCAGGCCACGCCCCCCGTAAATTAATAATTTATGGGGGACTGCAACAAATGCTTTTCAGAGTCCAGATACACCACATCCACAGGCCCCCCTATCTAGATGGCTGCTCACTTCCTCATAAAATATTAGCAGATTGGTCAGGAACGTCCTCTCATAAAACCATGCTGATTGCCAATAATGATATTCTTCTTAGTAAAACTTTGGATATAGTCCTTAATCATCCCCTCCAATAACCAATTTACCCACTAGTGATGTTAGGCTGACTGGCCTAGAATTCCCAGGAATACAGTTGTGCTCATAAGTTTCTTTAACACTTTTCAGAGAATATGAATGAGAACACAAACTTTTTTTCATTCATGGTTGGTGTTTGGCTGAAGCCATTTTATTATCAACCAACTGTGTATTTTTTAAATCCTAATGACAACAGAAACTAGCCAAATGACCCGGATCAAAAGTTTACATACCCTAGTTCTTAATACCGTGTATTGCCCCCTTTAACATCAATGACAGCTTGAAGTTTTTTGTGGTATTTGTGGATGAGGCTCTTTATCTTCTCAGATGGTAAAGCTGCCCATTCCTCTTGGCAAAAAGTCTCCAGTTTCTGTAAATTTTTGGCCTGTCTTGCATGAACTGCACGTTTTGAGATCTCCTCAGAGTGGCTCAATGATATTGAGGTCAGGAGACTGAGCTCGCCACTCCAGAACCTTCACTTTATTCTGCTGTAGCCAATGACAGGTTGACTTTGGCCTTGTGTTTTTGGATCATTGTCATGTTGGAAGTACATCTCTCTCCAAATGTAGAGGTTTTGGCTGTGGCCAAAAAGCTTAATTTTGGTATCATCACTCCAAATGGCTTTGTGCCAGAAGGTTTGAGGCTTGTCTCTGGGCTGTTTGGTGTATTGTAAGTGGGATACTTTTTTGCGTAGTAATGGCTTTCGTTTGGTGACTCGACCATACACCTTGAAAAAGCCACACCTGAAATTTTTTGGTCTACTTGACCGTGGTTTGGTTTCAATAGAACCCCTCATTTTCCACTTCTTGATTAGAGTTTGAATACTGCTGACTGGCATTCTCAATTCCTTGGATATCTTTTTATATCCTGTTCCTGTTTTATACCATTCAACTACCTTTTCCCGCAGATCCTTTGACAAATCTTTTGCTTTCCCCATGACTCAAAATCCAGAAACATCAGTGCAGCGCTAGATGAAAGATGCAAGGATCTTTCAGGAGTCCTGAAACATATTGATCTTTTTCTACACACACTAATTACAAGCAAGCAGATCACAGGTGAGGATGGTTACCTGTTAATAGTCATTCAAACCCCTTTTTGTATAAACTTGTGTGCATGTTATCAGGTCAAAATCACCAGGGTATGTAAACTTTTGATCAGGATCATTTGGGTAGTTTTGTTTATCATGATTTATAAAGAGTAAACACAGATTGATGATAAATGGCTTCAGCTAAACACCAACCACGAGTGAAAAAAAGGTTTGTTCTCATTCATATTCTCTGAAAAATGGCCAAGAAATCAGAAATTCTACCAGGGTATGTAAACTTATGAGCACAACTGTATGTCTCTGCCTTTACGTTGGCTTTTCTCCAGTCAGCTGGTACCAATCCTGTCATTATGCTGTCCACAAAGATCAGGAATAATGGCCTGGCTATAAGGTGACTGAGTTCTCTGAGGACTCTTGGGTGTAAGCCATCTGGTCCTGGTGATTTATTTGTGTTAAGTTTTATCTCTCGCTTACTGGGCACTTAACCCCCCCCCCCCCCCCCCCCCCAGACATATTTTTAGCTTTCAGCGCTGTCACACTTTGAATGACAATTATAATAATTATAATTTTTTTTCACACAAATGGAGCTTTCTTTTGGTGGTATTTAATCACCACTGAGGTTTTTTTTTTTTTGCTAAACAAACAAAAAGACAGAAATTTTGGGAAAAAAAGAAACATGTTTAATAGTTAGTTATAAAATATTGCAAACGGGTAATTTTTCTCCTTCACTGATATTCGCTGATGAGGTGGCACTGATAAGGTGGCACTGGTAGGTGGTATTGATAGGCAGCACTGGTGATGATGCACTGATGGGTGACACTGTGGGCACTGCTAGGTGACACTGGTGCTCTGATGTCCCTCTCGCAGCCGCCGGTGATTAGCTTTTTGTTCCTCCTCATGCATGTGAGAAGAAAAAAATAGCCAATTATCAGCTCTGTTTACGTCATAGGATCAGCTATCATTGGCTAACAGCTGGTCATGTGGTAAGGGATCAGGATTGACCCCTTACTCCAATCTTTGATCAGTCGAGTCTTATAGACTCGCTGATCACAAAACACGTTGCGCACACCCTGCAGGGGGCGCACAGGCCGGTCAAGCACGGGAGGACGTCCATGGATGCCCTCCCGGCAAATTAAGTCTGTGCTGCAGCCGTCTTTCGGCTATAGCTGGGCGGGAAGTTGTAAAGTCTTTAATTGACTCCAGCCTCTGTTAGCCACGTGATTATGTCAGGGGTTGTTGCATAGTAGGTGAGGTTGAAAACACACAAGTTGATCAAGTCCAACCTATGGTTGTATCACTAACACTACAGTTGCTGTCAGTAAACCATTTTTCTTGCGTAAAAACTGTGGAGGAGAAGAAGGCATTTAGCAAGTTTCCTCTGTCACCTGTAACCATCCTCCCATCCTTGTCTTTTAAGTGTGCAATGTGCTCTGATTTTGTCTTTTAACTATTAATATATCAGAAAAAAAAATTGGGGGTTATTTTTACTCTCCCACAGGGTTCATGGGGGGGCCCTGGGCAAAGGGAGATCATGGGGCCCCCTGTGTCCCTGCCCATGTTCAAGCTACAGCCTCACAAAGTCCCACCTACATATTTCACTGCCCACATTGCATGCATTCAAAGAATTTCTCTACACTATGTTCAAAATAAATGCTTATTATAGGAATTAAAGAAAAATAAAATGTACATTAAAGTGCAACATTGGTACATTTTCAAATCACATTTTTTCATAAATTAACACAATATAACTGCTGCAACAAATGTCTTCTTAGCTAACCAGTTTAATAAAAAAAAATACAAAAATAAAAATCTCTGACCAGCATGTTACAAAAGCAGTAAATAGATAAGTTCAGGTGACATCTTAGCAAATTTGTTGATGATTTTCTTTGTTTAGTGCAACTTGCTTTTCCATTGCAATGGGCATCGATGGCTCCAGGTTGTGTTGTGACAATGATGATCTTCATCTTGACTTTAGGATTTTTAACTTTGCAAAAGCATCTTTCACATGTACACTGAACACAGTTGGTACTGATAAAAAAAGTTTGAAAGCACAGGACACACAGTTCTTGCAGGAGTCCTTCTTTACAGCAGCTGTAGAAGTGGATGGATCACTTGTAAACACAGAAGTCTGGTTTCTGTTTTTACAAGTGACAGCTCTGCACTCTGTATGTAATGCAATCCTGGTATTTAATGCCCCTTTAAGACCCTCCTGCTGTTTTTGTGAAATTTGACTGAAGACACCCACTATTTGATGTTATTTGGAGGGTGTGTGTGTGTGTGTGTGTGGGGGGGGCGGGGGTTTGTGGGACCGTGGTTAAGTTCCAGCACCTATTGCTTGAGAAAAAAAGCCCTGGAATCACCTATGCACTTTTCTAAAAGCAGACAGTGATTCAGTGAGTAAGACATGCAGGCTTTTACTGCTGGAATCTTCAATAGTAACAATAATCTTTCCTTAACTTTATCACCAGCAGCATACCGAACAACAATAGCACACTGATCTTGAGTTGACACATCTTGTGGAGTCCATTTGAATTGAACATAGTCCAGAATTCTCCAATTATTTTACTATTGCCTCTTTTAACGTGTCACCAAGAATCACAAATAACTTTGTAATAGTAGATTTACTTAGGAAAGTTACAAACTTCCCTCTTCCCTTTTTTTTGCTGGATCACGGCTCTTTGCTTTCTCTACAATATTAGTTAGGTGCTTCCGACTAGACTGTAGTAGGCAAGAAGTTTTACAATTTCCATGAAATTACCTTGATTTTCAAGATGGTCCTCGTCAAACACACCTGCCACAGATTCTACATGACTGCTCCTGAAAGGCAATGCTTGAACACCAATAAAAAAAACAATATTGATTATGTGGCTTACAATACTAGCAACGTTGTACTTGCTGATTTCTTAGCCCTTGTATACACGGTCGGATATTCAGACAGAAAATGTCAGATCGGACCATGTTGTCGGATAATATGACCGTGTGTGGGCTCCATCGGACTGTTTCCGTCTGACTATCCGACCAACAAAGTTTGAGAGCTGGATATAACATTTTCCGACAACATGATCGTTTGTAGAGAATTTCGATCGGACAAAGTGCCACGCATGCTCAGATCAAATTATGAGACCAAAGCTATCGGCTACTAGCCTGAACGTAGTCCCGACGTCATCACGTTCAGAACGATCAGATTTTCCGACAACTTTGTCCGACCGTGTGTATGCAACACCAGTTTCAGACAAAATCCGTTGGAAAAAATCAGACGGATTTTGTGGTCGGAATGTCCGACCGTGTGTACAAGGGCTTAGACATCTGACTACTTAACAATTTGTGCTTAATGAATCTGTCATTCATATTAACAAAATAAGTATCACTTGCAAGTTTATGGCATTGAGAGTTTTCATGTCTTGTTGTGATGTGTCTCCAGTCCTTGCAACCTTGTATTAACTGAGCCTGCTTGTACTTTTCCTGGCCATAATATAAGCAGATGGAACAATGGACACTACTTTTTTTTCTCATTAAGAGTGACCCATTTTCTTTGTACGCTGGACCCTTGTATGCCTTTTCGGTAAATTACCATTAAATGGTATGTTTATTGTGGGCTGGTTAGGATGAAAGTCCCAAAACCTTTTCATGGAAAGTCCCACTTTATGCAAGTCATGGGGAAAAAAGAAAGTAATCTTCTTTTAATGGCAATTTCTTTACTCCAGATGGATTTTTTTTGCAGGTAGAGGTTCCTGTGTATTTTCTCCAGTCGGTAGATCAATTTCAACATTTGACTCTGTTTCAAGATCTACAACATCTTCTTTTGCTACTGTTTCATCACTGATCTCAATAGGAGCATCTTCATGAGGAACATCATACATTTTTTTTTTTTAACCAAAGAATGAATCAATTTTTCTAGTAGATGCCTCATTTTTTCTTCGTTGCCTACTTAATTTTCTTTTTGTAGCACCACTTTTATGTTTATAAGTTGTAGACATTGCCAATTCATTTTTTATACCTGATGATAAAATAAGGAACAAGTATCCTTTGTCATGGACAGTTGTGAAAAAACATTAACTACAACATGCTTTAACCACTTGCTGACCAGGCTTTTTTTGGCACTTTTTGTTTATATCAGTATTTTTTGTTAGAAAATTACTTAGAACCCCCAAACGTTATAATTTTTTTAGTAGAGAACCTAGGGAATAAAATGGTGATTGTTGCAATTTTTTATGTCATGTTTTATGTTTATTATGGTATTTGCACAGCAGTTTTTCAAACGCAAAATATTTTGGGAAAAAAATAATTTTAATCAAAACAAAAACACCACATATACCTCATATTTTTTTTGTAAAATGCGAAAGATGTTACACCAAGTAAATAGATGTTGTGCTTTAAAATTGTGCATGCTCGTGGATGGCGATAAACTACGGTACTTAAAAGTCTTCATAAGCAAAGTTTTAAATGCCTTTACAGGTTACCTGTTTAGAGTTACACAGGGGGTCTATTGCTAGAATTATTGCTCTTACTCTATGTTCGCAGTGATACCTCATATGTGTGGTAAGAACACTGTTTACATATGTGAGCGTGACTTGCGCATACATTCACTTCTGTGTGAGAGCGTGGAGGGATTGAGAATTTTTTATTTTTTTTTACACTGTCCCTATAATTGTTTTTATAAGGATGACAGGTGCTCTTTATGGAGAAATCTGGGGTCAAAAAGACCCCAAATCTCTTCTTTACCAAGAATAATAATTGAAATCTTATGAGATGAATCCCTCTGATCCATCTGATCTTTGGACAATGAATGACAGTTTTGTGCCCAGCAGTCAGAGCATGGGAGAAATCTTTTTTGATGGGCGGCACAGTGGACCATTGGTTAGTATTTCTGCCTTGGGGTCCTCAGTTTGAACCACAACCATGTTTGCCTGAGAGTACTTGCACATTCGTAAGAGCAAATTATAACTTTTTTTTTTGCCATCTGTGTCCCATTGAGGAGATTTTCTTCACTTCTATTCTATAGCCAAAACAGGAAGTGAGAGGAAATCCATGGTTGTACCAGGGTCACCAGAAATGGTGTCCCCATTGGAAGATTTCCCTTCTATTTCTGTTCTAGTGACAGACCAAAATTTGTGATTTTCTTTCACTTTCAGTGATGACCATAAATGGGACAAAAGAACGGTGAATCTCCCTAATAGGGGCACAGATCGCAACAAACTGGACAAGTCTTCTAACCCCTCTCCCTTCTATCCAACATTAAAAAGTTTTACCTTTTTAATTATACTTTATAATAATTTTCTCCTATCTAATTTGGTGCTAGCATGTGTGTATGTATGCATATAAGATAAGAACCTTGGTGGCAGGAACTGATATGATTGTACCAACTTTGTAAAGCACATGACAATGCAAAAGCATAGCTCCTAACTGTCCCTGATTTTGAGGGACTATCCATCTGTCCCTCTTTCATCCTTATGTGTCCCTCATTTTGGTCTGATCTATATAGTATATAAAATGCACTATTTCAAAAAGTGTTTCCCCGGAGCTAAATCTTTTATCCAATTTCTAAATTGCTGCATTTGTACAATTCAAAATCCAGTACAAGCATACCCCACTTTTAAGTACACAATGGGGTTTATTTACTAAAGCCGGAAAGCCGGAAACCAATGAGCTTCTAACCTCAGATTGTTCCATTAAGCTTTGGTAATAAAACCTGGAAGCTCATTGGTTTCTATGCAGAAGTGAGCCTGATTTTGTAGTTCCCAGCTTTAGTAAATAAACCCCATTGTGTACTTAAAAGTGGGGTATGCCTGTATAAAGGAATGGTAGTGGTAAAAAAAGCACCTGTGGGTTTAATTTTTTATTTTTTGTATAGTTCTCCTTTAAGGGGGTGTGTCTTATGCCTACATAATTTTTCTAAGAGGTGTCCGTCTTTCCCATCCCAAAGTTGGGAGGTTTGGCAAAAGCATGTATTGCAGAGATGTGTGTGTTTTTTTTTTAACCTGTAGCACTGGATGTGGCGATTTGTCTAACTCCTAGATCAGTGGTTGCCGACTTGTGAGTTAGGTGTCCTCAAATGCAGCCCCTGACATCACCAAAGGGACGCACATAATGTTAAATATATGTAATGCTTGTGAGGGGTGTCAATACTACAGACCTAAAGGCCTCATGCACACAGCACTTGGTTTTTTAACTCTCCTAGAAGCCAGCAAAAAAAAACACTTGATGCTTGTAAAAGTGTCTTAACTAGAGGCCTCTATGGGGTTTTTCTCTGGCCATTGCCGTTATTTAGAAATCGGGGCAGCCGATTTTTGAGGCTGATATTAGGCTTTTTTTTTTTTCCTTCATCTCATAAACTCCCACTCCACTCCCCCCTGCTTGCTCCTGTCACTGTAGCACACACTTGATGTCCTCAGTAAAATTGGCACTGGCAGGTTTCACACTGAGCCAATATACATGACATGATATACTGACATGTAATGAATACAGAGAGACCAGCTGTCAAAATTCAGCAGTGATGTCAGGTAAGCCGGACCCAGCAGCTATCAAACACAAGCCAATGATTGGGCTGCTTAAGGGTGTAGGGCCACATACACGTAGCTGCCCGCCCAGATCCCATCCCATTGGCTGGTGTTTGATAGCCGCTGGGTCCTGCCCACCCCGACATCAACGCTCAATTCTGACAGCTGTTCTCTCTCTGCATTCAGTTACATTACATGACAGTGTCACACACTTCACACAGCACTCTGCACTGCTGCCGATTTCTTAAAGGCCAAATATCAGCCGGCTGATATATCGGTCGACCTCTAGTCTTAGTGCTTTTACACGTGTTAAACATTTGGGAGTTAATTAATTTAATTTGTCAAAATTTATTCTGACCATTGAAATGCATTAATGCTAGGCGTGTTTAGAGCTTGAGCGTTAACATGTGCTTAGTTGCATTTCCAAGTATCAAGCAGGCTTTTCTCCTCTGCACAGTGCTGTGCTACTCCTGGACACACTGGCTTTTTTTTTTGTTTCCCCCTGCCTTTAAACTTTCCTGCCACTAAATGTTGCTAAAAGTCTGTGCATGGAGGGACGTTTAGAGGCAGGGGAAAAAAACACCAGATGCCCCTAAGAGCAGCTTCCAAAAACATCCAGTGTGCATAAGGTCTAATAGAGGAAATGAGAGCAGACTGAACATGCAACATTTTTGGCTTGGGATGTGCAGACATGCTGTAGAAGACAATATGACACTGGAAACCTGGTACATGAGGCTATTGCCCTAATAACTGTTCCTGCTACAGACTTCTGAGGTCAAAGGGCCACACATTATATACCAAAGCGCTTGCAGGTTGGGCACAAAGGTCCTAGATTTGGTGCTAGGTTGATGAAAGTACACATTCATATGCGGTATTGCCAGCGCTTGCTCAGCCCAGGAATAGCACCCATTTCAGAAGTTGGTCCTTTTTTAAACTGTTTTCAAGTAAACCCCTTCTAATCCCCAACACATGAGTATGGCCAGTTGAAATTTTGAAAAACAAATGATATTACCCAGAATTCTTTGTACATGGCTGTGAATCCTTGGGAAGGAAAGATTGACCATTGCCTTTTATTTTCAGTGTTGACCTCTGACTTTATGAGCTGTATGTGATGGAAATGGTTTGAGATAAAGCTATGATTATCAGCTGATGTCTGTCATTCTGCCTGTAACAGGTGTGGAGTAAATATGGGAAGAACTTGTCTGACTTTACCAAGCCAGAAAATATTGTGCCAGCAGTGCAGTGTCTGAACGAGCTCATCACCAATATCCTGCAACATGTGCCTGATGTCTTGCTGTACCTGTCCCGACTGAAAAACCAGAGAGTGTTCAAATTCTTTGCAGTCCCACTGGTAAGTAGCCAAAGTTCTGTGGTAAATGGTAGTGTTAAGTGGTTTTGTAGTGAGCAAGAATAGATTTTCTGCAAAGTCATGGATGGTCTTCCTTTCAATTGTAGCCCAACTACAGTATTTCAAAAACGATTCCCCCCACAAGTTAAAATAAGAAAACTGCTCCCACAGCAATGCTTACCCTTACCCTATCTCCGCTGCTGTCCTTTGCAGACTTTGCTATGCAGTCCAGTGCTGGTCCTTTTCTGCATTTGGATAGCGCCCAACATCATTCAACCCACTTCCTGTGACCCTAAAGCATCAAGGTCTTGCCCACAGCTGTGTGGGCTGGGCCAGTTGATCGGTATCAAGATGGAGTAAGGCACACAGAGACCAATAATGTAGCACCATTATTTGGTTAATTAGAAGTAACAAATCCTGCGGAGGGCTTCAGCAAGTTGCTTAACAGTTCCAAAACCATATGGCTTCAGAATCAACTTGGGTACAACCGTTCTCCGCAACAGTACTCTAACACAGTCCCAGCACTTGAGGTATCAATTTAATTATGCTTAAATTCAGGGCTGTCTTTAACATTCCTTGCATCCTGGGCAAACCTTTGCTTGGGCCCTTCCGAATCCACTTACCAGCTATTGGCAGGAAATGTGGGCTCAAGGCAGTGTTTCTCAATTCCAGTCCTCATGGCCCACTAACAGGTCATGTTTTCAGGCTTTCCATTATTTTGCACAGGTGATTTGATCAGTTTCACTGCCTTAGTAATTACCCCAGCTGTTTCATCTGAGGCCGCGTACACACGCGGGGACTGTTCGGCCAACTTTGTCCGCTGAACAGTGTTTCGGCGGACAGTCCGCCCGTGTGTGGGCTTTCAGCGGACAGTTTCAGCGAACAGTCCGCTGAACAAGGTTTTTCGGAAATTCCGAAAAACTGTCCGCTGAAACTTTGTTTCAGCGAACAGTCCCCTCGTGTGTAGGCTTGTTCGTCAAACTAAGTTCCGCGCATGCTCAGAAAGGATTTACACGCCGAAAGTTATAATGCAGTGTATAGGACGTCGTATTTTTCGTCCCGTCGTACGTGCCGTTCACGTCATCGCACACGGTTTCAGCAAACTGTTCGTTCGTCGTGTGTGGCCATGTCCGTCCATGCTAATTTTGAGCGGACTGTTTGCTGAAACTGTTTGACGGACAAAGTTGGGCGAACAGTCCACGCGTGTGTACGCGGCCTGAGGGAAATCCTGAAAACATGACCTGTTAGTGGGCCATGAGGACTGGAATTGAGAAACACTGGCTCAAGGGAAGCTGTCTTGGGCCCCACAACGACTGGGCTAGGGGCAGCTGCCCTGTGTTAAAGACAGCCCTGCTTACTGTACTGGAGCAGCATCTTAGTGAAGAGGGTGGCTGATGGGCAGAGCTCCACCACTATGCAGATCGATGGCAAGGTCTTTGTCTTGAGTCCCCAGATAGTGGAGCCAGTGGCAGTAACTTTGCCCCTCCTCCAGGGTTTGGAACTTTACTGATGGTAGTTTTTGCATATGCACGGGAAGCTCCATACATACGCAGATGGTCTGCAAAACCAGCGAGTTCACAGCTGACCACAGAATCACTTTTGACCCAATGCCCTGTGGCACATCTGCACATGCACAGAGGGTGAGAAGAAAACAATCAGTATCTTGTACCTAGGAGAGAAGCATGGAAGTGATGCTTTTCCAGCACAAATTACATGGGTAAAAAAAAATAATGTCCAGTTGTGAGAGGGGAAAGTGGCAGGACAACATGACCTGCATGGTGAAGGTCCATCCTAAAAATACAAATGGTTTAAGAGCCTGAAAGAGGTGAGATCGGTTCTAGGAGCAAATTGAGGGGTTACTGCAATGTGCATGTGCTGACAGATGACAAGCGTGGAGTTGATGAATTATTGGTGTGTTGTTGCTCTTTTACTGCACAGTCATATTCCTGAAAAGTTGTGGCACCCTCATTGTTGTGCTGTCTAGTGGTGTATGGATTGCAAAAATGGTTCCTTCATTGTCCATTCAGCAGGCTGGAGGTGTGTTCTTGACCAACCTATTCTAACGTCTTTGAATATCAAAGACCTGGGTATACTGTCTTTCCGTAACTATACCATAATAGAACAGTAATTTGTGTATTGCTCGACCATAACTGTTTGGAGCTTTGTTTTTATAGATGATGGCTATCGCTACATTGGCCACCTGCTACAACAACCATGAACTGTTTAAAAGAAAGGTAAAGATCCGGAAGGGCCAGACAGTGACTCTGATGATGGACACTACGGATATGCAGGCTGTAAGAGCCATCACATGTCAGTATGTGGATGAGGTATGGATGTCTTATGGTTTTTAAACCCTTAAAGCAGATAACTTAAATATAAATAATCCTTAAGGCAAATATTAAAGCGGTTCGTATTGGACTGACTCAAATTTTACCTTTTTAAACCTTATGCCGCGTACACACGACCAGACTTTCCAGCAGAAAACACTTTTGACGGAGTTACGACGGACTTCCGACCGAAAGGACTTGCCCACACACAAACAGACTAAAGTGATGACGTATGACGGGACTAGAAAAGGAAGTTCAATAACTGCCCTAGCATCGTATTTGGTCCGTCGGACCAGCATGTAGACAAACGGTTTTCCCGTTAGAAATTGAGTCAGTTGGACAGATTTGAAACCTGTTCTATTTTTAGGTCTGTTGGAATTTTTGAAGAAAAAAGTCTGATGAAGCCCACACATGATCGTAATATCCGACGAATGATTCCGTCTGACCTTTTCTGACTGAAAGTTCAGTCTTGTGTGCGCGGCATTACTTTGCCACCCTAAGGGGGGTGTGTGTGTGTGTGTGTGTGTGTGTGTGTGTGTGTGTGTGTGTGTGTGTGTGTGTGTGTGTGTGTGTGTGTGTGTGTGTGTGTGTGTGTGTGTGTGTGTGTGTGTTTTTTTTTTTGTATTTTTATTTTTTTTCTCTCTTGTACCTTGTTTCTGTAGTGAGCAATGCCTTTTACTATTCAATGTGATATACCCACCAGGCCTATGAAATTCTTGCTGGGGCAACTACAGGGATCTCAGTTCTTACTGATGTAGCACTACCCCTGTAGGAGCTGCTAGTTAAGGGTTCTCTGCTCTTTGCCTTGAACTCTGTAAGAATTTTAGCCCTCTGACACACTAGGTTGAGTGTACAAAGCATGCAAAACCACTAGAAAATGACTGCAAGTAATATCTGGTAACCATTAATGCTACCATGTCCAAGAAAACCGTCACTGAACCATTTGGTAGAGGCAAAATTAACACATTATCAACTGACATGGTGGGTAAAGAGGCAAGTGTGTAAAAAAAAAATGAAATAACACCATTTTGCATACAGATTGATTAGTAATACAGACTTGGCATAAAATGACATGTGGCGTCCAGATCAGCACACACAGGGTAGCAAGGCCATCTAAAGTGCAGCTGTGGGCAGCTGTGGGCAGTAATGAAGCTTAATTTACTAACTATAGGAGGCCATACTGCTATACCGCTCATTTCGAGCGCGTCTCCAGGTAGGCGGGGCCCGCGAAGGAGACGTCGCTAGCCCAGCCACCTGGTATGGACTTAAAGGGGAACCCCAACGCCGAAAAAAAATCGGCGTGGGGGTTCCCCCCAAGTCCACAACAGACCCTTGTCTGAGCACGCTACCCGGCCAGCCAGGAAAGGAGGGGCGAGCGAGCACCCCCCCCCTCCTGAGCCGTACCAGGCCACGTGCCCTCAACATGGGGGTGCCTTGGGGAAAGGGGGCCACGCGCCCCCCACCCCAAAGCACCTTGTCCCCATGTTGATGAGGACAAGGGCCTCTTCCCGACAACCCTGGCCGTTGGTTGTCGGGGTCTGCGGGCGGGGGGCTTATCGGAATCCGGGAGCCCCCTTTAATAAGGGGGCCCCCAGATAACCGGCCCCTCACCCTATGTGAATGAGTATGGGGTACAATGTACCCCTACCCATTCACCTGTAAAATAAAGTACAAAAAAAAACACAACACACAAGATAAAATAGTTTATTGCACAGCTCCGGGGGTCTTCCATCATCGGGGGTCTTCTCGCCGGACTCCTCCGCTATCTTCTTGTAGCTCTTTTGCTAGCGGAGGAGCCCGGCATTCTTCTTTGTCGCTGTGGCCTCTTCTTCCGACTTCGGGGGTCTTGTCCCCCTCTTCGGTTCTTCTGCCGCCGCCGCCGCCTTCCGTTCTTCTTCTCCTTCTTCTCCTGGAGATGTTGACACAAAGCTCTCTCCGGCCGCAATACCAGGGATGCGCTGCGCAGGGACTTGTATAGGGACAAGGGGCGGGGTCATCGGTTGATGTCACATGGGTTGATGTCACATGGCGACAGTCCCAGCATCCTCTGGGACTGTGACATCGTAAGGGGGCGGGGTCACCATGTGACATCAACCCACGTGACATCAACCCATGTGACATCAACCGATGACCCCGCCCCTTGTCCCTATATAAGTCACCGCGCAGCGCGTCCCTGGCATTGCGGCCGGAGATAGCTTTGAGTCAACATCTCCAGGAGAAGAAGGAGAAGAAGAAGAAGAACGGAAGGCGGCGGCGACAGAAGACCAGGCCATCGCCTGTAAAAGAGCTATAAGAAGGCGCGGTGGCCCGGTAGAAGAACCGAAGAGGGGGACAAGACCCCCGAAGTCGGAAGAAGAGGCCACGGCGACGAAGAAGAATGCCGGGCTCCTCCGCTAGCAAAAGAGCTACAAGAAGATAGCGGGGAAGTCCGACGGAAGACCCCCGGAGCTGTGCAATAAATTATTTTATCTTGTGTGTTGTGTTTTTTTTTTTTGTACTTTATTTTACAGGTGAATGGGTAGGGGTACATTGTACCCCATACTCATTCACATAGGGTCGGGGGCCGGTATCCGGGGGCCCCCTTATTAAAGGGGCTCCCGGATTCCGATAAGCCCCTCGCCCACAGACCCCGACAACCAACGGCCAGGGTTGTCGGGAAGAGGCCCTTGTCCTCATCAACATGGGCACAAGGTGCTTTGGGGTGGGGGGGCGCGTGGCCCCCACTTCCCCAAGGCACCCCCCATGTTGAGGGCACGTGGCCTGGTACGGCTCAGGAGGCCCCTCCTTTCCTGGCTGGCCGGGTAGCGTGCTCGGACAAGGGTCTGTTGTGGACTTAGGGGGGACCCCCACACCGATTTTTTTCGGCGTTGGGGTTCCCCTTTAAGTCCATACCAGGTGGCGGGGCCAGCGGCGTCTCCTTCGCGGGCCCCGCCTACCTGGAGACCCGCTCGAAATGAGCGGATTTTTCTCCGGGCGGGAAAAGTCCGTTCATTTCAAAAGTACGGCGGACTGGCACACACACGGCCGGATTGTCCGCCGAAATGCGAGTCCGGCGGGAAGATTGGAGTGCAAAACTACTTTCTAAGTCCGCCGTACTTTCGGGTCAAAAAAGTATGCCGGAGCCTACACACGGGGGGATTGTCCAGCGGACTTGAGTTTGCCGGACTTTTCCACCTGCTTGTTTGATCGTGCATTAGGCTTGAAGAAAAGGGTTTTACCCCTACGACTATGCTAGGCCTAGACCACTGAGGATGTGTGTGTGAAGTGACTTGCTGGAGGGGAAGTCCTTTGTGGTGTTCTGCCGGCTATCAGTGGGGGCCCTTTATGAATTGATGGTGCACTTATCATCCGGTTTAAAAAAAACAGCATGCCCCATAGGTGTGGTACATGTACACTGTAGATGTGAGTCAAATGCATTGATAGTTCAGTATAGGCTTCTAGAGACCAGCCGACCCTCACCTGTCTGCTTTTGTAATCCATCCTCTGGCATGGCTCCACCCTAGCTCTATATTAACCTGTGCACTGCAGGCGAACGCGGCTGATCAACCTTTGTGTGTTAGCTTCCTGTTACCTGCCGTGTGCTCTGCTGTTATTCCGTTACCGACTTTGGCGTGTCCTAGACTATCCCTGTTTGCCTGTGATCCTGACCTTTTGCTGTGTCCCTGACTATTCCTGTCTGCTTGTGGCCCCGACCTTGGCTTTGTCCCTCACCATCTCTATCCTCCTGTTGCCTACTGTGTGAGCTGGGGGACCCTGGGGGTCGCAACCTGGAGCCAGTCCATCCTCACCACTCGAGGCTCTGGTGAACACCTGCTGGCTCTTAGACTCCGCGCCCCAGGGAATCTTACGCTCTAACCCCGGTGGGATCCATCTTGGTGTTCTGGCGGCCCTGCCTTCCTATCACCTTGACCCCCGTCCGCAGCAGTCAGCCGTAGGGTCCACAACCTTGCGGTGCACTCCTAATCCCTATGGGGTGCATCTGTCACCTGGCCTCAAGGTGACCTGACACTTGGCTTTACATGTCCCCCTGCTGGCCAGAGAGAAATGGTGCAGTACAACATCTGTATCTCAGCAGAAAATGAAAATGAAAGTAAACTGATTGTAAAGAGGGAAATGTCCCCAGAACTATATCGCCCAAGAGCCCATTCTATACAGTGTGCATAGGCAGGCTTTTGGGAGTCAAAGCAGCAGCATTGTTTTGCTGGGAAAATATGCAATGTGTGGGAGTAATGAGGAGCAGGGGGATAGGTGAAGACCTGTGGTCCAGTAGGGATAAACACTGACTGAGATTTTTGTGCAGCAGCAGAAGGACTGTCAGTCCAAACAGGAAGTTAAAAGCTCTCTGGTATTTGATGGCTACAGCGCTGATCTGCCTTGCCAGGAGGCCATCAATAGACGTCCTTCCCTTAAGTAAGGAGTCGATCCCAACCCCTTACCGCGTGATCAGCTGTCAGCCAAATGACGGCTGATCACATGATGTAAACAGAAGATCGGTAACACTTTTTTTTTTCTCACGCTGTCATCACCGGCTTCTCTTGAAGGGACATCGGCCGGGAAGAGGCGAAGCCACCTCATATGTGCCCACCAGTGCCGCCTGCTAGTGCCATGAACCGGTGCCCACCAGTACATAAGTGCCACCTATCAGTGCAGCCTTATTAGTGCCCATCAGTGAAGGAGAAAAATTAACTGTTTGCAAAATTTATTAACAAAATATAAAACAGTTTTGTGTTTTTTTACATTTTTTTTTTTTTAACAAGAAATAAAAAACCCAGAGGCAATCAAATACAACGAAAAGAAAGCTCTATTTGTAGAAAAAAAATGATAAAAGTGTAATTTGGGTACAGTACTGTATGGCCGCAATTGTAATTCAAAGAGTGATAGCGCTAAAAGCTGAAAATTGGTCTGGGCAGGAGGGGGGTTTAGGTGCCCAGTAAGCAAGTGGTTAGAGGTTTTTCCACAAAAAATTGTGTAGCGCTCATAAACCAAAAGCTTTTTTGGGTTGAGTGCTGCACCATTTTGTTGTAAATTGTAAAAGTTTGTGTGTGTGTGTGTGTGTGTGTGTGTGTGTGTGTGTGTGTGTGTGTGTGTGTGTGTGTGTGTGTGTGTATATATCTATTATATATAATGTGTATTACACCCCCTTCAAATTTTCCACATTTTGTCTTGTTACAACCAAAAACGTAAATGTATTTCATGTGATAGACCAACACAAGTGGCACAACTGTGAAGTGGAAGGAAAATTATAAATGGGTTTTGAACATTTTTTACAAATATCTGAAAAGTGTGGTGTACATTTGTATTCAGCCCCCTTTACGCTGATACCCCTAACTAAAATCTAGTGGAGCCAATTGCCTTCAGAAGTCACCTAAATAGTAAATGGGGTCCACCTGTGTAATTTCATCTCAGGTTAAATACAGCTGTTCTGTGAAGCCCTCATAGGTTTGTTAGAGAACCTTGGTGAACAAACTACACAAAGGCCAAGGAACACATCAGACCAGTCAGGGATAAAACTGTGGAAGTTTAAAGCAGAACTAGGTTATTAAAAAAAAAAATCCCAAGCTTTGAACATCTCACGGAGCACTGTTCAATCTATCCAAAAATGGAAAGAGTATGGCACAATTGCAAACCTACCAAGACATGGCAGTCAACCTAAACTGACAGGCCAGGCAAGAAGAGCATTAATCAGAAGCAGCCAAGAGTCCCATGGCAACTATATAGGAGCTGCAGGTGTGAGAACCTGTCTACAGGACAACTATTAGTGGTGCACCCCACAAATCTGGCCTTTTATGGAAGAGTGGCAAGAAGAAAGCCATTGTTGAAAGAGCCATAAGAAGTTCCCTTTATAGTTTGCGACAAGCCATGTGGGGGGACACAGCAAACATGTGGAAGGTGCTTTGGTCAGATGAGACCAAAATTGAACTGTGTGGTTGATAACTAACTGCACATCACCCTGAACACCATCCCCAAACCTGGTGGTGGGAGCATCATGTTGTTGTGATGTTTTTCTTCAGAGGGGGGCAGGGAAGCTGGTCAGTTGATGGGAAGGTGGATGGAGCCAAATACAGGGCAATCTTAGAAGAAAACCTGTTAGAGTATGCAAAAGACTTGAGACTGGGGTGGAGGTTCACCTTCCAGCAGGGCAACGACCCTAAACATACAGCCAGAGCTACAACGGAATGGTTTAGATCAAAGCATATTCATGTGTAAGCCCTATCGGACCGTGTTGTCGGATAATCCGACTGTGTGTGGTATGCATCGGACTGATTCCGTCGGAATATCCGTCGGACCCAATTTTCCAACTTGTTGGAAATATTTGCCGACCAACTGGACCGATCGGACATACTCCGATCATGTGTAGAGAATTTTGATCGGATCAAGTGCCACACATGCTCAGATCAAATTCCTACATCAAAGCTATTGGCTACTAGCCTGAATGTAGTCCCATCGTAACGAAATTACGTCATCACGTTCTGAAAGATCTGATTTTTCTACAACTTTGTCCGACCGTGTGCATGCAACAGTTTCGGACAAGATCCGACGGACAAAATCGGACGGATTTGGTTGTCGAAATCTCCGACCGTGTGTACAGGGGCTTACAATGGCCCAGTCAAGTCCAGACTTAAATCCAATTGAGAATCTGTGGAAGACTTGAACATTGCTGTTCACAGATGCTCCCCGTCCTATCTGACAGAGCTTGAGCTATTTTGCAAAGAAGAATCGTCAAAAATGTCACTCTAGATGTGCAAAGCTGGTAGAGACATACACAACGACTTGCAGCTGTAATTGCAGCGAAAGGGGGTTCTACAAAATATTGACTCGGGGGGGCTGAATACAAATGCACGCCACACTTTTCACATATTTATTTGTAAAACATTTTGAAAACCATTTATCGTTTTCCTTCCACTTCACGATTTTATGTGCCACTTTGTCTTGGTCTATCTCAAAAAACCACAATAAAATACATTTCTGTTTTTGGTTGTAACATGACAAAATGTGGAAAATTTCAAGGGGGATATGAATACTTTTTCAAGTCACCATATATGTGGTTTTTATACTTTTGTGAGTATTAATTTTTAACTTTGGTGTAGTAAGAGTAGGAACAGTAGGTTCCAGATGAGTAGGGAAAGCTTAGGGATCCACTCAGGGCTGTCTTTACCGTGGGGCAAAAGGGGCAGCTGCCCAGGGCCCAGTCATTGTTGGGGGTTCCCCAAGCAGCTGCCCCTTTAATCTCGCGGTGCCCGCCAGGGTTTTGTTTTAGCCGGAGTTCAGCCACCTCCGGCGCTGCTCAGTTCCATCACTTGTAAATACAAAAGCGCTGTCTCTGTATTTACAAGTGACAGCGCCCCTCTCCCCGCGGCCGCTCAAACCCCTCCCTCCTCTATACACATTGATCTCTATGAGAGAGCAGAGGAGTGAGGGGCAGGGAATCAGCACGAGTGCCGAACACTATAGGAGAGCAGAGGCGGGAGGGACGGGGAAGCTGCACAGAGAGAAGCTCCTCTTGACTGGCAGCCTGCACGGACACACCGTGAGTACTCTGCAGCTTTCTGATATTTTCTAAGTGGTGCGAGAGGAACTGGGGGGGCTCTGAACTGCGGAAGAGAGCTTTGTATTGTGGGGGGGAAGTAGACAGTGCACTCCACACTCCACGCACCCCTCAGCTCTGCACTCCACACACCCCTGCAGTCTGCGCACCCCTCCTCCCGCAATTCTGCGCACCCCTCCGCCATGCACTCCGCGCACTCCTGCACTCTGCGCACCCCTCCGCCCACAATTCTGCGCACCCCTCCGCCCTGCACTCCGCGCACCCCTCAGCTCTGCACTCCGTGCACCCCTCAGCTCTGCACACCCCTCCGCCCTGCACTCTGCGCACCCCTGCACTCTGCGCACCCCTGCACTCTGTGCACCCCTCCGCCCGCAATTCTGCGCATCCCTCCTCTGCATAGTCCGAGCACCCCTCCGCCCGCAACTTTGCACACCCCTCTGCCCGCAACTCCGCAGATGCTTCAAACCTACACTTTGAGCACAGCGCACCCCTCAGCCCTGAACTCTGCGCACCCCTCAGCCCTGCACTCTGCGCACCCCTCCGCCCTCAATTCTGCGCATCCCTCCACTGCACAGTCCGCGCACCCCTCCGCCCGCAACTTTGCACACCGCTCCGCCCGCAACTCCGCAGACGCCTCAACCCTACACTTTGAGCACAGCGCACCCCTCAGCCCTACACTATGTGCACTCCTCAGCCCTGCACTCCATACACCAATAAGCCCTGCACTCCATACACCCCTAAGCCCTGCACTCTGCGCACCCCTTAGCCCTGCACTCTGCACACAGCGCACCCCTCAACCCTGCACTTTGTACATAGCACACCCCTCATCACTGCACTGTAATGATGTGCTGTAACCTCTAGTAACCAACCAGTGAGCTGTAATGATGTGCTGTAACCTCTAGCACCAGTGAGTGGTTATGATGCGCAGTAACCTTCAGCAACAAATCGGTGAACAGTAATGATCTCTTGTAATTTCTAGCAACCAATTAGTGAGCAACAATAATGATGTGCAGTAGCCTCTAGCAACCAATTGGTGAGGGGTAATGCTGTGCAGTAGCCTCTAGCAACCAGTTTGTGAGCGGTAAGGATGTGCAGTAACCTCTAGCAACCAATCAGTGAGCAGTATTAATGTGCAGTAACCTCTACCAACAAATCAGCAAGCAGAAATTATGTGCTGTAAGCTCTAGCAACTAATCACTGAGACGTAATGTGTGCTGTAACCTCTGGAAACCAATCTCTGCCTGATCTGCTGCAGTGAAGGGATTTTGAGTCTAGCTGCTATTTATTGTATGTCTCAGAGTGTGGGGCTTTGGGGGGGGGGCAAAAAAGTGTTTGCCCAGGGCCCAATCAATATTAAAGATGACCCTGGATCCACTACTTTTGTTGGAAACCTCCCTGCTTGGACACAGACCAACCAGGCCACTTTCTACCCTTCAAGACTGCTGACCATTCGGCTGAGATGTGCTCTGCTACAATCTGCTGTTCATCTGTGAGTGTTCCCAATCGGATTTTCATCCAGGCTTGTTGTGAACTGTTATACTCTGACTACAATACAAGTCCTTTCTATTGCATGTGGACTATTACTGCTGCCAACCAATGCTGCACCCACTGCCAAGCAGATCAGAAAAATGTATTTGAACATATTTACAGTATGGTTTCACAAATGTAAAGTCTTCTATTTTATGGCTAGATTTTTGTACATATGGAATATATAGCCCAGCATGTATTGTGTGCCTCTATCTATAAACAGGAATAATGTTGCAACCTCCCCCATTCTCCCAGCTATTGTGATACAGAAGATCAATGTCTAGCAGGATTTCATTGCAATGTGTTTATGTAGAGCCATGTTGGCACATTTGCAGACACAAGCTTTCAGTTGTTTGGCATTTTCTTTAAATATCAAAACCAGTGATAAATTACTAATCATATGACATCTTTTTTTGATTCATTTTTCAGATCTGTAAAAAGATTCCCCCAAAAGACCCATCATCTGAACAGACGCAAAACATCATAGCTACCATTAGGAAACTAAGTGTGCCCAATGGTGCTACTGGAGGCCCTCAGCTGGCAGTAAATGAGCAAGATTCAGGACTGGTCCACATGGGACAGTGACCTGGGACAATGCACCCATCTCTGTTCAATTCTCTATAGTAATAATCTCTTGGGGGATTCAGAGGATTGAGACGTCTGAGGACACCAATGCAGCTCTTAGTGAGAATGAGATCTTAGTATTTAAAGGTTGAGGTCACTTTACTTTTTTTTTTTTTAACCACTTCAGCCCCGGGAGAATTTACCCCCTTCCTGACCAGAGCAATTTTTGCAATTCGGCACTGCGTAACTGACAATTGCCGACTTGGCTCCCAAACAAAATTGACGCCCTTTTTTCCTCACAAATAAAGCATTCTTTTGGTGGTATTTGATCACCTCTGCGTTTTTTATTTTTTGTGCTATTAACAAAAAAAGAGACAGTTTTGAGAAAAACACATTATTTTTTACATTTTGCTATAATAAATATCCCCCAAAAATATATAAAAACATATTTTTTCCTCAGTTTAGGCTGATACGTATTCTATTTGGTAAAAAAAAAAATCACAATAAGCATTTATTGATTGGTTTCGCAAAAGTTATAGCATTTACAAAATAGGGGATAGTTTTATGGCATTTTTATTCATTTTATGATTTTTTTTTTTTTTTTTACAAGTAATGGCGGCTATCAGCGCTTTGTATCATGACTGTGAAATTATGGTGGACGCATCGGACATTTTTGACAAATTTTTGGGACCATTGTCATTTATACAGCAATCAGTGCTATACAAATGCACTGATTCCTGTGTAAATGACACTGGCAGTGAAGGGGTTAACCACTAGGGGGCAGTGTATGGGTTAACTGTGCCCTGGGGAGTGTTTCTAACTGTGGGGGTGGACGTGGGTACGTGTGACACATCACTGATCTTTGCTCCCGATCACAGGGAGTAGAGATCAGTGACACTGTCACTAGGCAGAATGGGGAGATGCTTGTTTACATTAGCATCTCCCCGTTCTTCCTCCCCGTGAAGCGATCATGAGTATTCCCACTGTGATCGAGTCCGTGGGACCCACGACCCGACTCATGCAGCTGGCCGCCTCTTACAGAGCCACGTACAGGTACGTTAGTTTGCCTGTACGAGCCCTTCTACTGACGTTTATCGGCGTGAGGCGGTTGGCAAGCGGTAAACAGACTAAGTCCAACTAAAACCTTGGGCAATTAAAAAGCACAGTATCTCTTTATCCATGTGGCTCAGGGTCACGCCCACCTTACCGTCACCTCCCGTGGCTCTATTCAACCACCTGGAGCAGGAGAAGCAATGAGTTTACACACCTATGGACTGGCTATACATTAGTAGAATTTCATTCAAATTTTATTTATTTTTTCATTGTAATAATGTTTGTTTATTAGTTGGGTGTCAAATCAACATTTATTTTCAGCCGCAGTAAGAAAAAAAAATTCAAAGAAGCAAGATAGAAAATTTTTCTCAAACACTTTTTCTTTTTTTTTTTCTCTCGTTGCTGGTTTACTCTGTGTAACTACAGCCTTTTGGTCTACAGTCTGTCGCGATAATTTTCAGGTTCCAATTTTTGATTCTCTTTTGGCATTTTCATGGTCTTACACCAGGTCAGGTGCTACTTTCCATCTATGCATAGCTATCCAATGTTTCCTTGTGTCCTACCTCATTGATTAGTTTGATGCCTTCATGTCAGCACTTTGCCTGTTCACTTCTGGCAATGTTTTATACCACTTTCTTTGTGTAGAAACTCTGTACAAAGGCTTTTTAATTTTTCAAAAAAAGTAGCATTTAAAAAAAGGTACTTCAAATAATTTAAATGGAGGGTTGGGGGATGGATGGAAATGTATGAAGGGTGGGGGATGGAAATGTATGAACCAGAGGATATTTTAGTATATAAAGGATAGTGATCTTAAAAGCCTCCTGCATCCCCTCTTGTTCACTCTCTCCTCACCCTGGGTGTTGGGCCCCTTCAGGAGCATGTCCTGCTCTGTTCGTCCACCCCAATAATTAATAAATCCATGACCGCGCTCCAAACAAATCGGTCATGTCCTTTAGTAAGAATGTAAGCTTCAGCTACAGTCTCTGCGTGTGAAGGGCATGGCTGGAATGCTGGAACTTTCAAGGGGTTGTAAACCCTCAAGGTTTTTCCCCTCAATGCATTAAGGTGAAAAACCTCCTGTCATGTAGCAGCCCCCCTTATACTTGCCTGAACCCTGACTCTAGATCCAGCCAGGAATGAGCACACCAGCTCTAGCTGGTGTCTCATGTCTTGATTGTATAGATTGATAGCAGCAGGAGAAAATGGCTGCACTGCTATCAAATCCAATGATGTGGGCGCCACAGGGCTGAGACCTGCTGTTTGTGTCAATAGACACAACAGCAGGACACGGGAGCACACCCGCATGAGTGACCTGAGGGAGAGTGCTTCTTCAACAGGTCACTCGAGAGGAGGCGGCAGGAGCGCCATGGAGGGACCCCCAGAAGAGGATTGGGGCCACTCTGCAAAACTTGTTTGTAAAAAAAAAAAAAAACAGACTGAGCCGCAGGGCAGGATTCCAACATAACCACCCCAAACACACCTCCAAGATGACCACTGCCTTGCTAAAGAAGCTAAAGGTAAAGCTGATGGACTGGCCAAGCATGTCTCCAGACCTAAAGCCTATTCAGCATCTGTGGGGCATCCTCAAATGGAAGGTGGAGGTCTCTAACATCCACCAGCACCGTGATGTCGTCATGGAGGAGTGGAAGAGGACTCCAGTGGCTACCTGTGAAGCTCTGGTGAACTCCATGCCCAAGAGGGTTAAGGCAGTCCTGGAAAATGGTGGCCACACAAAATATTGACATTTTGGGTCCAATTTGTAAATTTTCACTTAGGGTTGTACTCACTTTTGTTGCCAGTGGTTTAGGCATTAATGGCTTTGTGTTGAGTTATTTTGAGGGAACAGCAAATTTACTATGTTATACAAGCTGTACACTCACTACTTTATATTTTGTAGTAAAGTGTAATTTCTTCAGGGTTGTCACATGAAAAGATATAATAAAATATTTTCAAAAATGTGAGGGGTGTACTCACTTTTATGAGATACTGTATGTAAATGTAAAAAGAATAAAAATAAAATGAATATATTTTGTGTCACGTGTCCATTCAATACATATATACTGATTGAATTCTGTTTGTCTTTCTCTCTGCAATAAAAAAAAGTCATTTTTTCAGTGTCTTCCAGTGGGACCCCTCCATTAAGGGCGCACGGGCACCTCTTCCCCCTATCCATGCGTCTGGCCCCTTTAAGGATGTTGGGCGCATGAATTACAGTGGTGGGGTATTTTTAGTTTTTTTTGGTTTTGAAGCACCGATTAGAGACAGACGCTCTAATTGCCTTCAAAATAGGGTAGACTCTGGGCACAGAGAATTGCGCTCAAAGCCGACCCAGGTGAATAAGGAGATATGTTTCCCGATTGGCAAAAAGGAGAGGGAGGAGGAGACTTAAGGCACTGAGCAGGGGGAGGAGAAGATGTTTGTGATGCCTACGGAGGAATGCCATGGAAGCCATCCGTGATTTTCAGCCATGGATGAGATAAGTACACCAACCGACCAACCCAAATCAGGGGATGGCGGGTGCACTGTCTGCTCCCCCCCCCCCAAAAAATAAAATACATTTGTGACATACTGTATGTAATCATTACAACCAACTTCATAAACATCGTATAACAATGGCCATTGGGTAACTGGACAGAGGCAGCAAAAAAGTGGCAGCATTATACGTTACTTCAGGCCTCAGGGAGGTTGCGATGCAGGAGATGACATCATGTGCAGCGGGCCGTGGATTTTATGAGACCGAACATCCTACCATTATGCTTATGCCCTTTGGCATGTGGACTGGGCAGGGTATGAGGTACAGTAGACCTGGGAATGGTCACCATCTTTGTGAAACCATGGGGCTGCAGACAGAGTACTCTATTAGCCCTTGTACACACAGTCGGACATTCCGACAACCAAATCTGTCGGACTTTGTCCGAAACTGTTGCATACACACAGTCAGACAAAGTTGTCAGAAAATCCGATCGTACTTAACGTGATGACGTTATTTCGTTAGGACGGGACTACGTTCAGGCTAGTAGCCAATAGCTTTGGTCTAGGAATTTGATCTGAGCATGCGTGGCACTTTGTCCGATCGGAATTCTCTACACATGATCGGACAAAGTCCGATCGGATCATGTTGTCGGAAAATGTTATAGCCCAGCTGGAAAACTTGGTCCGTCAGATACTGCGACGGAAACAGTCCGCTGGAGCCCACACACTGTTGGATTATCCGACAACGCGGTCCTATCGGACATTGTCCATTGGAATGTCCGACCGTGTGTACAAGGGCTTAGAGGATGGTACATAACTTTTAGTGGCTGGTATGAGGTTTATGAGAGGAAGGACTGGTCATTAGGTATTTAGTAGGTTATCTGGATGGACACCTTGTATATTGGCAATCTTCCTTTTTTTTTTTTTTTTTTTACAAAATGAGGATCACTGGATGCTTTGGATATTGAGGCGCTATCACAAGTTTCTTCATATAATTGGTAAGTAGGGATGAGCCGAACACCCCCCGGTTCAGTTCGCACCAGAACTCTCGAACGGACCCCGCGTTCGTAACGAACGTTAGAACCCCATTGAAGTCTATGGGACTCGAACGTTCGAAATGGAAAGTGCTAATTTTAACGGCTAATATGCAAGATATTGTCCTAAAAAGGGTTTGGGGACCTGACTCCTGCCTCAGGGGACATGGGTCAATGCAAAAAAAAGTTTTAAAAATGGCCGTTTTGGCGGGAGCACTGATTTTAATGACGATTAAAGTGAAAAAAAAAAAGTGAAATATTCCTTTAAATATGGTGCCTGTGGGGTGTCTGTAGTATGCCTGTGAAGTGCCACGTGTTTCCCGTGTTTAGAACAGTCCCTGCACAAAATGACATTAAACGGAAATAACACCATTTAAAACTGCTTGCGGTTTTAATGTTATATCTGGTTCCTGCAATATGGTTGAAAATCATTCAGAAAAATGGCATGGGTAGCCCTCCCTGCCCATTACCAGCCTATTTGGGTCTTGTACGCATATTAAGGGGAACCCCGTACCCATATTAAAAAAAGGAAATGCGTGTGGCCCCCAGGCCCTATATACTCAGAACAGCAGTATACAGGCGGTGCAAACAAGACAGGGACTGTGTAGGTTTGTTGTGTTAAGTTGAATCTGTTTGTAATTTTCAACTGGTACATTTTTAAAGTGTAGCTCCAGTCTAAAAAACTATTTTTAAGCTTTTTGGAAAACATAGGGAAGGGTTATCACCCCTGTATAATTTGTTTTGTCGTCCATCTTTTTTCATCTCACTTGCTGCTGTCTGATGTTTGTAAGTTGGATGTTTGAAAGTAGGGGCCTGCCCTATATTCTCTGCAGAAATGGCGGAACAAGGTGTTGGTTTTGCCACAACATTGTAAGCCCTCAAAGTGACTCTTGGTGGGCACTGGAGCGCCCTGCTGTGAACGATTATATCAAGAATTGTAATTACATGCCATTGTTGAACAGTGGTAGAAAAATTGACCTTTGGTGGTTGTGGTGCTGGTGCCACAACACTATAAGTCCTCACCGTTACTCTGGGTGGGCACAGGAAGGGGCCCTCCTGTGAAATATTATATCAAGAATTGTAATTACATGTCCCTGTTAAACAGGGGCAGAAAAATTGGGCCTTAGGCACTGGTGCCATCACACTGCAACCTCTGCCATATACTCTAGTTTTATTGCAGGAATTAGCCCTGCTGCAAAGCATTGCATCAAAAATTGTAATTACATGTCCCTGTTAAACAGGGGCAGAAAAATTGGGCCTTAGGCACTGGTGCCATCACACTGCAACCTCTGCCATATACTCTAGTTTTATTGCAGGAATTAGCCCTGCTGCAAAGCATTGCATCAAAAATTGTAATTACATGTCCCTGTTAAACAGGGGCAGAAAAATTGGGCCTTACGCACTGGTGCTGGTGCCACCACACTCCAACCTCTGCCATATACTCTAGTTTTATTGCAGGAATTAGCCCTGCTGCAAAGCATTGCATCAAAAATTGTAATTAAACGCCCCTGTTAAACAGGGGCAGAAAAATTGGGCTGCTGGCATCACCCAGAACCAAAAATGTTCTTCCAACATATCAGCGGAGGAGGAAGAGGATAGACAATCAACATAACAGGACAGTCACTCAGCATCAGCATAGGCAGTCTTGAAGGGATGTGGTATTTCAAAAAAAATTATTCAGTTACATCAGCTTCAGGTGCTTGGTAGCTGTGGGTGATCCAAGACTGATTCATCTTGATGAAGGTCAGTCGATCAACTGATTCGGTGGACAGGCGCACCCTGTGATCGGTAACAAAGCCACCAGCAGCACTGAAGGTGCGTTCCGAAAGAACGCTGGATGCAGGACAGGCCAGTAGCTCAATTGCATACTGTGCAAGCTCTGGCCAGTGATCCATCCTCAAGACCCAGTAAGCCAGAGGATTTTCAGTGGGAAAGGTGTCCAAGTCTGACCTTGCCCCTAGGTATTCCTGCACCATGTAAATTAGACGCTGGCGATGGGTGCTGGAACCAATCATACCTTGGGGCTGCGGACTAAAAAATTGTCTGAAAGCATCAGTCAGACGGCCACCTTCTCCACCGCTCCTTCTGACTGATGCCTCAGCAACACGTTGTCCAGGACCAGGAGTTTGTGACCTCCCAGTCTCTGGGAACGCGTTGCACAGAGCTTTCTGCAAGGCCTCCCGGAGATGTCTCATCCTATGCTCCCTCTGCGATGGCAAGATAAGGTCGGCAACCTTACCCTTGTACCGTGGATCAAGGAGAGTGGCCAGCCAGTAATGGTCCCTCTCCTTGATCCGAAGAATACGAGGATCCTTCCGCAGGCTTTGCAGGATCAGGGAGGCCATGCAGCGTAGGTTAGCTGAGGCATTCGGTCCGGAGTCCTCTGGGTCACTAAGGACAACATGATCCGCAGCTACCTCCTCCCAGCCACGTACAAGTCCACGTGTTTCTTGGGACTGTAAATCATCCCTATAAGACTGCTGCTGCTGATGCTGAGTGCCAGCCTCCACCTCCATGCTGACACAATCATCCTCCTCCTCCTCTTCCTCCTCCTCACCCTCTTCCTGTGTGATGGGTGGCACAGCAGGAACACTGTCTGGATAAAGGGGGCCTTGAGAGGCAAGGAAGTCCTCCTCTTCCTGCCTCTGTTCTGCCTCAAGTGCCCTGTCCATTATTCCACGCAGCGTATGCTCCAAGAGGTGGACAAGAGGTGCCGTAGTCGCACAGGTACTCATTGATGGCCCTCTGCTGCGTGTGCAGCCGCTGCAGCATGGCCAATGTTGAGTTCCATCTGGTGGGCATGTCACATATAAGGCGGTTCTTGGGCAGGTTCAACTCCTTTTGGAGCTCAGCCAGCCGAGCACAGGCATTAAATGATTGGCGGAAATGCACACAGACTTTCCTGGCCTGCTTCAGGACATCATGTAAGCCGGGGTACCTGCCCAAGAACCGCTGCACCACCAGGTTAAGGACGTGAGCTACACAGGGCACATGGGTCAGTTGTCCCTGTCGGAGGGCGGAGAGGAGGTTGGTGCCATTGTCGCAAACCACCATTCCTGGCTTAAGCTGGCGTGGCGTCAACCACCTCTCGGCCTGCCCCTGCAGAGCTGACAAAACATCCGCCCCAGTGTGGCTCCTGTCCCCCAAACAAACCAGCGCAAGCACGGCATGGCATCGTTTTGCCTGCGTACTTGCGTAGCCCCTGGAACGCCTACGGAGCACCGCTGGTTCTGAGGACAGAGCACTGGAAGAGGCCATGGAGGAAGAAGAAGAGGAGGGGGTGGAGGAGAGAGGTGTGTCACAACCAATAGTAGCATTTTGGAGGCGTGGTGGCGGAACAACCTCCAACACTACTGCACCTTGTCCTGCATCCTTCCCAGCAGCCAGAAGAGTGACCCAATGGGCCGTGAAAGACAGGTAACGTCCCTGTCCATGCCTGCTGGACCATGAGTCAGCGGTAATATGCACCTTACCGCTGACCGCCCTGTCCAGCGAGGCAAGGACATTGCCTTCCACATGCCGGTAGAGAGCCGGAATCGCCTTCCGTGAGAAAAAGTGGCGTTTGGGGACCTGCCACTGAGGAACCGCACATTGTACAAACTCACGGAAGGGGGCCGAGTCTACCAACTGAAAAGGCAGCAGTTGAAGTGCTAGCAATTTAGCCAAGCTAGCATTCAACCGTTGGGCATGTGGATGGCTGGGAGTAAATTTCTTCCGCCGGTCCAGCAGCTGGGGCAGGGACATTTGCCTGCTATAATCGGACGTGGATGTACCACTAGCAGAGTTCCCGGAAGCACTTGGCTGTGACACACCTAATTCTACACCTTCATTCCTCTCAGAGCAGGTTTCAGAGAGGACTGAAGGTCTAGTGGGGTTGGAGATGCCAGCTGATGAGGAGCAAGGAGAGGTCCGCTTTGTTCTTTGGTGTGGGTCTTTGAGGTACGCTTGCCAACGAGCTGCATGGCAGGTCAACATATGTCTGGTCAAGCATGTGGTGCCCAAGCGGCTGATGTTTTGGCCACGTGAGATACGCTTGAGACATATGTTGCAAATAGCAGCGGTGCGTTCTGATGCACTCGTCTCAAAAAAGGCCCACACCAAAGAACTTTTAGAATAACGCGCAGAGGAAGCGCTCTGCGCAGGCGGAGCTCTGCGGTGTGATTCAGTCGGTGTGCTGCCCCTAAGCTGGCCCCCGGAGGGCATCCTGCCTCGTTGGACATGTGCCTCCTCCTCCTCCTCCTCCTCCTCCCTCCTTCCAGGCACCCACGTGGAGTCAGTGCCCTCATCATCCCCTCCCTCTTCATCGCTGTAGCAAACCTGGCAGTATGCTGCAGCTTGTGGAACATGACTGCCAGATTGCTGTGCTTCTTGAGCATCCTCTCTCTCTGCGCTCACGCTACTGCCTTCCTCTAGCTGAGTGTCATCATCAGAGCCCACCAAACACTGGGCATCCTCCTGGAGCATGTACCCAACACTGTGCTCAAAGAGTTCAGGAGACTCCTCAGGAGGACGTGGTGGGTCTAGGGAAGGAGTCACTGATGATGACATTGAGAGGAGGGAAGACGATGCGTTGGCAGCTGCTTTGCTACTACCCTGAGACTGGGTGAGAGAGGATGAGGAGGATGAAGAGGGCTTGGTCATCCACTCTACCAAGTCGTTGGCATGTTGCGGTTCAACATGTCCAGCTGCAGAAAAGAAGGACAAGCATGTCCCATGGCCACGTGCTGATGACAATGCACCGCGTCCACGACCAGCACTGTTGTCTCTAGACACAGAGCCTGCTTGCCCTCTTTTATCGGCTCGCGCCTGTCTGCCTCTCCTTGCTGGCCTTCCAGACATGGTAATGGCCTGAAGGGAGTTGGGTAAAACAGTAGTTGGGTAGTTTATATTGTGCTGTAGGCACACAACACCCACTAACTCCTGCAGATGCCTTTTTTATAGAACAGCAGAGTTAAAGGGGTATATACAGATGTATACTGTACTGTGCTGTGCTGGAAGCACACACAACTTCCAATAACTCCTGCAGATGACAATTGGGCCCAAATAGAGAACAGCTATGTAGGTGGATTATAGCGGTATGTACTGGGTACAGAGCACGCAGACAGCACGCACTATCTCCTGAGTGACACTACTGACTGCAAGCTCTATTGTTAAAGATGGACCACTAGCTATATAGGTGAGGTGAATATCACGGTGTATACTGCGGTCAGGGCACGCAGACAATAACCAGAAAACAGCAGAGTTAAAGGGGTATATACAGATGTATACTGTACTGTGCTGTGCTGGAAGCACACACAACTTCCAATAACTCCTGCAGATGGCAATTGGGCTCAAATAGAGAACAGCTATGTAGGTGGATATAGTGGTATGTACTGGGTACAGAGCACGCAGACAGCACGCACTAACACTACTGACTGCAAGCTCTACTATTAAAGCTAGATCACTAGCTATATAGGTGAGGTGAATATAGTGGTGTATACTGCGGTCAGGGCACAGACAGTAACCACTACACAAGAGCAAGATAGTAAATCAGCCAAAAACGATTGGTGTGTAACTGTGTTGAAGGTACACAGAACACCCACTGCTTCAGATGCTAACTAACACACTACACGAGGCCGCCTCAAAGGCGGCCTTATATAGTGTGGGGCGTGCACTACACAGCCTGAGCTATGATTGGCCACAGGCAGGATGCCTGTGGCCAACCATGGCTCTCCTCGCTGCTGGCGCTGCGATTGGCCAAGCATGCGGGGTCACAGTGCATGCTTGGCCAATCGTGAGCCAGCAATGCATTGTGCCATCGCAGTGCATTGTGGGCCACACGAATTTTGCCGCGAAAGGCCCAAACGTTCGGAATTCGGCGAACGCACGAACGACCAATGTTCGAGTCGAACTTACGTTCGACTCGAACACGAAGCTCATCCCTATTAGTAAGTGTAGAGTAAAATCTGAGGGGTTTTTTATGCATAATTTTGATACTTTCGAGCATTTACATGTTATATCTATATATATTTTTTTTTCTCTTTCTGAATGCATAAATATATTTTTGTAATGTTTTAGAATGGTACTACAGTGGCTTTTCCTTGAGAGTCCATAGTGTCATTACTGAGGGCAATTAGGGCTCCCCCTCAGGAAGATAAGGTAAGTTGGTGAAGTTATCACACCTAGTTCTGTGTTTGTTCCCCCTAGGTTTAGATTTTTTTATTTTTATTTTTTCAAATATTTTACTTATGGAAAACAGGAAAAGGCAGATCCAAAAATGCTCATCCACATTGTATATGCATCAACTTAAACAAAAGAGGCATACATACAATCCAAACAGAAATTCTGCGTTAAAGGAACATACACTTAAAGGAAGCAGTACTAAGAATAATTCCATAATATTATATATTATAAGTTAAGTTAAGTATAAGTTAAGAGAGAGGATAAACAGCTGGGGGGGCACTAGGTGAGGGGAGGGTGAAGGAGATCTGAAGTATTGCGATGGCACATTATGCAGATGGTAAGGTCCGTTGGGTCGGTTAGGAACTTAGCAGGGCTTTCCCCTTATCAGAAAAGACAAACATATTCCACAGTCTCCAGATCTTGGAGTATGTTTCGTGTTTATGTTGTGCCGTTAATATCAAATTTTCCATTTTTGTTGATCTCTTCCACTTTTTGAAGCCATTTCCAATTCAAAATTGTTTTTTCCAATTCAAAGGTGATGTATTATGGCTCTTTAGATTTTATGCCACTGTAGGATAACCCCTTTTTTTTCCTCCTTTTTGCTCTCTTACTTAACAGCTGCTGTTATATTATGTCTATGAAGTTGTTTTTTATTTAATTTATGTGTGTGTGCGCATGTATATATTGTGAAGTTTGGGGATACTAGCTCTGCGGGATTAAGTGCATAAACCGTTATCAGGTGAAACCAAAATATATTTATTTATAATTAAATCAAAAATAAAGCTTTTCTTCAGCATATAAAAAAAACATAAATTAAAGTTCGCTTATCTTCAGCACAAAATAATACAAAAAGAAAAGCACCTACAGTTCTGTAGACCAAAAAGTTTCTTTAGAGTCCTTGCAGAGATCTTTTTGTAGCCTCCAAACCAGCAAACAGCAAATACAACAGCACAGCCAGACAGCTCCTCAGACAGGTGTTCATCTCCTTCTCCTCCTCACCACCACCTCTCTACTACTTCCTGTCTTATAGGCTGTCTTCCTGGAGGCTGTTAACCCCCTGTGGTCAGGGAGGGAGGCTCTTTCCCACCCAAATGTCACTTTAGAGCCTCCCAAATTCCGGGTCCCAACTATCTCTCTTAAAATATAGAGAGGACCGCGAATCAGTCTTCTCCCGAAAACTATTTGTCACCCATTTTTGGGTGACCCCCTGAGGCCTACAATGATTCCCTTAAAGGGACCACATCCCGAATATAGGCGCCACATAGTACCCGTCCAGCACCCAACCTTGGCGTCCTGTAAATATGTATGTGTATATATATGTATATATATATATATATATATATATATATATATATATATATGTGTATGTGTGTAGCGGTCACTACCCAAAGGTAGGTGATTTGTGAGTGTTTTTCAGTGACAGGACCCAGAGTCAGGCAAATTCAACCAGGCCTGTGACTCCAGACAGGCCTGGATGTTTTGATCTGGGGAGTGGGAGTGTTAGTGTAGTGGGAGGTGTGGTTACCTGTGCTCTGTTTCAAAGGATACCTTTCAGTGGAATTGTTCTGGAAGAGGGGCAGGACTTGAGAACTGAGTGGCAGGCAGCTCATGTGAGGAGCTCTACCAATCATTAATTTGTATTGGCAGAGGGGAAGGCTTCCATATAAACTGGGGTCACATGCTTCTGAGGAGTCTCTAGTCTGGTGTGGATGGAGAAAAGCAGCATGGAGTAGTTGGTGGTAGCCTGGGTGTCCCCCCTCCCCTTGCAGGGAGGGGAATGCACTACACAGAGAGGAGAGAAGGAGGAGTCATCAGGTCGAAGTAAGAACTAAGCGAACAACAAAGACTGGGTGATTGACTTTCTGTGACTGGAACATGGACTGTTGATTGGGAGGACAAGTGAGTGGAAACCCGGGGAAACAGTACTTCCAAAGACTGAGGGATGCTGGAACGGGAGTCATGGAAAGAGGCAGTGATGGCCTGTGGCTTAGGTTCCACACCCAGGGAAATCCAATCAGTCAGGCAGAGGGGGTTATTCAGAGTGGTACCTGTACTAATTAAAGTAGCAGCCAACAGGCGGAGGTAGAGCAGCAAGTGTGCCCGGGATGCAAAAACATTCTAAAGGAAAAGGCCTCAGGGTAAAGAGTTAGTCAGAGTGACTCCATATCATCCAGCCTATGTGTATTCTCTGCGACTATATTTGTGAAGAGTTATTATTTTTTTTTTTTTTTCGTAAAAGTTTTATTTTCAAAAATAAGTGATGGTACAAGGTGTACAAAGTGTATAAACAAACAGGTTGAGTCCAGATAACAGAGGCTAACGAAAACGCGTTACAATCTTACTCTTGAGTTGTTGTCCTTATGTTAGTGGTTAAACAGTATTAAGAGAGTTCCACTTGTTCTGAGATCCTTTGTCGAGGTTGGGGTTATATTTTCCGGGAGCTAGGCTTCTTTGGTGTCGAGCCCAATGCCTCAGCAGGGTTGTCGTATATGGGGGTTTCAGTCTGATTGTCTGAGGATGAGTAAAGTAGTGTCTGCACTTTGGGGAAGTCTCTTCTTGGCGTCTAGTGCGAGGAGTAAGAAGTAAATGTGTTGAGCTAACTTGAGGAGGTCGTAAGTTCTAAGTCTGGAATATCTGTATCTGTCTGGGAGATGTAGGGGCATGGGGAAACTGAAGGGGTGGGGAGGGAGAAGGAAAAGAAGGTGTGGGGGGGGTGGAGGATCAAGGGGGGGTCCTGGGCAGGACTGGGTCCGGGCGGGGTGTGTGGGTCAGTGGTCTGAGGGGGTAGTCTCTCTGGGCTCCACCGCAATTTGAAAAGGGTTGATTCAATTATCTACCTGTGATTCAAACTGTCGTTTGATGCCCCTGATAATTGTCTCGAGATACAGCTGGGGTACTTCTAAAAAAATCCAAATTATGGTACTGGGCCAGGTGAGGATAACATAAGATTTGAAGGGTCAGGGGGATCTATCCCCATGATAGTTCTGTACCTTTCTAAGGAGCGAAAGTGTGTCCACTTTTCCCATGTCTGGGCGTATCTGTGGGGGGTGTCTCGTGCAATCTGGATTAGTTCTTTCATTTCAGCTATCTTTCCCACTCTAGCAAGCCATTTGGACGTGGAGGGAGCATTTGTAGAGCCCAAGTGTGCGGGGATGCATAGTTTGGCTGCGTTGAGCATGTGCATTCCCAGGGATTTTCTGTAAGAGTGTGATGGAGTGGGAGAGTAGTGGAGAATAAGTCGAGCTAGTGTGAACTCTATCGGGTAATTAGTGACTTGGGAAGTGATTTCATGGACCTTAACCCAAAAGGTCTGTATGATAGGGCATGACCACCATATGTGTAAAAATGTCCCTGTTTCGTTTCTGCACCTCCAGCATACATCTGGTACTTCTGCATTGAATTTGTTCAAGAGTTCGGGAGTGCAGTACCACCTGGAAATGGTTTTGTAGTTATTCTCTTGAGTATGGACATTCAGAGTGCCTTTGTGTGCGATCGTTAGAATTCTTTCCCAATCTGCGTCTGAAATCTGGGTTTGTAAATCTCTTTCCTAAGATTTACAGGCTTTGCCTTCTTTCGGGGAGATTGGCACAAAAACCATAGAGTGCATGCTCAAGATCAGATGTTGTTGCGGTGTGGATTGGGAGCAGAGTTTCTCAAATGGGGTCAATTGCTGTGAAACTACTTCCTCCATATTTGTCGCTCTAAGGAAGTGGCGTATCTAGAAATATGTCCAGTAGGGCAGAGGGTCTCTGTCTGAGTTGGTGGGGATTGCTTTATGGTCTAGAAAGTCCCCATCCTTATAAAAGTGGTGAGCTTGCATTTCCTCATGTGGCCACATAGATTCTAGGAAATGGCTAGACATTCCAGGTGTGAAGGCTGGGTTAAGTCGTATGGGAGTTAGTGGTCCTAGTTTTGAGGAGAGCTGGATTTTTTTGCACACCTCTCTGAAGGTGCTTAGTGTGGTACCTATGAAGGGGTGTTCCCTTAGGCCGCGTACACACGCGGGGACTGTTCGCCCAACTTTGTCCGTCAAACAGTTTCGGCAAACAGTCCGCTCAAAATTAGCATGGACGGACATGGCCACACACGACGGACGAACAGTTTGCTGAAACCGTGCGCGATGACGTGAACGGCACGTACGACGGGACGAAAAATACGACGTCCTATACACTGCATTATAACTTTCGGCGTGAAAATCCTTTCTGAGCATGCGCGCAACTTTGTTTGACGAACAAGCCTACACACGCGGGGACTGTCCGCTGAAACAAGGTTTCAGCGGACAGTTTTTCGGAATTTCCGAAAAACCTTGTTCAGCGGACTGTTCGCTGAAACTGTCCGCTGAAAGCCCACACACGAGCGGACTGTCCGCTGAAACTTGGTTTCAGCGGACAGTTTCAGCGAACAGTCCCCGCGTGTGTACGCGGCCTTAAAGTTTTGGGTATGTGAGAAGGGAGAATCCAAGATGTGGACTTAATTGGACTGTTTGAGAGCGAGTCTTCCAGTTTGACCAAATCCTTAGCTCTTTCGTGGATGGAGCAGTCTACGATTCTACTCAAATGGCATGCACGTGAGTAATTTCATAGGTAGTGATGGACGAACTTCCGACGGGACGTTTCGCGAACGCGAAACGCGAACGGGCACAAACGTTCGCGAAAACGACCGTTCGCCGCGGGCTCCATTGACTTCAATGGGAGGCGAATTTCGCAAACCTTTAGGTCGAATTTGCGGCCACGGGGTAATTATTAGGGGGTAGCACGTAGTCCCACCACCTGGACAATAGCATAATACATGTATGAGGTGAATTTGGGATCGATAACTACAAGCATTTTTTTTTTATTTGGGAAATTGTTCTGACAATTCAGGACTATGGAGCTAATGAAGGCAATGGAGGAGAGGGAAGGTCAGGGACCAGGGTAGGCAAACAAGAGGGTGCATGAGATACAGAGCACTGACAGCAGCACCGTAATACAGAGCACTGACATCAGCACCGTGACATACAGCGCTGACAGCAGCTCCGTGACATACAGCGCTGACAGCAGCTCCGTGACATACAGCGCTGACAGCAGCTCCGTGACATACAGCGCTGACAGCAGCTCCGTGACATACAGCGCTGACAGCAGCTCCGTGACATACAGCGCTGACAGCAGCACCGTGACATACAGCGCTGACAGCAGCTCCGTGACATACAGCGCTGACAGCAGCTTGACAGCAGCTCCGTGACATACAGCGCTGACAGCAGCTCCGTGACATACAGCACTGACAGCAGCTCCGTGACATACAGCGCTGACAGCAGCTCCGTGACATACAGCGCTGACAGCAGCACCGTGACATACAGCGCTGACAGCAGCTCCGTGACATACAGCGCTGACAGCAGCTCCGTGACATACAGCGCTGACAGCAGCTCCGTGACATACAGCACTGACAGCAGCTCCGTGACATACAGCGCTGACAGCAGCTCCGTGACATACAGCGCTGACAGCAGCACCGTGACATACAGCGCTGACAGCAGCTCCGTGACATACAGCGCTGACAGCAGCTCCGTGACATACAGCGCTGACAGCAGCTCCGTGACATACAGCGCTGACAGCAGCTCCGTGACATACAGCGCTGACAGCAGCTCCGTGACATACAGCGCTGACAGCAGCTCCGTGACATACAGCGCTGACAGCAGCTCCGTGACATACAGCGCTGACAGCAGCTCCGTGACATACAGCGCTGACAGCAGCACCGTAAGCAGCCCCAGGAGGAAGTCAGCACAGCACAGGGATGGTGTGATCCCCTCATAATAAGAACCCCCAGGAGGAAGTCAGCACAGCACAGGGATGGTGGGAGCCCCTCATAATAAGAACCCCCAGGAGGAAGTCAGCACAGCACAGGGATGGTGGGAGCCCCTCATAATAAGAACACCCAGGAGGAAGTCAGCACAGCACAGGGATGGTGGGAACCCCTCATAATAAGCAGCCCCAGTAGAAATATGACACCGCTCAACCTCTTCAAAGAGGAGGGTAGGGGCATATAGTACGGTGTGCTTTTTTGGGTCAGGGAAGTGAGCCAAATGAATTAAGAAGGTCTGTGTGCTTGATTCCAAAAATTGTTTATAGACATATACATGGTCTACTGATCACATGTGTTGAATTCCTCCGAGATCCATGCCTCATTCATTTTTAGAAATGTGAGGTAGTTAACACTGTCGTGAGCTAGGCGAGTACGCTTATCGGTCACAATCCCCCCTGCTGCGCTGAACGTCCTTTCGGACAGGACACTGGATGAGGGGCAAGCCAACAGTTCGATTGCAAATTGGGCAAGCTCTGGCCAGAGGTCAAGCCTGCCCACCCAGTAGTCTAGGGGTTCATCACTCCTCAGAGCGTCCACATCGGCCGTTAACCCAATGTAGTCGGACACCTGACGGTCTAGGCGTTCCCTGATGCTGGATCCGGATGACACCTGTCGATGGGTCGGCTGAAAGAATGACCTCATATCCGAAGTCACCAACACATCTTCAAACCGGCCTCTTCTTGCAGGCGCTGTTGGATTGGTACCCGCAAATCCTTCTCTGGGAGTGGGAATTGCTCCTCTGCCAGCGCACGCAAAAGCAGAATGCAGCATTTCTCGAAGCAAGGCCTGGAAGTGCTGCATTCTGACAGCCCTCTGCGACGGCGGTAACATTTCCGCCATTTTGTGTTTGTACCGGGGATCTAAGTACGTTGCCACCCAGTACTGGTCCTTGACCCTCATGCTTTTTATACGGGGGTCCCTATTAAAACACTGGAGCATGAAGGCCCCCATTTGCACTCAAGCGGAAGGTATGTGGTGGTGGTGGTGTTGTTGGTGGTAGTGTCTTTGGGGGTGCACATAGCAGAGAGTGAAGAAGAGGGTGCAGATCGAGAGGATGAGGAGGGTGCAGAAGAATAAGGCTGAGTGAGCCACTCAACCAAGTCTGGTGCGTCCTTTAAAGTAATTGAACGCACCTTCTGCAACTTCCCACTTTGGCTCAAGGCTGTTGCTCCTGCCCTACCCCTACCACCCCTGCGGAAGGGCCTGCCTCTTCCTCTGCCTGTCATTTTTTAAATCACCCTGTGACAAAACTCTTAGTCCCTATACCGCTGAAGGACTGCTGCAGTATAGGGCAGCGGTCAGCAGTAGTGCACGTCAACCCTATGTATTGTGGACCGATAGCGGTCCTTACAGAACAGCAGACTGTACTGCACTCAGGCCTATGTACCGTAGCACCCTATACCAAGTTACCAGTCCTTATAAAAACTTTTGTGGACCAAGCAGGTTGTGTGTTAGTGATTAGCAGACTGTACGTCAGTCCCTATACCAATGAAGGACTGCTGCAGTATAGGGCAGCGGTCAGCAGTAGTGCACGGCAACCCTATGTATTGTGGACCGATAGCGGTCCTTACAGAACAGCAGACTGTACTGCACTCAGGCCTATGTACCGTAGCACCCTATACCAAGTTACCAGTCCTTATAAGAACTTTTGTGGACCAAGCAGGTTGTGTGTTAGTGTTTAGCAGACTGTGCGTCAGTCCCTATACCGCTGAAGGACTGCTGCAGTATAGGGCAGCGGTCAGCAGTAGTGCACGGCAACCCTATGTATTGTGGACCGATAGCGGTCCTTACAGAACAGCAGACTGTAACGCACTCAGGCCTATGTACCGTAGCACCCTATACCAAGTTACCAGTCCTTATAAGAACTTTTGTGGACCAAGCAGGTTGTGTGTTAGTGATTAGCAGACTGTACGTCAGTCCCTATACCAATGAAGGACTGCTGCAGTATAGGGCAGCGGTCAGCAGTAGTGCACGGCAACCCTATGTATTGTGGACCGATAGCGGTCCTTACAGAACAGCAGACTGTAACGCACTCAGGCCTATGTACCGTAGCACCCTATACCAAGTTACCAGTCCTTATAAGAACTTTTGTGGACCAAGCAGGTTGTGTGTTAGTGATTAGCAGACTGTACGTCAGTCCCTATACCAATGAAGGACTGCTGCAGTATAGGGCAGCGGTCAGCAGTAGTGCACGGCAACCCTATGTATTGTGGACCGATAGCGGTCCTTACAGAACAGCAGACTGTAACGCACTCAGGCCTATGTACCGTAGCACCCTATACCAAGTTACCAGTCCTTATAAGAACTTTTGTGGACCAAGCAGGTTGTGTGTTAGTGTTTAGCAGACTGTGCGTCAGTCCCTATACCGCTGAAGGACTGCTGCAGTATAGGGCAGCGGTCAGCAGTAGTGCACGGCAACCCTATGTATTGTGGACCGATAGCGGTCCTTACAGAACAGCAGACTGTAACGCACTCAGGCCTATGTACCGTAGCACCCTATACCAAGTTACCAGTCCTTATAAGAACTTTTGTGGACCAAGCAGGTTGTGTGTTAGTGTTTAGCAGACTGTGCGTCAGTCCCTATACCGCTGAAGGACTGCTGCAGTATAGGGCAGCGGTCAGCAGTAGTGCACGGCAACCCTATGTATTGTGGACCGATAGCGGTCCTTACAGAACAGCAGACTGTAACGCACTCAGGCCTATGTACCGTAGCACCCTATACCAAGTTACCAGTCCTTATAAGAACTTTTGTGGACCAAGCAGGTTGTGTGTTAGTGATTAGCAGACTGTACGTCAGTCCCTATACCAATGAAGGACTGCTGCAGTATAGGGCAGCGGTCAGCAGTAGTGCACGGCAACCCTATGTATTGTGGACCGATAGCGGTCCTTACAGAACAGCAGACTGTAACGCACTCAGGCCTATGTACCGTAGCACCCTATACCAAGTTACCAGTCCTTATAAGAACTTTTGTGGACCAAGCAGGTTGTGTGTTAGTGATTAGCAGACTGTACGTCAGTCCCTATACCAATGAAGGACTGCTGCAGTATAGGGCAGCGGTCAGCAGTAGTGCACGGCAACCCTATGTATTGTGGACCGATAGCGGTCCTTACAGAACAGCAGACTGTAACGCACTCAGGCCTATGTACCGTAGCACCCTATACCAAGTTACCAGTCCTTATAAGAACTTTTGTGGACCAAGCAGGTTGTGTATTAGTGTTTAGCAGACTGTGCGTCAGTCCCTATACCGCTGAAGGACTGCTGCAGTATAGGGCAGCGGTCAGCAGTAGTGCACGGCAACCCTATGTATTGTGGACCGATAGCAGTCCTTACAGAACAGCAGACTGTACTGCACTCAGGCCTATGTACCGTAGCACCCTATACCAAGTTACCAGTCCTTATAAGAACTTTTGTGGACCAAGCAGGTTGTGTGTTAGTGTTTAGCAGACTGTGCGTCAGTCCCTATACCGCTGAAGGACTGCTGCAGTATAGGGCAGCGGTCAGCAGTAGTGCACGTCAACCCTATGTATTGTGGACCGATAGCGGTCCTTACAGAACAGCAGACTGTAACGCACTCAGGCCTATGTACCGTAGCACCCTATACCAAGTTACCAGTCCTTATAAGAACTTTTGTGGACCAAGCAGGTTGTGTATTAGTGTTTAGCAGACTGTGCGTCAGTCCCTATACCGCTGAAGGACTGCTGCAGTATAGGGCAGCGGTCAGCAGTAGTGCACGGCAACCCTATCTATTGTGGACCGATAGCGGTCCTTACAGAACAGCAGACTGTACCGCACCCAAGCCTATGTACCGTAGCACCCTAGACAGACCAAGTTACCAGTCCTGATAAAGAGCTTTGTGGAACAAGTGAGTTGTGAATGATTAGCAGACTGCAGCAGAAGGGCAGCAGTCAAGTATAATATTCTTTCTATATTTGGAAGAAAGAATATTATACGTGTACAAGCCTATTACCGTACCACTGATACCAGTCCTGAAAAGAACCTTTGTGGAACTAATAGTAACAGCAAGTCTTTAAAATTATCCTCACTGCCTGACACACTGCTTCCTGCCTGTCCCTATACAAATTGGCAAAAAAGAGTAGGCTGGAACGATTAGCTGGAACAGCTCTTTTGTGGACCTGATAGTAACAGCTAATGATGATGATGATGATGATGATGAAGAAAGACTAATCTGGCTGAGCTGTCCCTAAAATAGCAGCATACAGCGCTCTGTCCCTTTATCTAAACTGACAAAAGAAACTCAGGCTGCTGACCTAACACCTATACCAGTCCTGAAAAGAACTTTTGTGTACCAAATAGCTAGCGTTTTCTCTGTCCCTACTCCACACAGGATCCTTTCCCTACAGTGACAGAAGAAAGAATGTAAAATGGCCACCGGATCGGGTGTATTTATAGGTTAGGGGGAATGTCCAAGTGTCCATGAGCTGTCATGTCTCAATTGGTTGTCCTGTAACACATGATAAACGTGTCACGAAAGGTTAAAGTTCTTGTATACATTAAACACGTAAGTCCGCCGGGGCGAACGACGGAAAAAGGCGTTCGAACCCGCGGACGGCGAAAGTCGGAAATTCGCCGCGAAACGACCGCCGGGCGAACCGTTCGGCCATCACTATTCATAGGTCTGGAAGACCTATTCCCCCCCTTATCTTTAGGTTTTGCAAGCTGGGTGAAACGTATTCACGGGTGTTTGTTATTCCACAGGAACTGTAGGAACAGACTTTTAATGGTCTGAAAAAATTACATTGGAAGCTTAATAGGAATTGTTTGTAATAGGTATAGAACACATGGAAGGATATTCATCTTTAAGATGGCCGCACGGCTGAACCACGAGAAGTGGGGTTTGTCCCACTTACGTATTTTTTGAGTAAAGATCTGGTAGACGTGTGGGTAATTGACTTCCTAGGTAGGTTATAGCATCGTGTTGCCAAGTGAAAGGGAAGTTGTTTTGGCATTGTATGACTAGGTCTTTCGGGAGGGAGATATTTAGGGTGTTGAACTTAGAGAGATTGATTTTCAAATTGGATATGCGTCCGAATACTTCAAAATCTTTGAGTAGGTTAGGGATTGAGGTTAGCGGGTCACTTAAAAAAAGGGGGATGTCGTCAGCGTATGCTGCCAATTTATAGGTTTGTCCAGCAATATGTATGCCTCTTATGTTTTCGTTTGTCTGGATGCATCTTAGTAGGGGCTCTAGTGTTAAGATAAAAAAGGATAGGGGAGAGTAGGCATCCTTGTTCCGTTTCTGATGGGGAAGGCGTTTGACAGGTGGCCGTTGACTTTGATTCTTGCGATTGGAGATGTGTACAGAGCCATGATCAAGTTATACATCCTATCTGGTATACCCAGGTGGCGTAATACCGCCACTAGGCAGTCCCAGGCCAACCTGTCAAATGCCTTCTCCGTATCTAGGGATAGAAAAAAGCCTTTCTGTTTGTGGGAAGAGAGCCAATGGTGTATATTGATTGCTTTTATGGTGTTGTCCCTGGCCTCCCTACCAGGGACAAACCCCACCTGATATTTCCCTATTGTCACGGTAAGAAGAGGAAGGAGGCGGTTTGCTAAAATTTTAGCATACGGTTTTAGGTCTACGTTAAGTAGTGAAATTGGTCTGTAGCTGGTGATGGATGTGGGGTCTTTGCCGCTTTTTGGTATTACTGTTATATGTGCTTCTAATAGCCTGTGGAAGGGAGTGGGTGTCGGGTTTACAGAGCTGAATGCCTTCAAGAATGGGGCCGTTAATGTGTCTGTGAAAGTTTTATAATAATTAAATGTCTGTGAAAGTTTTATAATAAGGGGCCGAGAGGCCATCTGGGCCAGGACTCTTGCCTGGTTTTAGTTGTTTGATTGCCTTTAATAAGTTCCTCTCCTGAAATCGGGATATCTAGTTCTTGTATGTCTTCTCTGGATAATGCTTTTGGGCAGTGTTTAGTTAGGAACTGTGTGATCAGTGTTTCTCTCTGTTTGTGGGCTTTGGTGGTATCGGGTTGGTAGGGAAGGTTATATAACCCCTGGTAGTATTGTTCGAATCTGGTCCGCTATGTCACCCGATGAAGTGTGTGCTCTGCCTAAGGGGTCTTTTATGGTGTGGACGTTTGTGTTTGCTTTTTTCGCTTGGATGGCTCTAGCTAATAGTCTCCTACATTTATTTCCCTGCTCTTAAAAGAGTTTTTGGTTAAGGATGAATTTGCATCGTGTATTGCGGTCAAGTAATTCTAGGAGCTGCCTTCTGGTTTCAACCAACTCTTGGAGGGTGTCCTGAGCTTGGTATTGTTTGTGGGCTAGTTCAAGCCTCTTTATGTTGGTTAGCTCTACCATTTTTGTCTGGTGGACTCTTTTCCTGGTGGCGGCAAGTTCTAGGAATTTGCCACGGGTGGTGCATTTGTGGGCTTCACATATTGTTAGAGGTGCCAGTTCCGGGTTGTTGTTTTCCCTGTAGTAGTTATTCAGGCTAGTGTGGATCTGGTTGATATCAGTTTCTGAGGTGAGTAGTGAAACGTCTAGACGCCATATTTTTGTGGCCCATCTCCTTTCTGGGAACGTAAGGAGAAGCGTGATTGGGTGTTGGTCTGAAATGAGAAGGGGTTCAATGGTGGCGGCCTTTAGCATGGGAAGGTCTTTTTGGCAGAGGAATAGATAATCTAACCTGGAGTATCTATTGTGTGGTGTGGAGAAAAATGCAAAATCTTTGTCGTTTGGGTGTAGGGTGCGCCATGTGTCGTGTAAGGAGAGATTTTGTAATTGTGATCTAATTTGTCTTAAGGTTCTGTAGGGTAGGGAAGTGCAACCTAACAAAGAATCTAGGAGGGGCTGAAGTGTAGCGTTGAAGTCACCCCCGAGGATGGTTAGCCCCGATTTGAAGACAGCTAAGTTATCGGCCACTGAGCAGAAGAAACTAACCTGGGCTTTGTTGGGACTGTATATGTTCGCTAAGGTGACTGGTCGGTTGTGGATGATCCCTTTTAGAAAGATATAGCGGCCCTCTGGGTCAATTAATGAGTCCAAGAGTTGCCAGGGAGTGTTTTTGGAGAGTATCATTGAGATGTCTTTAGTTTTTGCTATAGGGTTGGAGGCGTGATATACCGAAGGGTATTTGGGGTTTGAAAGTTTGAGGATCTTGTTCGAACAGAAGTGGGTTTCTTGTAGGAATATGACATCTGCTCTAAGTTTGGACATCAAATTCAGTATTTGGCTTAGTTTCTCGGGTATGTTTAGGCCTTTTACATTTTGAGAAACTACCTTAAGAGTTACAGCCTGCGAACTTGGATTTGGAGGAGTCATGATTCTCAGGATGTGTGTGGGTGTTCACCCAAGTTTATGCTAGTTCAGTTTATCAAGGTCGTGATACGTATCAAATTGGCACGCTTAGGAGGGGTTTAGGTTCCTATGGAGAGCCCTAGACTAGTAGGTGGTGAGTGATGCGGTGGAGGCCAGAGAGACAGGGGCCCAGGGAGTGCGGGAGCAAAGGTAGGGAAGGGGGAGAGGGGAGGTTAGAGGGGGGGTAAAGGGAATGGGCGTTGGTAGGGGGAAGAACGGTCAAATATGGGGTGGTGAAAAGGCAGGAAGCAAGTGTAGCAAGGCTACCTTACCCTTAGTCTGAGTCGTGTAGTCCGGATTGGGTCAACGTTCGATTTACTCTCCCGTTGTGTGGACGAGTGGAAGGTGATCCGATGTAGGTCTGTGCGATGTCCGGTCCAATAGGAATCCTCGTTGAGCGCTTTTGAGTATCGATCTGGAGCCTACTACATTAAGCAACACAGGGGGAAAATGTTAAACACTGTCTAAGGATTTCAGGACATTGTACTCCACAGGTGCCGATTTCTTGGAAAAGTAGCCACAAGTTTGCAAAGCGCTCTCAGAGGTAGGACGTTGAGACAAAAGTGCGCCAACATTAGTCTTAGAAGCATCAACCTCAAGGATAAAAGGTAACGTAAGATCAGGATGTGCCAACATGGCCAGTGTGGAGGCAAACTACCGGCTTGAACTTTGTCAAAGACATCGCTAAAATCGTGGTACTCCTCCTGCAGGGAGAAAAGTGAAGATGTTCACAGGACCTTGGCTACCTTCTAGAAGCATGTCTCACTGCATTGTGGTGACCAGGAGAAAACCTCAGCAAGGAGCCAATCAAAAGAGGGATTGTGCCTCTGTAACCAAGGACAACCAATAACCAGTGGAAATTTAGGTGAGGAAATAACTTGGAATTGGATTATTTCATGGTGAAAAGCCCCTACGGCCATCAATAACAGAACCCTCTCATGAGTCACATGGGCAGGCTGTAAAGGTCTCCCATCAAGAGCCTCAATGGCAAGTGGAGTGTCACACAGCTGCAGCAGAATTGAGTTCTTCGATACGAAGACAGCATTAATGAACAGGCCGGCAGCCCCAGAGTCGATTAGAGCCTGTATCTCGACGGACGACTCAGCCAAAGAAAGGGTAACCGAAACCAGGGGCTTATCCTTCTGGATAACTAGGGATGAAACAACACCACCTAAGGTCTGTCTTTGACAGGACCTCAAGGTTCAAGCATTCCCTGGACGGGTAGAACAAGGCTTCAAAAAGTGACCTGCCTGGCCACAATAAAGGCACACTCTCTCCCTCCTCCTAAAGTTTCTCTCACCCACAGAGAGTGAAACCAAAGTTCACCTTCACTGACCGACTTTGCTACCAGGAGGCATGGAAGGTGAGGGAGGCACGGATGGGACTGCAAAGCTTGGAGACAAATGTACAGGAGGCTTCCGCAAGCGCTCCTTAAAAGAAAGTCTTTCTTGAGAGTCTGGAGTCAGTGGGTATATCTTGGGCTGCTATCTCATCCTTGATGGTATCCGAGAGACCATGAGAAAAAGGTGCCATGAGGGCCTCATTGTTCCACGCAACCTCTGCTGCCAGAGTACAGAATTCAATGGCGTAGTCTGCAACATTTCTCGTACTCTGTTCGATGGACATGAGGCACTTGGCAGCAAAAGCGGGGTTTGCGGGAATGTCAAATACCCTTTTAAACTAAGCCACAAACTCAGGATAGCTCAAGGCCACAGGTTTTTGCGTCTCCCATAGAGGGTTTGCCCAGGCCAAGGCTCTCTCAGAAAGCAATTATATCACAAAACCTATTTTGCGTCTGTCCGTGGGAAATGCCTGGGACACCATCTCAAAGTATATCTCAACCTGGTTGAGAAACCCCCTTCATTGGACTGGATCGTCCCCAAATCGCTGGGGAAGCTGAGCAGAACCAGACATACCTCTTATAGAGGTAATACTCAAGGCGGATGCCTGCATAGAGAGTGGATCCGGTCATCGCTGCATAGCCAGGATCCGGTCATAGACAGGGATTGCTGCAGAAGATCGGTGTTCCCCTGTTTTCATGGGTGTTCCTTGTGAGCTTTGGTGCGCTGCTTGATGGTAGAGGCATCATTTGCCATAACCCACTCACATATTCTGTGAGTGTTCCAGTATAGGGATATTTCCCCTCTCTTATTAATTCAGAGACTGGACAATTAATCTGCTGAACCCCACTTCTTTGTTCTTTAACAGTACCACTGTGTAATATAACCGCTCCTGAGACTTGAAGTCCCGTCTCTCTGCAATGAGGGTTGTGCATTACAGTTAAAAGGACTTTGTGACCTCTTTCCACTACCTGGGAGTTCAGGTGACCCCAGATATGTCTCAATATATCCCCCTTAATCTTACTCCTCTACTAACCCAATTTAGGGAGAAATGCAGGGCCTGGTGTAGATTTCCCTTTTCTGTAGTGGGGAGGGCTAATCTCATAAAAATGGTGTGGGCACCACAACTCCTGTACATATGCCATAATTCCTCAGTGTGGATCCCAAGGCGCTGGTTCGATAAGATAGATTACCAGTTCAGGGAATAAATATGGCACAAAAAAACTGCCAAAATTAGCTTAAATGCCTTACAATATAAAAAGGAAGAAGGTGGACTCTACTAAACACATCATGGGCACATATTAAACGTCTATTAGGTATAAGAGGTTTCCTCACTTTAACTCCCATTTGAAATGCTATCTATAAAGAGTTAGTGAAGCTTAAGGGGTTCAGTAATTGGAAGTCAAGGGGGATCCAATTCTTGTCACAGTTATACAATGGACAGGTCCTCAACTTCTTTATGGAGATTCAGACGGAGTTCGGCATACCACCCACTTTTTTTTTTTATTTCCCTTTAACTGAGGCATGCATTACATTTGCAGTCCAGATTTAAGCCGCTCATTGCTGCTGTGCAATTAATCCTAATGGAAAGTGGAAAAAAAAAAGGTATGATTTCTAGAGGATATGGTATCTTGCTTAATGCACTCCAGGATTTCACCAAATTACCATGCAGGAGCAAATAGGAGGAGGATCTGGGGCCGCTGGATGGAGAGACGTGGACTCTTTGCCTCGCCTCTGCCCCTCAGTGTCGGCCTCCCAGAAATGATCACACCTGTACCTACTATATAGAGTCTATAGAACTCCTGCCAAACTTTATGGTTGGGGCCTCAGGGATACTCCCTTATGTCCAAAGTACATGAGGGACCATGGCGACCTCCTACACATGTTCTGGAAATGCCCAAAACTCTTTCGGTATTGGACTGGAATTCTCAAGGTCATTTCACAAGTATTAACGGTTGTTATTCCAAAAACTCCGGCTGTGTGCCTGTTGGGTGCTCTAGAGGAGGAGACACTTTAATCCGCCTACTTTATGAAGCGCGTAAACTTATTGCGCAATTATGGATTACTCCCAGAGTTCCTACCAGGGAACAATGGATCGAACAAGTGAATAAAATGTTAATAAGAGAAAAGCTGACCTACCAGCACAGAAATGTACCCTGCAAATTTTACACATTGTGGCAGGAGTGGTCGGAAGTTCCAGGTTTAGCACCCCACCAACTAGTTAAATTTAGATTATTATAAGAATAAGAGCTTGCTGGATCGAAACCCCTGATCTGGATTGTAACAATCTAATTTTTGCACAACAAAGTGGGCAGGGAATGGTGAGTTAGCTTATCAGACTGAGTAAGCATTTGGGGGCTCGGGAGACAGGTCTGCTAATTTACGGTAGATGGCTGTTCTGATTGTTGTAATGCTTCCCCTTTCTTTTTATTTTTTGTTCTTTTCTATGTTTATACTTGTTACACACAGCCAATGGAAATGTAGCTCTTGTTTATATAAATATCCTATGTGGACTATTGCAATATAAATGTTGGATGTTAACAGTACTGATATGCGTTGGATTCATATCATTGTTCATGACATGTACTGATTAAAGTTTCAATAAAACCTTTTTTTTTATGAAAAAAAAAAAAGGACTTTGTAATTACATAGAACAGTTTGCTTCCGCTTATCCCCTGAGGAAGGAAATTAATACGCATGCCCCTATTGTCCCCCCCCCCCCCAACCCCACCTCCCCATTTTTCCGGAAAAAAAATTCAGGGATCAATGCAGTGGAACAGCAAGCAGGATCTAGAGCGAAACAGGATGTCAGTAAAGTAAGTCTTGAACAGGGTCGCAGCAGATTCTGAGATGTTGACCAAGACGAAGGCAGAGATCCTCAGCACTGGACAGCTTAAGTAGGCAGGTCTGACCAGCAGGATATCATCAACAGCTGAGTAACTGTGGAGAGATAGGAGCTGGTAATTAGCCGACAGCTGAGTGGCCAGCTCAGAGAAGGGCTGAGCCCAGCCCTGACAATCAGGAAGAGAAAAACACGATCTGCACTTTCTAAAGGATATATACAGATGAAGACAGAAGATATACATGCAAAACTTATGTAGGGGGATTTGTTTAATCTCTGTGTATAATCTGAGGCTGGGTATCACTTCACTGGGTATATGGAGAGTTTACATACACTTTAAATATTAAGAAAAGCCTTTTTCTTAATTGTTTTTTCTTCTAGCAGCTTAGTAGATGCCCCTTACATATTCTTATATGGTAGTGCAGTATTCGTTTTGAAGTCAAATTTCAATTTAGTTTTAGTCATAGTCTTTTGACTAAAATGCCATTTTAGTTTTAATCGTATTTTAGTCATCTCAATTGTTTTAGTCCTATTAAGTCAACTAAAATAGTATTAATTATGGTGTCAGGATGATTGAAGAGCATTATTTCTATTATTACATTGTGATATAAAATTAAATAATTTAACTCACCATAATGCAGAATCATTCTGAGCCCTGAGCTTGTTACTAGCCATGTCGCCTGCCATCAGATGCCTTCAGGTGTCCCCAGCAGAGTCCGTCCTTGCATCAGGTGCCTGTGTCACATAAAATGTAGCTTGTGTCCAATCAAATGCAGCCTGTGTCACATTAAATGCAGCAGTGTGTCGCATAAAATGCAGCCTGTGTCCCATCAAAACCCCCTCCCCTTCTTTGTGGGAGCACAGCGGTACTTACCTTGCTGTGTTGTCCTCTCCTGCTGTGTCTCCTTCAGCTGGCAGCGACAATGGAGGAGTCTCCTCCTCATAATTCCGGTTTTGTCTCTTTCGTGCGCAATGGGAGAGAGAAAACAAGAAGTGACATCTAACTCAGATGTTAATCAAGCCGCCTGTCCGTAGTGATAGATAATACGAACGCCGTGCGGAAGCTACTTGGCACTTCGGGAAGCGCCGCAAGGTGGGACAAAAGCCCACAAAGCCTGCACTCTCGTGATTACATAGATGTGGTGCTTCCCTTAGTGCACTGTGTCCCGCATCTGAACACAGTGCACTTAAGGACTTTTTTTGTATTTTTTTTTAAAGGGCCAGTTTTAAAAAATATTTTTATTTATTTATTATTTCTTTCTTTCTTTCTGTTTGGCAGGTCAATACAGTAAAGCAGCAAAAAAAAATGCAATATGTCCTAATTTAAAAAATAAGAAACAAACAAAAAAAAACCCTGATAGTCAAAAATAAAACAATGCAAGGGTGGCAAAAGTAGCTAAAAAAAAAAAAAAGGTGCCATGCAATAAATAAATATAGGACAAATTCCTATTACAGTATATCCATTCTGGCACAAGTGATATCCCTAGTAAAAAAATGTGTATTAATTCCTCAAGTACCAATTGTTCATATTAACTTTCAATAACCAATAAACCAATAAACCATATATATGTAAATGTAAAAGAATAAAAAATAATATATTTTGTGTCACGTGTCCATTCAATACACATATGTACTGATTGAATTCTGTATATCTCTCTGGAATAAAAAACAGTCCTCTTCAGTGTCTTCCAGTGGCGGCCCATCCATTTAGGGCTCACAGTGCCTGTCACGTACCTTACTGTGGAGCCAGAGATGAGGATGGCCTCTTGCACAATTCCTGTCCAAGCACTCGTGGTAGTGGGGACAGGGACTGGTAGGGCAGTGGAAGGGTGCAGGCGCCCGGCAGCTGAGGGGGTGAGCTGAAGCTTCCAGTGGTGGCGTGGAAACTGGTTACAAGCCTTGTTCATCGGGAGCCAGGCAGATAGGTGTAGAATCGGGATCAGTTGCAATGTTGGGAACAGGCAGGAGTTGGTAACATGCTGTAAGTAAAATATCAAATCAGGAGGCGGAGCCGTAGTCATAAGTCCACGCCGGGATAAGTAATATAAGCAAGAGCCAGATAAGCAGGCAGGGATGATCCAAGAGAGTAGAGGAAGCCGGGTTAAGGAACAAGGTCAGCAGATAAGTATAAGCATTAAGGAGTACAGGAAGCAAGCTGAAGACAATCCAGCACTGAAGCCAGGCAGACTCTCAGTTTAAATAGGCTGCCATGCTCCAGAATCTATGGATGCGTGCGCACGCTAGCATGTCCATTCCAATCCTTGCTCGTCTTGGTCTGTGGCTCCGCACATACGCATTAGCATTTGCTGAACAGGGGCTAGCAGCTGCTGCATAGAAATGAGCACTTGCTGCACGAGTTCTCTGACATTGCCCCCTCCTTAAGGGCAGCCTCTGGATGCCCATTTGAGCCATCTTTTCAGGGTGAGCACAATGAAAAGTCTGTAAAAGTCTCTGAGCAGGAAGGTTTGTTTCGGGCTCCCAGAAATTCTCCTTGGGACCAAATCCTTTCCACTTAATTAGATATTGAATTTGACCCTGTCGTTTTCTGCAATCCAGGATAGCCTCAACTTCAAATTCTTCCCCCCCAACCACCATCATGGCTTCTGGGGGTCCCATCTCATGATCAGGAAAAGGATTCAAAACATCAGGCTTTAGTAATGAAACATGAAACACAGGATGAATTCTGCATGAATCTGGAAGTTCCAGTTCATAGGCCTCTGAATTAATTTTTCTTTTAACTGGTAATGGCCCCACATATCTAGGCCCCAGTTTTCTAGAGGGACATACCAACTTCAGATTCACTGTTGAGAGCTATACATGATCACCAGGCCTTAAATCCAGTTCTCCCCTTCTTTTCTTATCAAAATACTTCTTATTATCCTTCTGCGCTTTGGAAATGGTTTCTCTTAGTATCTGGTTGTTAGTGTTAAAAAAGTTCAACTTGTCCTGTATAGCTGGTAAAGGGTGAAAGTCATAGTTGGAAAAGAAGAATGGGTAGAATTGTTAAATGCAATTTCGCCAGTGGCAACAGTGAAGCCCAATCCTCCTGGGTAAAAGAAGAAAAACAGCGTAAATATTGTTCCAAAGTCTGATTTGTACATTCAGTCTGTCCATTGGTCTGTGAGTGGTAGGCTGAGGAAAAAGTTGAGCTTGATACCCAGGGCTTCACATAGTGTTTTCCAGAGTTTTGACGTGAACTGTACTCCACGATCTGAAACAAGGTCATTGGGAATTCCGTATAGCCTTACAATCTCTTTTACAAAAACCCTGGCTGTTTCCGCTGCCGATGGGGTCCCTTTCATGGGAATAAAATGTGCCATCTTCGAAAGACGATTGACCACCACAAAGATAAATGAAAACCCCTCAGAAAGGGGAAGTTTGACAATGAAGTCCATTGCAATCATATCCCATGGCTTCTCGGGAATGGGCAGTGGTCTTAGCAGTCCCCAGGCCTTGTTCTTGCTGTTTTTGTTTTTGATGCAAGTTAAGAAGGAATTTACATATTTTCTGCAATCTTTTGCCAGGTTTGGCTACCAGAAATGTCTTTGGACTAAGTCCATTGTCTTGTATCCCCCCAAAATTACCTGCCAATGGATAGTCATGACAGACCTGAAAGATAGCAGTGCGTAAGTTCTAAAGGTACAAAGATATTATTTTCATGCCAGAAAAGTCCATCTTTTTCTTGGAGATTCAAGCCCTGAGGCAGCGGAGCTCTCCAGAGAGGCCTAAAGGACCTATGATATCAGATTAGATTAAATTAACAATAAAATTCCCAGCTTGCAGGATAGTGTCTGGTTGAAATAAAGCTTCAGATTCAGTGAACATGCGAGATAAGGTATCGGGTTTTACGTTCTTAGATCCTGGCTGGTAAGTAATGTGGAAATTAAAGCGTGAAAAAAATAGCCCATCTTGCTTGTCTAGGTCTGAGATGTTTGGCAGTTCTGAGATATTCTACGTTTTTGTGATCTGTGAAGATCAATATTGGATGTGCTGCTCCTTCCGCCATTCTTCCAAAGCTGATTTTATTGCCAAAAGTACTCGATACCCCACGTCATAATTTTTCTCTGATGGGCATGGCTTCTTTGAGAAGAATGCCACGGGGTGCATTGGAGTCGTTGGTCCTTGACGCTGGGACAGGATGGCCCCTACAACATTTTCTGACGCATCTACCTCTAGAACATATGGTAGAGCAGGATCAGGATGGTTCAGAACTGGAGCAGAGGTAAACAATCCCTTTAGCTTATCAAATGCGGCTTGGGCTGCTTCAGTCCATTTGAAGTGACTTTGCTTCTTTGTGAGTTAGGTCATTTTTGGCCCAGCTCTAAAACTTTGTCCGACGGAAACAGTCCGATAGAGTCCACACACAGTCAGATTATCCGACAACACGGTCCGATCGGACATTTTCCATCCGTGTCTGACCGTGTGTACAAGGGCCTAGAGGACTGGAAGGTCACCCCACTGGTAGTCCAGTTAATTTGGGGGTTATGAGCTTGTAACCATAGCATACCCAGGATGATTGGGAACAATGGTGAGGAAATGACATCTAAACATAGCAGTTCTTGGTGGTGTGGCAAGATGTTGGCAGGCAAGGGCTGCGTCTCATGGCTGATGGGCCCAGATTTAATACTTGATCAGTCAGCTAGCTGTAAAGAAAGTCTCTGTTGTTTGGGTTGCAGCGGGATTTTATGTTGCTGGGCGAAGGCATGATCGATGAAGCAGCTATAGGCGCCGGAATCAATTATAGCCTGAGCCCCGGAGTTCTCCTCCTGGAAGCTGTAGTGAAACAGGAACAGAAATGTGAGCAGATCTTGTCACGGTGAGGGGACAGGAATCATAAGGAGAAGAATAAGACTTACGGGCTTTGTTAGGGCAAGTGTTGGCATAGTGACCGGCTCCTCCACAGTACAGACAGAGGTTATTCTGGCGACAATGTAGTTTTTCTTCTGACAGCAGTGGATAAAGCAGGCCTAGCTGCATCGGTTCAGGTGCTTCAGTAGTGGCAAGAGGTAGTGAAGGAGCAGGAACAGGTGGATTAGCAGATACTTTTGGTAACATCTACATGGGACAAAACTGGCCTGTTCTGTCAGTTCTTTTCTCCCTCAGACAACGATTAATCTGAATAGATAATTGAATAAGAGTTTCCAAGGAGCTGGGTACCCCAACTTGAGCCAGTTCATCTTTTAGTGCATCTGAAAGTCCCAGGCGTAGTGCGGCATCGTTTCCATCAGAACGTAACCACTTAAAGTCTGATGCATAAGCCTCTGCTGGTCTTCAACCCTGCTGGAGAGTGTGTAAGCTGGATTCAACTGTTGCTGTACATTGTTGATCATCATATAGTTTAGCCATTTCATCCAGAAAGGAGTTCATGGTATTCAGAAGAGGGCTGGCTTGTGCCATCAAGCGGTGGGCCAAGGTTTGAAGCCCCCCCTGGAGTAGCGAGACGATGAACCTCACTTTAGTGCTTTCCAGCAAGAAGGTGCGTGGTTGCAGCAGGAAGTATAACTGACAGGCATTTATAAAGGCACAGAACTTGTTGTGATCTCCTGAAAACTTCTCAGGTGTAGGGACTCGGGGTTCTGGAGGTGGAACCACTAGTGTGGGTGCTTGTGCTGTGGCTGCTTGAGCATAGGCCGTGGGTGATGTGGCTGTCTGGTGCATTGAGGTGGATAGAGAGAGAGACTCTACTCTTTGCTCCAGTTGACGGCAGCCATCCTGCCGGCCTTGGACTGCTTGAGTAAGGGCAGCAATCTGCTGACACAGAGCTTCCAAGGGTGAGAGCCCCCTTTCGGGCTCCATATGGCTGGATTGTACTATTATGTACTTTACTATGGAGCCCGAGGTGATGAGGATGGCCTCTTGCACAATTCCTGTCCAAGCACCCCTGGTAGTGGGGACAGGGGCTGCTAGGGCAGTGGAAGGGTGCAGGCGCCTGGCAGCTGCAGGGGTGAGCTGAAGCTTGAAGACACAGGAGTCGGTAACGTGCTGGCGGTGGGATATGAAATCAGGAGGCAGAGGCGTAGTCATAAGTCGGCATCAGTAATATAAGCAAGAGGCAGGTAAGCAGGCAGGGATGATCCAAGAGAGTAGTCAGAGGAAGACGGGTTAAGGAACCAGGTCAGTAGATAAGAATAAGCGTCAGGAGTACAGGAACCAAGCCCACACAGGTGTGTTAGATAGCAAATTAGTATTCACTATTCTCACACTGAATCACCTCTCCACCAATCAAGAAGTTCGGGTCTGAGGCACGTTTCCCGATTGGCCAAATGGATAAGTGTTCTGAGGAGGAGGGAGGAGGCAGAAGCCACCGAGCAGGGGAAGGAGAAGCTTCTCGTGATGAGAATCCACCTTCCAGTGTAATGTATTTTGATGTTACTTGTGCAAACAATACTTGTAACCCTCCACCAGTGAAATACCACTCTCACCTTCTAAGGTGGACCCAATATTTATCAGGTCAACTGCATTTTCTTCCCCTTTTTATTATAGGGTTTCTGTAATCCTCTGTATGTCTCCTTCACCATCAGTATAGATGTTGGAAAGCAAATTCACTGTCATCCTGGGTCATCTCAATGAATCCTCAAGTGTTTGGCCCAGAAGAGAATAATACTATTAGTGCTCACTGTATATCAAATACAAAAGATTCCAATCACACTATATATGAAAAAAAGGCCTCTATATGACCATAATGATGCAGCCCCTGTGTACTTCCAACAAAATAGTGTTCCGCTCCCTTTCAGTTGTGGCGTCACATTAACAGCTCCTCCTCCCTATGTGTTATGCCACAATATCACACAACTTCATCAGGTAGCCAACACAAGGTAACCAACCCTCCCGGATGCTTTGAACAGACAGAGGCTGCAGCCCTGCCTGCACTGGAAAAGGTAGGATGCATGGTGTTTGACGCCCATGTGCCCATTGTACACTCTGATTTCCTCCTCCAACAGTACATATTTGCTGAGCCCTGTAAAAACATAGGTGGTAGGAGAAAGAAACCACAGTGTTTAGATAAAAAATAAAAAATAAACCCCCCTGTAATCTGGTCAGTAATGCAATCTGTGTTCCATAAACTGTAGTAAAGGCAGAACTAGTTTAAACAATAGGGCATCAGCCTGGTTATTGCGTAGACTCTTCCATTATTAGGACTTGTGCACAGTATACAAACTGTATCCTGATCAGGCTTCTTGCTTTCCAATAGATTATCAATTACCATAAGGGGGTGACAATCAGCTTTGTAGATAAAGTACTATTATCTATTTTGTTGCTTTTTACTACCAAGCCTGATTTGTGTATGAAATATAACATTCTGGTTAGGGATGCACTGAATGGGTTTTTTGGTGCCGAAACCGATACCGAAAATGAAAAATACACTAGGCCGAAAACCGAAACCGATACCGAAACAGCACCGATACCGAAAATGACTGTTTTTAAAAAATATTTTTATACAGGAGGTGGTCAGAGACTGGGGACATGGTACAGGAGGTGATCAGAGACTGGGGACATGCTACAGGAGGTGGTCAGAGACTGGGGACATGGTACAGGAGGTGGTCAGAGACTGGGGACATGGTACAGGAGGTGGTCAGAGACTGGGGACATGGTACAGGAGGTGGTCAGAGACTGGGGACATGGTACAGGAGGTGGTCAGAGACTGGGAACATGGTACAGGAGGTGGTCAGAGACTGGGGACATGGTTCAGGAGGTGGTCAGAGACTGCATGCATGGTACAGGAGGTGGTCAGAGACTGCATGCATGGTACAGGAGGTGGTCAGAGACTGGGGACACGGTACAGGAGATGGTCAGAGACTGGGGACACGGTACAGGAGATGGTCAGAGACTGGGGACACGGTACAGGAGATGGTCAGAGACTGGGGACACGGTACAGGAGATGGTCAGAGACTGGGGACACGGTACAGGAGATGGTCAGAGACTGGGGACGTGGTACAGGAGATGGTCAGAGACTGGGGACGTGGTACAGAAGATGGTCAGACTGGGGACATGGTACAGAAGATGGTCAGAGAACGTGGTACAGGAGGCATCCCCCATTGCAGGCCAGTGTCCCCCATTGCAGCCAGTGTGCCTGTGCCCCATTGCAGCCAGTGTGCCTGTGCCCCATTGCAGCCAGTGTGCCTGTGCCCCATTGCAGCCAGTGTGCCCCATTTTGCAGCCAGTGTGTCCCCCTTTGCAGCCAGTGTGTCCCCCTTTGCAGCCAGTGTGTCCCCCTTTGCAGCCAGTGTGTCCCCCTTTGCAGCCAGCCTGTGCAGGGAAGAGAGCCGCCTCCGTCGCCTGTTTGATCACAGCGCCGGGAACATCACAGCTTTCATTTCAATAGCTGTGTGTTCCCGGCCGCGCGCCGTCACACACAGCCCCTCCCCCTTGTTCGGGCACTTTGATAGACAGATCATCCGTCCAATCCTGCGGATGATCTGTCTATCTAAGTGTCCGGACAAGGGGGAGGGGCTGTGTGTGACGGCGCGCGGCCGGGAACACACAGCTATTGAAATGAAAGCTGTGATGTTCCCGGCGCTGTGATCAAACAGGCGGCGGAGGCGGCTCTCCTGCGCTATGCACCCCCCATGATGGGCATCACCAGGGGCGGGGGCGGAGCCCCGCCCCCACCCAGGCCACACCCCATTTTCGGCTCCATTATCGGCCGTTTTTCTCTTTCGGCAAATTGCCGAAAAGGGCATTTTCGGCCGATATGTTTCGGCGGCTGAAATTTCGGTGCATCACTAATTCTGGTGTCTGTTTATGAAACTATGATCAGCAGTGATCCCAAGGATCACCCAAGGATTACCGCTGATTTCAGTCCATTAACGGTTTATGAAACAGAGATGATCGGGGAGAACATGTTCTCCGCTGATGATCTCCGCACACTGAGAAGCTGTAATTAACTGACACAGAAATGGGCAGTTTATGAAGCTGCGATCTCAACACTTCACTGGTGATCTGTGTCAGAATTCACACACCCCGATTTACCAGCTCAGAGGTGCAGAATCGGGGAGAGAGAATAGAGAATCCCGGGGGGAAGATTTTTGACTTCCTCCTTTCTCGTTCAGACCCCCAAGCCACTACCATGTCCCCCTGCCATGTCTATGTATATGTGTGTGTATATTTATATTGTATGTGTGTGTGTGTGTCTGTGTGTCTGTGTGTGTGTGTATATATAGTGTAGAGGGACAGATATTTTGTTAACTACGTGGGCGGTCTCCTCTGGGTATGTCCGTGTACTGAACAGTGATAATTTATCACTGCTTAATAAACTGACATCTCTGTGTTTCTGTGAAATTCTGGTACTGTAATCTCGTAAAGTCTCACGAGATTCCAGTATCAGGGGCTGTTCACTGTTTGAAGAGTTTTGTAGATTGCTTCACTCCTCCAAAGCGGAAGCGATCTACACCACTTCATAAACTGGCATCCAGAGGCGAATGCTCTCCTATGTGAATGCCGGAGAATGGAGCAGTAAAAATTTTTCACTGCTTCATAAACAGACACTTCTGTGTAATCACCAACAGAGAACACAAGTAAATTGCACATTAGTATTGCTGTACCCCATCTAGACTCCTGCCTTCCTCCAATAACTACTAATTTTTTTAGTGAGAAATGCTCATCTTTACTATTTGGCATTGAATGGGAGTCAGATGGAAGGCTGAGTTCCTAAAGGATTTAATCGACAAAATTATTAGCTATTGAAATTAGTATTGAAATCCTGTGCTGTAAGCTTCTTGGATGCAGAGAATACTTTACTGTCATAGAGACATATTGTTATACCTGAAGGGTTTCACATGTACTGCCACTTTAAGGCTGGCTCCACCCAGGAGTGATGCCAAGGGTCAAGGGATATAGTAGCCATCTTGGACACATGTAAGCAGCCTAATAAGATGTTCTGTCCTGAGATGCATGTTGCAGTGTACAGTGAGTACTGGAAATAAACTTCCATTGTTCCAGACCAGAGTCTTCTGTCTCTCACAACACAGAGGATATAACAGTGGCAACGAGGATGGGATTTACAAAGTGTCTATCAGTCTGAGAGAGAGACAAAGACATTGTGGATTGTTACCTGGATAAAAGCAATCACAGATCCCAGCAGGAAAATGTCATTGATCGGGACATTAAGTGAATTTGATGGAGAACAGACATCCTGGAGTTCCTGGGTGGAGAGACTGGAACAGTATTTCAGTGCAAATGCCATCCCAGGTGAAAGGCAAGTAGCAGTATTTCTGACAGTGGTCGGTGCTCAGACATATGACACTCTCAGGGATCTCCTGTAAAACCAGCAACTAAGACATTGGCAGAGCTCCTGACACTGTTAGAGGGTCACTTCCAGCCTAAACCACTAGAGATTGCAGAAAGATTTCGTTTTTATCAGAGGCAGCAGCAGCCGGGTGAAGAAATTAAAGCTTATGTGCTCGCCCTTCGCAGACTAGCCTCTACCTGTTCTTTTGGTGAGTACCTACCTACCGCACTGAGAGATAAGTTGGTCATGGGACTGAATTGTGACTCTAGCCAAAAGAGACTGTTAACAGAGAAAGACCTTACCCTTGCAAAGGCAATTGATATAGCTTCAATGATGGAAATGGCTGTGAAAGATACAGAGGAATTGAACCCCCGGGGCAGAAGAGAAGAGGTGAAACAAGAAGTTTTCAGAACAGCAGTCAAGCCCACAGTTGCAAACTGGAAATACAGACCTCCACCAAGCCGGGAGTCAGCTTGCTACCGTTGTGGGAAGACAGACCATGATCACAAAGTCTGCAGGTTTAAGGATCAGACCTGTCATAACTGTGGTAAAACAGGACATCTGAAACGAGTTTGCCGGACCAAGAAGGTGCGAGATAAACAACCTCTGAACCCCAAGACAAAGACCTATATGGTGGGAAGATATACATCATCATCTGAGTCAGAGGATGAGGAAGTGCTCCACAGTTTAAACATACATCATATGCATTCAGCACCCTCTGCAATGACTGTAGAGGTAACCATTGAGGGAAAGAAACTAAAGATGGATGTAGACACAGGAGCAGCAGTTTCTGTTATCACTCAGAAACAATGGAGACAACTTCAGACCCGAACAACTGTCCGCCCAACGCCAATCAAACTGCAGACATACTCAAAGCAGATACTCCACCCACTGGGTTATGCAAAAGTGCAGGTATTATACAAGGGTCAGACAAAGAGACTGCCATTATATATACTAGAAAATGGGGGACCCCCTCTCTTTGGGAGAGACTGGATTGCTCACTTTGGTATGCCAGACATCGCCATTAATCCCTGTAACACTGTGACAATTCCATTAGGAGATAATGAGGGATGGGTGGTGTCCCTGAAGCAGCGGTTCCCAAAGATCTTTGATGACCAGTTGGGGAAAATAAAGCATGACTGTGTGAGACTCAAGCTGAAACCCAACGCCCAGCCTAAGTTCTTCAAAGCTCGCACAGTACCTTTCGCACTCCGAGCAGGAGTGGAAGCAGAACTAAGTCGGCTGGAGGAACAAGGTGTCATCTCAAAGGTAGAGCACAGCGAGTGGGCATCACCTGTTGTACCAGTGAAGAAAGCGAATGGGGACTTGCGCATTTGTGGCGATTTCCGCATGGCACTGAACTCCCAACTGGAAATAGACCAGTATCCTCTACCCAGAGTAGATGACATTTTTGCCTCTCTTGCAGGGGGTCAAAAGTTCACCAAGCTTGATCTCAAACAAGCATATTTACAGTTTGAGGTCCATCCTTCTTCCCGCAAGTTTCTGACCATCAACACCCACAAGGGACTGTATGAGTACAATCGGATGGTGTTTGGTGTAGCCTCTGCCCCAGCCATTTGGCAACGGAAGATGGATGAGATTTTGGCGGACATTCCTTTCACTCAGTGCCTGTTAGACGACATGCTCATCACGGGACGGACGGACCAGGAACACAAGCAAAACGTGGAGCTTGTGTTGGAAAGACTCCAAGAGCAGGGTCTGAAAGTGAACTTAGCAAAATGCCAATTCATGGTGCCGAAATTTGAGTTTTGTGGCCACCTTGTGGATGCAGACGGTATACACACCACAGAAGCCAAGGTTGATGCCTTAGTCAAAGCTCCTGCCCCAACCAATGTCCAGCAGCTGCGATCATACCTTGGCTTGCTGAACTATTACCACAAATTTCTGCCAGATCTGGCACACACCTTGTTTCCGTTGAACAAGCTTTTGGAGAAACACTCCAGATGGGACTGGTCGGCTGCATGCCAACGCGCTTTTGAAGTCTCTAAGCGGAAGCTGTTGGCGTCACGCATGCTTGTTCACTATGACCTCCAGAAGCCTCTGACCTTGGCTTGTGATGCCTCACCCTATGGTCTGGGGGCGGTACTGTCTCACATCTTACCTGATGGGTCAGAAAAACCAGTGGCATTTGCCTCCAGGTCTTTGACAAAAGCAGAAAGCAATTACTCTCACATTGACAAAGAGGCTCTTGCGCTGATATGGGCAATTAAGAAGTTTCATCTTTACCTGTATGGTAGGGAATTCACCATACTGACAGACCATAAACCACTCCTTCAGATCTTTAGCCCTGACAAAGGCATCTCTCAGACTACTGCGGCCCGCCTCCAACGCTATGCCCTGTTCTTGGGAGCGTACAGTTATAAAATCCAGTATCGCGGTCATGATGCCAATGCTAATGCGGACGCAATGTCCCGACTGACAGGGAGGTCAATGGACTCCTCTCCACCGGTCAAGAGTTGTCGTTACACCAGCCTGTCCTTCTTGTCTTCTGGGGAAATAGCAGCCCATACAGCCAAGGATACCTTTCTGAAAACAATACTCTCCTGGGTACGGTCCGGTTGGCCTGCAACCGTCACACAGGATTATGAACCTTATTTCCGTAGGCGTATGGAATTAACTGTGGCTGGTAACTGTGTTTTATGGGGAGACCGAGTGATCATTCCACAGACCCTCCGGAGACACATTCTGGACTTGCTACATACTGGTCATCCCGGGGGCACACGTATGAAACAAAAGGCCCGAGGCTATGTGTGGTGGCCAAACTTAGACTCGGATATCACAACATATGTGAATGCTTGTGCTGGATGTGCACAAACTGCAAGAGACCCTCCTCGAGGGTGCGTCCAGCCCTGGACTTGGCCCACGGTTCCTTGGTTTCGACTACACTTGGACTTTGCAGGTCCGATCAGAGGACACACCTTCTTGATCATAGTGGACGCCCATTCAAAGTGGCCTGAGGTCATTCCTGTTACTCAGCCAACAACTAAGGCAACAGTTTCCATACTGTTACATCTCGCTGCTACATTTGGATACCCCAGAGAAATCGTCACAGACAACGGTGCCCAATTCACCAGTCAGGAGTTTCAGCGTTTCTTGACTGCCCACAACATCAAGCACAAGTTGACCGCACCTTACCACCCAGCTGCAAATGGTCAAGCAGAGCGGTTTGTGCAGACTTTTAAACGCTATTTCAAAGCTACAGTGGCTACAAGTAAACAGCAGTCCCTGTCACCCCAGCAGCTGGACTCCTTCCTTTCTGCTTACAGAAACACACCACATGCAACCACCGGGAAAACTCCAGCAGAACTCCTTCTGGGTCGGCAGCCATGGACTGTTTTGGACATGCTCCGCCCACAAACAGTCCAGGAACATGTACTGCAGTCCCAAGACAAGATGGTCAAACACCATGAGATCCCCCGATTCACAGCCCAACAAAAGGTATGGGCCCGATCTTATGGGGCTTCCAACACCCGTTGGCTTCCTGCTGTCATTGCAGAGACTTTGGGACCCAAGATGTATAGGGTCTGCCTGGAAGATGGTTCCATTTGCAGAAGGCATGCGGACCAACTGCGCCCTCGTTTTCAACTGCATGAATCCCTGACGCCGGCTGAACCACCAGTGTTGCAAGGAACTGCTCCCAGCGGATCAGGATGCATGGGAACTGATGATTGGGGGGACTCTGATCTTTTGAACTCAGCTCCAACAGAGCCCTCCAGCCCGGGTCCGGAGGTTGGTTCACCCACTGAGCTGGGGGATCCCTTCTTGGCACCGCCAGTGCCCATTCCAGTCGACCCTGTTTCCTCCGATCCCGAGTCGATGGGTGCCCGTCCTCAACGACACTGTCGCCCTCCTGACCGGTTTCAGCTTCAAGACCGGTTACGAGACTTTCGACGGGGCCGCCGAAAGTGATCCAATGACATTGTATCCCCGCAACTGTCCCTGGAATCTTGCTCTCACATCTGGATGCAGGAAAAGTCCTGTGCATCTCCTGTGTTTGGAGGACTGTTATTGGACAGTTATTAGTTAATGTTTTGTGCCTTTTCTCGTTTTGTTTTTGTTTGTTTTTTTTTTTTTTGTGTTTTTTTTTTTTAGGGATGGATGGAAGGTGTTATACCTGAAGGGTTTCACATGTACTGCCACTTTAAGGCTGGCTCCACCCAGGAGTGATGCCAAGGGTCAAGGGATATAGTAGCCATCTTGGACACATGTAAGCAGCCTAATAAGATGTTCTGTCCTGAGATGCATGTTGCAGTGTACAGTGAGTACTGGAAATAAACTTCAATTGTTCCAGACCAGAGTCTTCTGTCTCTCACAACACAGAGGATATAACACATATCATAACATGTCTTGTAGCATTAGAAACATGAAACAGAAACAAGAAGCATATGTAGCGCCGGCTCCTGAAGAGCACGCGCTATGCTTTTTGAAAGTTATGGTTACACCTGAACTGCAGTTTGGTTTGGGTACAATTGTTCTAAATTTGGACCTCAGCATCAGTCTGACTGGACTATAGCATGTTCAGCCTGGCCAAAATGGGCACTGTCTCTTCTGGCAGGCATGGAACCACAGTCTGGTTGGGTGCTTTAAGTTTACTCTCTCTCGGAGCCCGCCCAGTGGGAGTGTCTCTCTTACTGTGCTTTCTGGGAGAGGGTAATTAAGATGCGGATGTCACGTGATTCGGGGGTTCCGGTCCAGAAGGACATTCTGACTCCATGGTCCTGGTCCTCCTGACCAGCCCACAGGAAGGCTATGGCCTGGGGTGCTGATCCACCCGACTTATTGTCTCGGAGCTGGCTAGCCCGAGGCAAGTAAATTAAAGAGGGATTCTGAGGTGTTCCGGTGCCGTCTCCGGTAGTTGGAGAGGCCCAATAACTTCATAGCTATCCAGGGGAAGACTCTTCAGAAGATGGCCACCTATGGGTTGGCTTCGTAGCAAGAGCCTGGAAGGGCTGAAGTACCTAAGTGAATCCTGTCTCATGGGTATCGCCAAGCTGGCTGAAAGATTCAGGTATCACACAAGTGTTCCACAAGTGTTAGTTTCCTGAAGTCTACAACACCGTCTGTGGCAGAGACGTATTCCTGTATGTTCTACAACATCGTCTGTGGCAGAGACTTGTTCCTGAGTAAAGCACCTTGTTGGCTGCTAGGCCTTGTGAGAGAGGGACGATCCAACTTGAGTGAACATCCAGTTGTGAATGTGGATCAAAGCAAGCAAGTCCTTCATTATTGACACTAATTGTTCCTGAACTTCCTTCCTAACCCTCTGATCCTATTTTAAGAGACTGTTCGTTGTCTACGTTTGGCCAATAAAAATCTCTTTATTCAGATCTGTCGTCAGTCTCTGAGTTTACTGGGCCATCTACCACGGGAACCCCTAGACACAGATCAAGGAGGAGAAGGTAACGGTAAGCCCAATCAAACCAGCAGCTCCTTTGAGGGTCAGTGCTACACATGCAACAAAGGAACAAAGGTACTTCCTCTAAATACATTACCATAGAATACACATTATAACCCTGCAGTGCCACCTACAGGTATAGATAGGTATAATGCCTACAGTATTGTCAGTTTATTAACAACCATGCTGTTGTTCTTTCCAACACTCCTTCTCAACTGCATGTGCTTTGTCAAATTATATTCAGCTTCTTTTGGGTATAACTATGATGTTCCTTCAACATAGGCTTGGTGAGTGCATCGGCAGTCATCTCCTCCGATGGGCAATATTGAATGTCAATAACACCTAGTCCAGTTAATTTGGGGGTTATGAGCTTGTAACCATAGCATACCCAGGATGATTGGGAACAATGGTGAGGAAATGACATCTAAACATAGCAGTTCTTGGTGGTGTGGCAAGATGTTGGCAGGCAAGGGCTGCGTCTCATGGCTGATGGACCCAGATTTAATACTTGATCAGTCAGCTAGCTGTAAAGAAAGTCTCTGTTGTTTGGGTTGCAGCGGGATTTTATGTTGCTGGGCGAAGGCATGATCGATGAAGCAGCTATAGGCGCCGGAATCAATTATAGCCCGAGCCCCGGAGTGCTCCTCCTGGAAGCTGTAGTGAAACAGGAACAGAAATGTGAGCAGATCTTGTCACGGTGAGGGGACAGGAATCATAAGGAGAAGAATAAGACTTACGGGCTTTGTTAGGGCAAGTGTTGGCATAGTGACCGGCTCCTCCACAGTACAGACAGAGGTTATTCTGGCGACAATGTAGTTTTTCTTCTGACAGCAGTGGATAAAGCAGGCCTAGCTGCATCGGTTCAGGTGCTTCAGTAGTGGCAAAAGGTAGTGAAGGAGCAGGAACAGGTGGATTAGCAGATACTTTTGGTAACATCTACATGGGACAAAACTGGCCTGTTCTGTCAGTTCTTTTCTCTCTCAGACGACGATTAATCTGAATAGATAATTGAATAAGAGTTTCCAAGGAGCTGGGTACCCCAACTTGAGCCAGTTCATCTTTTAGTGCATCTGAAAGTCCCAGGCGTAGTGCGGCATCGTTTCCATCAGAACGTAACCACTTAAAGTCTGATGCATAAGCCTCTGCTGGTCTTCAACCCTGCTGGAGAGTGTGTAAGCTGGATTCAACTGTTGCTGTACATTGTTGATCATCATATAGTTTAGCCATTTCATCCAGAAAGGAGTTCATGGTATTCAGAAGAGGGCTGGCTTGTGCCATCAAGCGGTGGGCCAAGGTTTGAAGCCCCCCCTGGAGTAGCGAGACGATGAACCTCACTTTAGTGCTTTCCAGCAAGAAGGTGCGTGGTTGCAGCAGGAAGTATAACTGACAGGCATTTATAAAGGCACAGAACTTGTTGTGATCTCCTGAAAACTTCTCAGGTGTAGGGACTCGGGGTTCTGGAGGTGGAACCACTAGTGTGGGTGCTTGTGCTGTGGCTGCTTGAGCATAGGCCGTGGGTGATGTGGCTGTCTGGTGCATTGAGGTGGATGGAGAGAGAGACTCTACTCTTTGCTCCAGTTGACGGCAGCCATCCTGCCGGCCTTGGACTGCTTGAGTAAGGGCAGCAATCTGCTGACACAGAGCTTCCAAGGGTGAGAGCCCCCTTTCGGGCTCCATATGGCTGGATTGTACTATTATGTACTTTACTATGGAGCCCGAGGTGATGAGGATGGCCTCTTGCACAATTCCCGTCCAAGCACCCCTGGTAGTGGGGACAGGGGCTGCTAGGGCAGTGGTAGGGTGCAGGCGCCTGGCAGCTGCAGGGGTGAGCTGAAGCTTGAAGACACAGGAGTCGGTAACGTGCTGGCGGTAGGATATGAAATCAGGAGGCAGAGGCGTAGTCATAAGTCGGCATCAGTAATATAAGCAAGAGGCAGGTAAGCAGGCAGGGATGATCCAAGAGAGTAGTCAGAGGAAGACGGGTTAAGGAACCAGGTCAGTAGATAAGAATAAGCGTCAGGAGTACAGGAACCAAGCCCACACAGGTGTGTTAGATAGCAAATTAGTATTCACTATTCTCACACTGAATCACCTCTCCACCAATCAAGAAGTTCGGGTCTGAGGCACCTTTCCCCGATTGGCCAAATGGATAAGTGTTCTGAGGAGGAGGGAGGAGGCAGAAGCCACCGAGCAGGGGAAGGAGAAGCTTCTCGTGATGAGAATCCACCTTCCAGTGTAATGTATTTTGATGTTACTTGTGCAAACAATACTTGTAACCCTCCACCAGTGAAATACCACTCTCACCTTCTAAGGTGGACCCAATATTTATCAGGTCAACTGCATTTTCTTCCCCTTTTTATTATAGGGTTTCTGTAATCCTCTGTATGTCTCCTTCACCATCAGTATAGATGTTGGAAAGCAAATTCACTGTCATCCTGGGTCATCTCAATGAATCCTCAAGTGTTTGGCCCAGAAGAGAATAATACTATTAGTGCTCACTGTATATCAAATACAAAAGATTCCAATCACACTATATATGAAAAAAAGGCCTCTATATGACCATAATGATGCAGCCCCTGTGTACTTCCAACAAAATAGTGTTCCGCTCCCTTTCAGTTGTGGCGTCACATTATCAGCTCCTCCTCCCTATGTGTTATGCCACAATATCACACAACTTCATCAGGTAGCCAACACAAGGTAACCAACCCTCCCGGATGCTTTGAACAGACAGAGGCTGCAGCCCTGCCTGCACTGGAAAAGGTAGGATGCATGGTGTTTGACGCCCATGTGCCCATTGTACACTCTGATTTCCTCCTCCAACAGTACATATTTGCTGAGCCCTGTAAAAACATAGGTGGTAGGAGAAAGAAACCACAGTGTTTAGATAAAAAATAAAAAATAAACCCCCCTGTAATCTGGTCAGTAATGCAATCTGTGTTCCATAAACTGTAGTAAAGGCAGAACTAGTTTAAACAATAGGGCATCAGCCTGGTTATTGCGTAGACTCTTCCATTATTAGGACTTGTGCACAGTATACAAACTGTATCCTGATCAGGCTTCTTGCTTTCCAATAGATTATCAATTACCATAAGGGGGTGACAATCAGCTTTGTAGATAAAGTACTATTATCTATTTTGTTGCTTTTTACTACCAAGCCTGATTTGTGTATGAAATATAACATTCTGGTTAGGGATGCACTGAATGGGTTTTTTGGTGCCGAAACCGATACCGAAAATGAAAAATACACTAGGCCGAAAACCGAAACCGATACCGAAACAGCACCGATACCGAAAATGACTGTTTTTAAAAAATATTTTTATACAGGAGGTGGTCAGAGACTGGGGACATGGTACAGGAGGTGATCAGAGACTGGGGACATGCTACAGGAGGTGGTCAGAGACTGGGGACATGGTACAGGAGGTGGTCAGAGACTGGGGACATGGTACAGGAGGTGGTCAGAGACTGGGGACATGGTACAGGAGGTGGTCAGAGACTGGGGACATGGTACAGGAGGTGGTCAGAGACTGGGAACATGGTACAGGAGGTGGTCAGAGACTGGGGACACGGTTCAGGAGGTGGTCAGAGACTGCATGCATGGTACAGGAGGTGGTCAGAGACTGCATGCATGGTACAGGAGGTGGTCAGAGACTGGGGACACGGTACAGGAGATGGTCAGAGACTGGGGACACGGTACAGGAGATGGTCAGAGACTGGGGACACGGTACAGGAGATGGTCAGAGACTGGGGACACGGTACAGGAGATGGTCAGAGACTGGGGACACGGTACAGGAGATGGTCAGAGACTGGGGACGTGGTACAGGAGATGGTCAGAGACTGGGGACGTGGTACAGAAGATGGTCAGACTGGGGACATGGTACAGAAGATGGTCAGAGAACGTGGTACAGGAGGCATCCCCCATTGCAGGCCAGTGTCCCCCATTGCAGCCAGTGTGCCTGTGCCCCATTGCAGCCAGTGTGCCTGTGCCCCATTGCAGCCAGTGTGCCTGTGCCCCATTGCAGCCAGTGTGCCCCATTTTGCAGCCAGTGTGTCCCCCTTTGCAGCCAGTGTGTCCCCCTTTGCAGCCAGTGTGTCCCCCTTTGCAGCCAGTGTGTCCCCCTTTGCAGCCAGCCTGTGCAGGGAAGAGAGCCGCCTCCGTCGCCTGTTTGATCACAGCGCCGGGAACATCACAGCTTTCATTTCAATAGCTGTGTGTTCCCGGCCGCGCGCCGTCACACACAGCCCCTCCCCCTTGTTCGGGCACTTTGATAGACAGATCATCCGTCCAATCCTGCGGATGATCTGTCTATCTAAGTGTCCGGACAAGGGGGAGGGGCTGTGTGTGACGGCGCGCGGCCGGGAACACACAGCTATTGAAATGAAAGCTGTGATGTTCCCGGCGCTGTGATCAAACAGGCGGCGGAGGCGGCTCTCCTGCGCTATGCACCCCCCATGATGGGCATCACCAGGGGCGGGGGCGGAGCCCCGCCCCCACCCAGGCCACACCCCATTTTCGGCTCCATTATCGGCCGTTTTTCTCTTTCGGCAAATTGCCGAAAAGGGCATTTTCGGCCGATATGTTTCGGCGGCTGAAATTTCGGTGCATCACTAATTCTGGTGTCTGTTTATGAAACTATGATCAGCAGTGATCCCAAGGATCACCCAAGGATTACCGCTGATTTCAGTCCATTAACGGTTTATGAAACAGAGATGATCGGGGAGAACATGTTCTCCGCTGATGATCTCCGCACACTGAGAAGCTGTAATTAACTGACACAGAAATGGGCAGTTTATGAAGCTGCGATCTCAACACTTCACTGGTGATCTGTGTCAGAATTCACACACCCCGATTTACCAGCTCAGAGGTGCAGAATCGGGGAGAGAGAATAGAGAATCCCGGGGGGAAGATTTTTGACTTCCTCCTTTCTCGTTCAGACCCCCAAGCCACTACCATGTCCCCCTGCCATGTCTATGTATATGTGTGTGTATATTTATATTGTATGTGTGTGTGTGTGTCTGTGTGTCTGTGTGTGTGTGTATATATAGTGTAGAGGGACAGATATTTTGTTAACTACGTGGGCGGTCTCCTCTGGGTATGTCCGTGTACTGAACAGTGATAATTTATCACTGCTTAATAAACTGACATCTCTGTGTTTCTGTGAAATTCTGGTACTGTAATCTCGTAAAGTCTCACGAGATTCCAGTATCAGGGGCTGTTCACTGTTTGAAGAGTTTTGTAGATTGCTTCACTCCTCCAAAGCGGAAGCGATCTACACTAGAGGTCGACCGATATATCGGCCGGCCGATATATCGGCCGATATTTGCCGTTTTTTAAATAATCGGCATCGGCCGATTGTGTTGATAAAAAGCCGATTCTACAGCAGGACTTTGAAATGACTTCTGTAAGAAGTCAGTGTGAGTTGCCTGAGTCGTCATAGCAACCCTTTCCTCCTCTCTGGGCAGACTGCCAAGAAAAGAACTAAATGATACATTGTTTACACTTCTGAATGAATGAAATCATCTCTGTGTAGAAGTTCTCAGTTTAACCATTTAAAGACTAAGGCCGCGTACACACGCGCGGACTGTTCGCCCAACTTTGTCCGCTGAACAGTGTTTGGGCGGACAGTCCGCTCGTGTGTGGGCTTTCAGCGGACAGTTTCAGCGGACAGTTTGACGGACAAGGTTTTTCGGAAATTCCGTAAAACTGTCCGCTGAAACCTTGTTTCAGCGAACAGTCCGCTCGTGTGTAGGCTTGTTCGTCAAACAAAGTTGCGCGCATGCTCAGAAAGGATTTTCACGCCGAAAGCTATAATGCAGTGTATAGGACGTCGTATTTTTCGTCCCGTCGTACGTGCCGTTCACGTCATCGCGCACGGTTTCAGCAAACTGTTCGTCCGTCGTGTGTGGCCATGTCCGTCCATGCTAAGTTTGAGCGGACTGTTTGCCGAAACTGTTGGACGGACAAAGTTGGGCGAACAGTCCGCGCGTGTGTACGCGGCCTTAAATCTTTTCTGACACTTGTTGCTTACAAGTAAAAATCCTGTATTTTCTGCCAGAAAATCACTTAGACCCCCCAAAAATTATATATATTTTTTTAGCAGAGATCCTAGGGAATAAAATAGCGGTTGTTGCAATATTTTATGTCACACGGCATTTGCACAGAGGTCTTTCAAATGCATTTTTTTGGGAAAAAAATACACCATTTAAAAAATAAAAATAAAATAAAAACAGTAAAGTTAGCCCATTTTTTTTTTTTTTTTGTCCAAAAGTTTTGACTACCCGTTTTTATTTAATATATAGGTTTTTTTTTTTTTTTTATCTAGATCATACATACAAGTAAACTGATTGGAGGTTTGTTTTGTTGAATAAATGTTTAAAGCGGGAGTCCGCCGGTACTCCGCGTTTTTTTTTTTTTTTTTTTTTAAAGCCAGCAGCTACAAATACTGCAGCTGCTGACTTTTAAAATAGTGACACTTACCTGTCCAGCGCGCCCGCGATGTCGGCACCCGAAGCCGATCTCTAGATCGACACTCGAGTGCTGCCGCCGCCATCTTGGGTATGGGAATCAGGAAATGGAGCCTTTCGGCTTAATTTCCCGGTTCCCTACTGCGCATGCGCGAGCCGCGCTGCGCAATGAGGACGGTCCCCGCTGCCTCTGGGATCTGTGTGTTTCCCAGCAGGCAGCGGGGCACTTGCGGAAGGGGGCGGGCACTTGCGGAAAGGGGCGTAATGTACGCCCCTTTCCGCAGAGAGCTAGCCCGGAAGTGGGTAGAGTTACCTGGATTATCCAGGTAACTGCACCCCCCTCCCCCCTGAAAGGTGCCAATTGTGGCGCCGGAGGGGGGGAGGAATCCGATGAGCGGAAGGTCCATTTTAGGGTGGACCTCCGCTTTAAGTGTAAGAAATTTTCTGTATCACTTATGAAGGCTGCTTTCACACTGGAGCGGGGCAGGCGTTGATGGTAAAACGCAAGTTTTAGCGTCTCTTTACCATCATTTTAGCGGTGCTATTTGGCTGCTAGTGGGGCACATATAACCCAGCTAGCGGCCAAGGAAGAGGTTAAATGCGCCCATGAAGCACTGCTGCCAAATCGCATTGCATGCGCTTCGGCAGTGGTGCCCATTCATATCAATGGGCAGGAGTGGTGAAGGAGCGGTATACACCACTCCAAATGTGCTGCTTGCAGGACTTTTTTTTTTTAAGATCCTGCCAGCGCATCGCCTCAGTGTGAAAGCACTCAGGCTTTCACACAGACTGCAGGGGAGCCATTTTGCAGGCACTTTACAGGCGCTATTTTTAGCCCAAAAGCGCCTTAAAAAACGCCCCAGTGGGAAAGGTGTGTTAGATCAAGGGGGATTAAAAATAAATAAATAAAATAAAATCGGCCTAACATATCGGCCCAAAAAAATCGGCATCATATATCGGCTATCGGCCGCCATGATTTCTAAATATCGGCATCGGCATCGGCCAGAGAAAAACCCATATCGGTCGACCTCTAATCTACACCACTTCATAAACTGGCATCCAGAGGCGAATGCTCTCCTATGTGAATGCCGGAGAATGGAGCAGTAAAAAATTTTCACTGCTTCATAAACAGACACTTCTGTGTAATCAAGAACACAAGTAAATTGCACATTAGTATTGCTGTACCCCATCTAGACTCCTGCCTTCCTCCAATAACTACTAATTTTTCTAGTGAGAAATGCTCACCTTTACTATTTGGCATTGAATGGGAGTCAGATGGAAGGCTGAGTTCCTAAAGGATTTAATCGACAAAATTATTAGCTATTGAAATTAGTATTGAAATCCTGTGCTGTAAGCTTCTTGGATGCAGAGAATACTTTACTGTCATAGAGACATATTGTTATACCTGAAGGGTTTCACATGTACTGCCACTTTAAGGCTGGCTCCACCCAGGAGTGATGCCAAGGGTCAAGGGATATAGTAGCCATCTTGGACACATGTAAGCAGCCTAATAAGATGTTCTGTCCTGAGATGCATGTTGCAGTGTACAGTGAGTACTGGAAATAAACTTCCATTGTTCCAGACCAGAGTCTTCTGTCTCTCACAACACAGAGGATATAACACATATCATAACATGTCTTGTAGCATTAGAAACATGAAACAGAAACAAGAAGCATATGTAGCGCCGGCTCCTGAAGAGCACGCGCTATGCTTTTTGAAAGTTATGGTTACACCTGAACTGCAGTTTGGTTTGGGTACAATTGTTCTAAATTTGGACCTCAGCATCAGTCTGACTGGACTATAGCATGTTCAGCCTGGCCAAAATGGGCACTGTCTCTTCTGGCAGGCATGGAACCACAGTCTGGTTGGGTGCTTTAAGTTTACTCTCTCTCGGAGCCCGCCCAGTGGGAGTGTCTCTCTTACTGTGCTTTCTGGGAGAGGGTAATTAAGATGCGGATGTCACGTGATTCGGGGGTTCCGGTCCAGAAGGACATTCTGACTCCATGGTCCTGGTCCTCCTGACCAGCCCACAGGAAGGCTATGGCCTGGGGTGCTGATCCACCCGACTTATTGTCTCGGAGCTGGCTAGCCCGAGGCAAGTAAATTAAAGAGGGATTCTGAGGTGGTCCGGTGCCGTCTCCGGTAGTTGGAGAGGCCCAATAACTTCATAGCTATCCAGGGGAAGACTCTTCAGAAGATGGCCACGTATGGGTTGGCTTCGTAGCAAGAGCCTGGAAGGGCTGAAGTACCTAAGTGAATCCTGTCTCATGGGTATCGCCAAGCTGGCTGAAAGATTCAGGTATCACACAAGTGTTCCACAAGTGTTAGTTTCCTGAAGTCTACAACACCGTCTGTGGCAGAGACGTATTCCTGTATGTTCTACAACATCGTCTGTGGCAGAGACTTGTTCCTGAGTAAAGCACCTTGTTGGCTGCTAGGCCTTGTGAGAGAGGGACGATCCAACTTGAGTGAACATCCAGTTGTGAATGTGGATCAAAGCAAGCAAGTCCTTCATTATTGACACTAATTGTTCCTGAACTTCCTTCCTAACCCTCTGATCCTATTTTAAGAGACTGTTCGTTGTCTACGTTTGGCCAATAAAAATCTCTTTATTCAGATCTGTCGTCAGTCTCTGAGTTTACTGGGCCATCTACCACGGGAACCCCTAGACACAGATCAAGGAGGAGAAGGTAACGGTAAGCCCAATCAAACCAGCAGCTCCTTTGAGGGTCAGTGCTACACATGCAACAAAGGAACAAAGGTACTTCCTCTAAATACATTACCATAGAATACACATTATAACCCTGCAGTGCCACCTACAGGTATAGATAGGTATAATGCCTACAGTATTGTCAGTTTATTAACAACCATGCTGTTGTTCTTTCCAACACTCCTTCTCAACTGCATGTGCTTTGTCAAATTATATTCAGCTTCTTTTGGGTATAACTATGATGTTCCTTCAACAAAGGCTTGGTGAGTGCATCGGCAGTCATCTCCTCCGATGGGCAATATTGAATGTCAATAACACCTTGCTCTTGATTGTCCCTCAGTAGGTGATACTTGACATCGATGTGCTTAGTCCTAGGATTGACCCTTACTGATTGCATAAGCTTTATACATTCCTGGTTGTCTTCAAAAATGGGAATTGGTTTTGACATGTCTATCCCAATGTCCAGAAAAAGTTGACAAATCCATATCGCTACTTGACATGCGTGTACTGCTGCAATGTACTCTGCTTCAGTTGAAGATAGAGCAACAGTTACTTGCTTTTAACTAGACCAACTTATAGTTCCTTCACCATATTGGAAGATGAATCTACTTGTGGATTTGCAGTCTGTGCAGTCACCGGCCCAGTTTTGGATTGGATGTTGCTGGTAACTGTAACTTCATCTGAATTGTTTGTTTGAGGTGTTATATCACTTTTTTTACCGTGTTCCAGTCACGCTGACAGGGAGCTGAAACTTTCCTGCATAGTATGTCCATTTGCTGTGGCTGATCTTGTCACAGTGTCAACATATAGCAGCTTACCGATTGTTCTGTGATACATATCATTGTTGGGTAGCAAGCTTTCTGCTTCATTGCTCTTTTGATAGCCTGGTTCCATAGGAGTTTTCCCTTCCTTTGCATATGGGATTATTCCAAGATTTCAGAGATGTTCTGAGACTGGTGGAGAAGATAACTTCCATCTTCTCTCGCTATTTGGATTGCCAGATAGTAGTTAATGTCCCCTAGCTCTTTGATTTCAAAATTTTCTTTTAGCTTGGGAACGATCTGATTGTAATCCCCTTCAAAACCAATTATAATGTCATAAACATAGATAAGGATGTACCCCCTTCTTGATTTTTTTTTTGTGCATATTTCTCACACTTAAACGATTCAGATCATCAAACGCATTTTAATATTACACAAAGATAACCTGAGTAAATCCAAGTTGCAGTTTTTAAATTATTATTTCATTTATTAAGGGAAAAAAGCTGTTCAAACCTGCCTGGCCCTATTTGAAAAAGTTTTATGCTCAATCATGAATGAACTGTGATTAACCACAATTTTTTGGAAAGCTGAGTTAAATTTCACTTCCAGATCATAGCTTTTGGTCCACCTAAAAGCACCCCTGTCAGTGACTAAATGAGTGTGTTTTGAGTTGTCACTTATGTTTTTGGGGGGAAGATGCCCTTGTTGTCTCCCCTGTTGGGGCCAGAGCGAGGGTACCCTCCCTTTTGTGCATTGTGGTGGCTTGGCTGGTGCCTCCTTTTTTGGTGCTTCCCTGTTGAAAGAAGATTAAAAATTTTGTTTTGGGGCATAGGTGGTTAGCGCCCTATACTGCTTAGATTGAGGCCTAGATTGGGAGCAGCTTATGAGTTAAGACAGACATTATGTTTTGTCTTGTGTTCTCTCTTGCAGGCATCATATCATTTATCATGATGGATAAATTTGCTGCGCCTGATTTTTTGCCCCAATTCATTAACCTGTACCAGGAGCTGCCCTGTCTCTGGAAGGTCAAGAGTCGAGACTACTCAAATAAAATCTTGAGGAAGGCAGCGTTGGAGAAACTGCTTGAGTTGATGAAGCCAGTGTACCCCAGGGCAGACATCAGCCATGTCAAGACAAAAATATCAAACCTGAGGAGTACTTTTTAAAGGGAGCACAACAAGGTCATGGACTCACAGAGAGCTGGAGCATCAGCGGATGACCAATATGTCCCCAGGCATAGCCTGCATTTTTTTTTTGTTCAGTAAATTTTTATTGAAAGCATATTGTACAATACAATAAAATGTCGCCAACAGACGGTGCTTATAAACTTGTGACTAGGGATGGCCGAACGGTTCGCCCGGCGGTCGTTTCGCGGCGAATTTCGGCTGTTCGCCTTCCGCCCGATCGGTGAACTATTGCCGCCGTTCGCCCGGCGGACTTCCGTGTTTACTGTGTAAAAGAACTTTGACCTATGATGACACATCCATCATGGGGTACAGGACAGCCAATTGAAACATTACAGCACATGGACACTTGGACATTCCCCCTAACTTATAAATAGACCCGATCCGGCAGCCATTTTACATTCTTTCTTCTGTCACTATAGGGAGAGGTTGCTGTGTGGAGCAGGGAGAGACTTCAGTGACCCAAATCGCTAGCTATTAGGTCCACAAAAGTTCTTTTAAGGACTGGTATCATGGTATAGGTGTTAGGTGTAGTTCAGGATATAGGTTTGAGCCAGTGCTGTGCTAGTGATTGTTGCAGAAGCCTGAGTGTCTTTTGTCAGTGTAGAGAAAGGGACAGGACTCTGTGTGCTGCAGGGACAGTCTGTTTAATCATTAGCTGTTACTATTAGGTCCACAAAAGTGCTATTCAAGTTATTGTTCCAGCAGCCTCTGTTTAGTCAGTTTAAATAGGGACAGGCAGGAAGCTGTGTGTGAGGCAGTGAGGGACAGTCAGTTTAATCAGTAGCTGTTACTATTAGGTCCACAAAGGTTCTTTTCAGGATTGGTATGGTAATAGGCTTGTACACGTATAATATTCTTTCTTCCAAATATAGAAAGAATATTATACTTGACTGCTGCCCTTCTGCTGCAGTAGTCCTTTATCAGTATAGGGACTGAGGTACAGTCTGCTAATCATTCACAACCTACTTGTTCCACAAAGGTCCTTATAAGGACTGGTTAGGTCTAGGGTACTACAGTACATAGGGTTGAGTGAGGTACAGTCTGCTATTCCTTAAGGACTGGTATAGGTCCACAATATATAGTGTTGAGGTGCACTACTGCTGACTGCTGCCCTACTGCTGAAGTAGTCCTTTATCAGTATAGGGACTGAGGTACAGTCTGCTAATCATTCACAACCTACTTGTTCCACAAAGGTCCTTATAAGGACTGGTAAGGTCTAGGGTACTACAGTACATAGGGCTGAGTGAGGTACAGTCTGCTATTCCTTAAGGACTGGTATAGGTCCACAATACATAGGGTTGAGGTGCACTACTGCTGACTGCTGCCCTACTGCTGCAGTAGTCCTTTATCAATATAGGGACTGAGGTACAGTCTGCTAATCATTCACAACCTACTTGTTCCACAAAGGTCCTTATAAGGACTGGTAAGGTCTAGGGTACTACAGTACATAGGGTTGAGTGAGGTACAGTCTGCTATTCCTTAAGGACTGGTATAGGTCCACAATACATAGGGTTGAGGTGCACTACTGCTGACTGCTGCCCTACTGCTGCAGTAGTCCTTTATCAATATAGGGACTGAGGTACAGTCTGCTAATCATTCACAACCTACTTGTTCCACAAAGGTCCTTATAAGGACTGGTAAGGTATAGGGTACTACAGTACATAGGGTTGAGTGAGGTACAGTCTGCTATTCCTTAAGGACTGGTATAGGTCCACAATACATAGGGTTGAGGTGCACTACTGCGGACTGCTGCCCTACTGCTGCAGTAGTCCTTTATCAGTATAGGGACTGAGGTACAGTCTGCTAATCATTCACAACCTACTTGTTCCACAAAGGTCCTTATAAGGACTGGTAAGGTCTGGGGTACTACAGTACATAGGGTTGAGTGAGGTACAGTCTGCTATTCCTTAAGGACTGGTATAGGTCCACAATACATAGGGTTGAGGTGCACTACTGCTGACTGCTGCCTACTGCTGCAGTAGTCCTTTATCAGTATAGGGACTGAGGTACAGTCTGCTAATCATTCACAACCTACTTGTTCCACAAAGGTCCTTATAAGGACTGGTAAGGTCTGGGGTACTACAGTACATAGGGTTGAGTGAGGTACAGTCTGCTATTCCTTAAGGACTGGTATAGGTCCACAATACATAGGGTTGAGGTGCACTACTGCTGACTGCTGCCTACTGCTGCAGTAGTCCTTTATCAGTATAGGGACTGAGGTACAGTCTGCTAATCATTCACAACCTACTTGTTCCACAAAGGTCCTTATAAGGACTGGTAAGGTCTGGGGTACTACAGTACATAGGGTTGAGTGAGGTACAGTCTGCTATTCCTTAAGGACTGGTATAGGTCCACAATACATAGGGTTGAGGTGCACTACTGCTGACTGCTGCCCTTCTGCTGCAGTAGTCCTTTATCAGTATAGGGACTGAGGTACAGTCTGCTAATCATTCACAACCTACTAGTTCCACAAAGGTCCTTATAAGGACTGGTAAGGTCTAGGGTACTACAGTATATAGGGTTGAGTGAGGTACAGTCTGCTAATCCTTAAGGACTGGTATATCACGGTGCTGGTGTCAGTGCTTTATGTCACGCTGCTGATGTCAGTGCTCTCTATCACGGTGCAGGTGTCAGTGCTCTATATCATGGTGCTGGTGATCATCTCCTGCACCCTCTTCTTTGCCTACCCTGACCTTCCCTCGCCTCCATTGTCTCAAGAGTCCTGAATTGTCAGAATTTCACATATAATAAAAGAATGCTTGTAGTTGTCGATCCCAGATTCACCTCATACATGTGTTATGTCATTGGCCATGTGGTGGGACTATGTGTGCACAGCTAGTAATTATTTTGTGGCTGCAAATATGACCTGTAGGTTTGTAAAGTTCACCATCCCTGTGCTATGCTGACTTCCTCCTGGGGCTGCTTATTATGAGGGGCTCCCACCATCCCTGTGCTCTGCTGACTTCCTCCTGGGGCTGCTTATTATGAGGGGCTCCCACCATCCCTGTGCTGTGCTGACTTCCTCCTGGGGCTGCTTATTATGAGGCGCTCCCACCATCCCTGTGCTGTGCTGACTTCCTCCTGGGGCTGTACCTCTGCTGTGCATATTATTAGGGGCTCCCACCATCCCTGTGCTATGCTCATTATGAGGGGCTCCCACCATCCCTGTGCTATGCTGACTTCCTCCTGGGGCTGCTTACGGTGCAGGTGTCAGTGCTGTATATCACGGTGCTGGTGTCAGTGCTGTATATAACAGTGCTGGTGTCAGTGCTGTATATCACGGTGCTGGTGTCAGTGCTTTATGTCACGCTGCTGATGTCAGTGCTCTCTATCACGGTGCTGGTGTCAGATCACTCTATCATGGTGCAGGTGTCATTGCTGTATGTCACGCTGCTGATGCCAGTGCTGTATATCACGGTGCTGGTGTCAGTGCTATATATCACGGTGCTGGTGTCAGCGCTTTATGTCACGCTGCTGATGTCAGTGCTCTCTATCATGGTGCTGGTGTCAGATCACTCTATCACGGTGCAGGTGTCAATGCTGTATGTCACGCTGCTGATGTCAGTGCTCTCTATCACGGTGCTGGTGTCAGTGCTGTATATAACGGTGCTGGTGTCAGTGCTTTATGTCATGCTGCTGATGTCAGTGCTCTCTATCATGGTGCTGGTGTCAGATCACTCTATCACGGTGCAGGTGTCATTGCTGTATGTCACGCTGCTGATGTCAGTGCTGTATATCACGGTGCTGGTGTCAGTGCTGTATATCACGGTGCTGGTGTCAGTGCTCTCTATCACGGTGCTGGTGTCAGATCACTCTATCACGGTGCAGGTGTCAGTGCTCTATATCATGGTGCTGGTGATCGTCTCCTGCACCCTCTTCTTTGCCTACCCTGACCTTCCCTCGCCTCCATTGTCTCAAGAGTCCTGAATTGTCAGAATTTCACATATAATAAAAGAATGCTTGTAGTTGTCGATCCCAGATTCATCTCATACATGTGTTATGTCATTGGCCATGTGGTGGGACTATGTGTGCACAGCTAGTAAATATTTTGTGGCTGCAAATATGACCTGTAGGTTTGTAAAGTTCACCATCCCTGTGCTGTGCTGACTTCCTCCTGGGGCTGCTTATTATGAGGGGCTCCCACCATCCCTGTGCTATGCTGACTTCCTCCTGGGGCTGCTTATTATGAGGGGCTCCCACCATCCCTGTGCTGTGCTGACTTCCTCCTGGGGCTGCTTATTATGAGGCGCTCCCACCATCCCTGTGCTGTGCTGACTTCCTCCTGGGGCTGTACCTCTGCTGTGCATATTATGAGGGGCTCCCACCATCCCTGTGCTATGCTCATTATGAGGGGCTCCCACCATCCCTGTGCTATGCTGACTTCCTCCTGGGGCTGCTTACGGTGCAGGTGTCAGTGCTGTATATCACGGTGCTGGTGTAAGTGCTGTATATCACGGTGCTGGTGTCAGTGCTCTATATCACGGTGCTGGTGTCAGTGCTTTATGTCACGCTGCTGATGTCAGTGCTCTCTATCACGGTGCTTGTGTCAGATCACTCTATCACGGTGCAGGTGTCATTGCTGTATGTCACGCTGCTGATGCCAGTGCTGTATATCACGGTGCTGGTGTCAGTGCTATATATCACGGTGCTGGTGTCAGTGCTTTATGTCACGCTGCTGATGTCAGTGCTCTCTATCATGTTGCTGGTGTCAGATCACTCTATCACGGTGCAGGTGTCAATGCTGTATGTCACGCTGCTGATGTCAGTGCTCTCTATCACGGTGCTGGTGTCAGTGCTGTATATAACGGTGCTGGTGTCAGTGCTTTATGTCACGCTGCTGATGTCAGTGCTCTCTATCATGGTGGTGGTGTCAGATCACTCTATCACAGTGCAGGTGTCATTGCTGTATGTCACGCTGCTGATGTCAGTGCTTATGTCAGTGCTGTATATCACGGTGCTGGTGTCAGTGCTGTATATCACGGTGCTGGTGTCAGTGCTGTATATAATGGTGCTGGTGTCAGTGCTTTATGTCACGCTGCTGATGTCAGTGCTCTCTATCACGGTGCTGGTGTCAGATCACTCTATCACAGTGCAGGTGTCATTGCTGTATGTCACGGTGCTGATGTTAGTGCTGTATATCACGGTGCTGGTGTCAGTGCTGTATATCATGATGCTGGTGTCAGTGCTTTATGTCACGCTGCTGATGTCAGTGCTCTCTATCACGGTGCTGGTGTCAGATCACTCTATCTCTGTGCAGGTGTCATTGCTGTATGTCACGCTGCTGATGTCAGTGCTCTCTATCACGGTGCTGGTGTCAGATCACTCTATCATGGTGCAGGTGTCATTGCTGTATGTCACGCTGCTGATGTCAGTGCTCTCTATCACGGTGCTGGTGTCAGATGACTCTATCACTGTGAAGGTGTCATTGCTGTATGTCACGCTGCTGGTGATCATCTCCTGCACCCTCTTCTTTGCCTACCCTGACCTTCCCTCTCCTCCATTGCCTTCATGCGCTCCACAGTCCTGAATTGTCACAATTTCACATATAAAAAAAGAATGCTTGTAGTTGTCGATCCCAGATTCACCTCATACATGTGTTATGTCATTGGCCATGTGGTGGGACTATGTTTGCACAGCTAGTAATTATTTTGTGGCTGCAAATTTGACCTGTAGGTTTGCAAAGTTCGCCTCCCATTGAAGTCAATGGGGCCCGCCGCGAACATTACGGTTCGCGAACTATCGGCCACGTTCGCGGTCCGCGTTCGCGAAACATCCCGTTGGAAGTTCGTCCATCACTAATCTTTACATTATTGTATAGCTAGAGTAAGGACAGTTCAGATAGCATCAGTGTAGTGACGGTTGAACACAGTCTATTTGACTGCGTTACTGCCAGTTTAACGCCATATAGTTCTGTGTGCAATACTGCCAGTTTAATGCCATATAGTTCTGTGTGCGTTACTGCCAGTTTAATGCCATATAGTTCTGTGTGCATTACTGCCAGTTTAATGCCATATATTCCTTTGTGCGTTACTGCCAGTTTAACGCCACTTAGTTCTGTGTGCGTTACTGCCAGTTTAACTCCATATAGTTCTTTGTGAATTACTGCCAGTTTAACGCCATATAGTTTTGTGTGTTACTGCCAGTTTAACGCCATATAGTTTTGTGTGTTACTGCCAGTTTAATGCCATATAGTTTTGTGTGCCTTACTGCCAGTTTAATGCCATATTGTTTTGTGTATGTTACTGCCAGTTTAACACCATACAGTTCTGTGTGCGTTACTGTCAGTTTAACCCCATATAGTTCTGTGTGCGTTACTGCCAGTTTAACGTCATATTTCTGTGTGCGTTATGCCAGTTTAATGCCATATAGTTCTGTGAGCGTTACTGCCAGTTTAACGCTATATAGTTGTGTGCGTTCTTGCCAGTTTAACGCCATTTACTTCTGTGTGCATTACTGCTAGTTTAACGCATATAGTTCTGTGTGCATTACTGCCAGGCACTGTTTGTTTGGCACATTATATTGCAGTAAATTATAGTATATTCGTGGAGTGTCTGTGTAGGGTGAGATCTCAAATTAAAGTGCACCAAACACCACTTTACATTGATTAAAGTGCATCCACGTACAGATTTCAACTTCTTCTTTAACTTCTTTATTTGCTTATAAGTACCGGCCCCTCCTTCCCAATGTCTGGGAGGACAACAAGGGGAGACAGACATTCCCTTGGCACTGTAAGGGGGCCAGCAACAAATGTGTCCACAGGCAAAGGTGGATGTGGTGGTCAGTCTTCAGACAGGGCATAATTTCCTCTGTTTAGTGAGTTTGCCCATACTATCCAGCCACAGCATGCAGAGGAGGTGGTGGACTTGCTTACTAAACCTCCCTCATCCTCCACATCCTCTGTCACACAAGCAGAGACAAGTGTGCAGTCCCCTGCAGTTGCCAGAAGGGGGCAGAATCCACCAAACTGAAAGGCAGAAGTTGGAGAGCCAACAGCTTTGACAAGCTTTCATTTAGAAAAAGCTGAGCATGTGGGTAGCAGGGACTGTATATTCTCTAATCATCTGCCAGGGCAGCATCCGAGAGATAGGCTCCTCCTCCCTGAAACAGGAAACACAGTCCATTATAAATTTCACATTCTTACCTGCGTACCAGTTGTTTGTGTTTCCTCCGGACCCACAGGTGCTGCAAAAAAAGTTTATTATTTTACCTTGTCTCTGTGCTAGTTGCAGGAGACATCCCATTCAGCCCAGCGGGCCTTTGGAGTGTGACCAGGAGCAGCAAATTTGAGCAAAAAACTTGCTTTGCCTGAGATTTCACCCATACAGAGGGGTCTGCAATCATCCCCCCAATCTGAAAACAAATGCCCTGACATTTTTCCCAATACCGCATGCTGGAGGTGTGCGATAATGGCTCAAACCTCCTGTTCCGCTCTTAGATAGGGAAAGTTGACACTTGTGCCATGCCTGGCACATGTCCTCAATTTGGTGGTGCAGCCTTTCTTAAATATGTACCCAGGGTGGCAAGATGTGCTGAAGCTGGTCAGAAGAGTCTGTAGCCATTTCAGGCAGTCATACACAGCCAGTGCTTGGTTGGTTGAAATTCAGGGGGAAATCCACCTGCCCATAAACCGCCTGATTTGTGACATGTCCACCAGGTGAAACTCTACTTTGGCAATGCTGCAGTGGCTAAACATGCAGTAGAGGGCCGTCAATGAGTACCTGTGCGAATACAGCACAATGTCAGGCTCATGTCGCCTCGGCTTTTTTTTCCCCATGCCAAATGGCTGATCATTAAGGATGCATGCACTGTATTGTCACCATTTGAGAAGGCCACAAGGATGGTGAGCTGTGACAGTGCATGCATCAGTGACACAATCCCTGTAGTGTTCCTGCTGGAGCAGACTCTGCGTGGCATTATGGACAGAGCACTGGAGGCAGAGCAGCAGGTGGAAGAGGAGGACTTCCTTTCCTCTCAAGGCCCACTTTTTCCAGACACAATCATTCCTATGTCAAAGAACACACAGGAAGAGAGAGGAGAGGAGGATGAGAAGGATGATTCTGGCACTTTCATAGGCTTTGAAGAACAGGAAGATGTGTCAATCTGTAAGCGATGGCTTTCCAACCCCAGGACCCTTGGGAGTAGTACATGGCTGGAAGGAGGAAGTTCCAGATGCTTCCACATCCCATCGGCAGCGTCTGCATCACATGGTGGATGATTACCCCGGAGACAAAACAGATGGAGAGCTTTCCAGCTGACGATCCACTGACTTACAGAGTCATGAGAATATACCACTGCCCAGAACTTGCCCAGTATGCTATGCTATTGAGTTGTTGGGCTGCCCTGCATCCAGCGTGCTTTCAGGATGAGCATTCAGTGCTGCAGGAGGTTTCGTTACTGATCATAGAACGCGTCTGTCCATAGACTCCATGGACCATTTGACTTTTATAAAAATGAATCAGTCCTGGATTACCAGCTATGAAGCCTCTGATTACAATGTTACTGATTAAGTCATTTTGGGATGTGGAATCTCTGCAGGACTTCGAGGCTACCTAGCTTTGAGGGTGTTCAATCATTTCATCTGGAAGAATGATTTTGGTATAAGTTTAATTTGCACAATTAACACCCAAAGACCAATTTTTCAGCACCTGTTTGACAGGTGCATTCCATTGCAATTTTTTTTTGCCTTCATCAAGAGCACCTCTATAGAGCTATTGTGGGATGGCGCCCCCGACACCCAAAGAGTAATTTTTCTGCACCTGTTTGACAGGTGCATTTCATTGCAATTTTTTTTTTTTGCCTTCATCAGCAGAACCTCTATAGGGTTATTGTGGAAAGGCACCCTCCACACCCAAAGAGTAACTTTTCTGCACCTGTTTGACAGGTGCATATCATTGCAATTTTTTACAGCAAGGCCAATTCTTGCTTTCATCAAGCGTACCTCTATAGGGTTACGGCGGGAAGGCACCACCGACACCCAAAGACCAATTTTTCTGCATCTATTTGACAGGTGCACTCATTGCAATTTTTAACAGCAAGGCCAATTCTTGCTTTCATGAAGCATACCTCTATATCTCGTGGGCATGACTGGATGTCGGGGTGAGAGGTCGATGCGTTCCCAGGCCTCCCGCCCGCTTCCACGCCTGATGCGCTGAGGTGGAGGAGGAAGGGGGAGAAGGAGACGCTGAGAGACGGCTGACCGGGGAAGAGTGGAGCAGCGGAGACACGGCTGAGGAGTGCTGCGAACCCCCCTACAGCTCTCCCGCGGTGGATCAGCAAGCGCGCACCCCTGTGAGAGAGGGAAAAGCGGCGCATTCGCGGGATAGAGCGATAGCCCTCTAAGAACGTGGACTTCAGACTCCAGGTATGACCAGGAGAAGGGGGGTGGAGGAGGCAGCCACACAAGATAGAACACAGACGCTGCGCAGCTCTAAGGAGAAAACAGGCCAGGCATCAGGTCAGACTGCTGCTGCATAGGGATAAGCTTCGTGTTCGAGTCGAACATACGTTCGACTCGAACAGCGGCTGTTCGTCCGTTCGGCGAAGTCCGAACATTTTGGTCCGTTCGCACCAAATTCGTGTGGCGCTCACGGCCCACAATGCACTGCGATGGCGCAGTGCATTGCTGGCTTATGATTGGCCAAGCATGCACTGTGACCCCGCATGCTTGGCCAATCGCAGCGCCAGCAGCGAGGAGAGCCGTGATTGGCCACAGGCAGGATGCCTGTGGCCAATCATAGCTCAGGCTGTGTAGTGCACGCCCCACACTATATAAGGCCGCCAGCGCGGCGGCCTTGTGTAGTGTGTTGGCGTCTGAAGCAGTGGGTGTTCTGTGTACCTTCAACACAGTACACACCGATCGATTTCGGCCGATTTTCGATCTTGCTGTTGTGTAGTGGTTATTGTCTGCGTGCCCTGACCGCAGTATACACCGCTATATTCACCCCACCTATATAGCTAGTGATCTATCTTTTATAATAGAGCTTGCAGTCAGTAGTGTTAGGAGATAGTGCGTGCTGTCTGCATGCTCTGTACCCAGTACACACCGCTATATCCACCTACATAGCTGTTCTCTATTTGAGCCCACTTGCCATCTGCAGGAGTTATTGGAAGTTGTGTGTGCCTCCAGCACAGCACAGTATACATCTGTATATACCCCTTTATCTCTGGTGTTCTATAATAAAGGCATCTGCAGGAGTTAGTGGGTGTTGTGTGCCTCTAGCACAATATACACTACCCAACTGCTTTTTTACCCAACTCCCTTCAGGCCATTACCATGTCTGGAAGGCCAGCAAGGAGAGGCAGACAGGCGCAAGCCGATAAAAGAGGGCAAGCAGGCTCTGTGTCTAGAGACAACAGTGCTGGTCGTGGACGCGGTGCATTGTCATCAGCACGTGGCCATGGGACACGCTTGTCTTTCTTTTCGGCAGCTGGACATGTTGAACCGCAACATGCCAGCGACTTGGTAGAGTGGATGACCAAGCCCTCTTCATCCTCCTCATCCTCTCTCACCCAGTCTCAGGGTACTAGCAAAGCAGCTGCCAACGCATCGTCTTCCCTCCTCTCAATGTCATCATCAGTTACTCCTTCCCTAGACCCACCACGTTCTCCTGAGGAGTCTCCTGAACTCTTTGAACACAGTGTTGGGTACATGCTCCAGGAGGATGCCCAGTGTTTTGTGGGCTCTGATGATGACACTCAGCTAGAGGAAGGCAGTAGCGTGAGCGCAGAGAGAGGGGATGCTCAAGAAGGACAGCAATCTGGCAGTCATGTTCCACAAGCTGCAGCATACTGCCAGGTTTGCTACAGCGATGAAGAGGGAGGGGATGATGAGGGCACTGACTCCACGTGGGTGCCTGGAAGGAGAGAGGAGAAGGAGGAGGAGGAGGAGGAGGCAGGATGCCCTCCGGGGGCCAGCTTAGGGGCAGCACACCGACTGAATCACACCGCAGAGCTCCGCCTGTGCAGAGCGCTGCCTCTGCGCGCTATTCTAAAAGTTCTTTGGTGTGGGCCTTTTTTTAGACGAGTGCATCAGATTGCACCGCTGCTATTTGCAACATATGTCTCAAGCGTATCTCACGTGGCCAAAACATCAGCCGCTTGGGCACCACATGCTTGACCAGACATATGTTGACCTGCCATGCAGCTCGTTGGCAAGCGTACCTCAAAGACCCACACCAAAGAACAAAGCGGACCTCTCCTTGCTCCTCATCAGCTGGCATCTCCAACCCCACTAGACCTTCAGTCCTCTCTGAAACCTGCTCTGAGAGGAATGAAGGTGTAGAATTAGGTGTGTCACAGCCAAGTGCTTCCCGGGAACTCTGCTAGCGGTACACTCACGTCCGATTATAGCAGGCAAATGTCCCTGCCCCAGCTGCTGGACCGGCGAAAGAAGTTCACTCCCAGCCATCCACATGCCCAGCGGTTGAATGCTAGCTTGGCTAAATTTCTAGCACTTCAACTGCTGCCTTTTCAGTTGGTAGACTCGGCCCCCTTCCGTGAGTTTGTACAATGTGCGGTTCCTCAGTGGCAGGTCCCCAAACGCCACTTTTTCTCACGGAAGGCGATTCCGGCTCTCTACCGGCATGTGGAAGGCAATGTCCTTGCCTCGCTGGACAGGGCGGTCAGCGGTAAGGTGCATATTACCACTGACTCATGGTCCAGCAGGCATGGACAGGGACGTTACCTGTCTTTCACGGCCCATTGGGTCACTCTTCTGGCAGCTGGGAAGGATGCAGGACAAGGTGCAGTAGTGTTGGAGGTTGTTCCGCCACCACGCCTCCAAAATGCTACTATTGGTTGTGACACACCTCTCTCCTCCACCCCCTCCTCTTCTTCTTCCTCCATGGCCTCTTCCAGTGCTCTGTCCTCAGAACCAGCGGTGCTCCGTAGGCGTTCCAGGGGCTATGCAAGTACGCAGGCAAAACGATGCCATGCCGTGCTTGCGCTGGTTTGTTTGGGGGACAGGAGCCACACTGGGGCGGATGTTTTGTCAGCTCTGCAGGGGCAGGCCGAGAGGTGGTTGACGCCACACCAGCTTAAGCCAGGAATGGTCGTTTGCGACAATGGCACCAACCTCCTCTCCGCCCTCTGACAGGGACAACTGACCCATGTGCCCTGTGTAGCTCACGTCCTTAACCTGGTGGTGCAGCGGTTCTTGGGCAGGTATCCGGGCTTACAGGATGTCCTGAAGCAGGCCAGGAAAGTCTGTGTGCATTTCCGCCGATCATTTAATGCCTGTGCTCGGCTGGCTGAGCTCCAAAAGGAGTTGAACCTGCCCAAGAACCGCCTTATATGTGACATGCCCACCAGATGGAACTCAACATTGGCCATGCTGCAGCGGCTGCACACGCAGCAGAGGGCCATCAATGAGTACCTGTGCGACTACGGCACCAGGACAGGGTCAGGGGAGCTCAGTTTTTTCTCACCACGCCAGTGGGGCATGATCAGGGATGCATGCACTGTCCTGTCACCGTTTGAGGAGGCCACAAGGATGGTGAGCAGTGACAGTGCATGCATCAGTGACACTGTACCTCTTGTCCACCTCTTGGAGCATACGCTGCGTGGAATAATGGACAGGGCACTTGAGGCAGAACAGAGGCAGGAAGAGGAGGACTTCCTTGCCTCTCAAGGCCCCCTTTATCCAGACAGTGTTCCTGCTGTGCCACCCATCACACAGGAAGAGGATGAGGAGGAGGAAGAGGAGGAGGAGGATGATTGTGTCAGCATGGAGGTGGAGGCTGGCACTCAGCATCAGCAGCAGCAGCAGTCTTGTAGGGATGATTTACAGTCCCAAGAAACACGTGGACTTGTACGTGGCTGGGAGGAGGTAGCTGCGAATCATGTTGTCCTTAGTGACCCAGAGGACTCCGGACCGAATGCCTCAGCTAACCTACGCTGCATGGCCTCCCTGATCCTGCAAAGCCTGCGGAAGGATCCTCGTATTCTTCGGATCAAGGAGAGGGACCATTACTGGCTGGCCACTCTCCTTGATCCACGGTACAAGGGTAAGGTTGCCGACCTTATCTTGCCATCGCAGAGGGAGCAGAGGATGAGACATCTCCGGGAGGCCTTGCAGAAAGGTCTGTGCAACGCGTTCCCAGAGACTGGGAGGTTACAAACTCCTGGTCCTGGACAACGTGTTGCTGAGGCATCGGTCAGAAGGAGCGGTGGAGAAGGTGGCCGTCTGACTGATGCTTTCAGACAATTTTTTAGTCCGCAGCCCCAAGGTATGATCGGTTCCAGCACCCATCGCCAGCGTCTGATTTACATGGTGCAGGAATACCTAGGTGCAAGGTCAGACTTGGACACCTTTCCCACCGAAAATCCTCTGGCTTACTGGGTCTTGAGGATGGATCACTGGCCAGAGCTTGCACAGTATGCAATTGAGCTGCTGGCCTGTCCTGCATCCAGCGTTCTTTCGGAACGCACCTTCAGTGCTGCTGGTGGCTTTGTTACCGATCACAGGGTGCGCCTGTCCACCGAATCAGTTGATCGACTGACCTTCATCAAGATGAATCAGTCTTGGATCACCCACAGCTACCAAGCACCTGAAGCTGATGTAACAGAATAATTTGTTTTGAAATATCACATCCCTTCAAGACTGCCTATGCTGATGCTGAGTGACTGTCCTGTTATGTTGATTGTCTATCCTCTTCCTCCTCCGCTGATATGTTTAAAGAACATTTCTGGTTCTGGGTGATGCCATCAGCCCAATTTTTCTGCCCCTGTTTAACAGGGGCGTTTAAGTACAATTTTTGATGCAATGCTTTGCAGCAGGGCTAATTCCTGCAATCAAACAAGAGTATATGGGAGAGATTGCAGTGTGGTGGCACCAGCACCAGTGCCTAAGGCCCAATTTTTCTGCCCCTGTTTAACAGGGGCGTTTAATTAAAATTTTTGATGCAATGCTTTGCAGCAGGGCTAATTCCTGCAATAAAACTAGAGTATATGGCAGAGGTTGCAGTGTGGTGGCACCAGCACCAGTGCCTAAGGCCCAATTTTTCTGCCCCTGTTTAACAGGGGCGTTTAATTACAATTTTTGATGCAATGCTTTGCAGCAGGGCTAATTCCTGCAATAAAACTAGAGTATATGGAAGAGGTTGCAGTGTGGTGGCACCAGCAGCAGTGCCTAAGGCCAAATTTTTCGGCCCCTGTTTAACAGGGACATGTAATTACAATTCTTGATATAATATTTCACAGGAGGGCCCCTTCCTGTGCCCACCCAGAGTAACGGTGAGGACTTATAGTGTTGTGGCACCAGCACCACAACCACCAAAGGTCAATTTTTCTACCACTGTTCAACAATGGCATGTAATTACAATTCTTGATATAATCGTTCACAGCAGGGCACTCCAGCGCCCACCAAGAGTCACTTTGAGGGCTTACAATGTTGTGGCAAAACCAGCACCTTGTTCCGCCATTTCTGCAGAGCATATAGGGCAGGCCCCTACTTTCAAACATCCAACTTACAAACATCTCCTACTTGCAAACGGAAGGAGACAACAGCAAGTGAGATGAAAAAATATGGATGACAAAACAAATTATACAGGGGTTATAACCCTTCCCTATGTTTTCCAAAAAGCTTAAAGCGGAGGTCCACCCTAAAATGGACCTCCGCTCATCTGATCCCTCCCCCCCTCCGGCGCCACAATCGGCACCTTTCAGGGGGGAGGGGGGTGCAGTTACCTGGATAATCCAGGTAACTGCACCCACTTCCGGGCTAGCTGTCTGCGGAACGAGCGTAGGTTACGCCCCCGTTCCGCAATGCCCCGCCCCCTTCAGCAAGTGCCCCGCTGCCTGCTGGGAAACACACAGCTCCCAGAGGCAGCGGGGACCGTCCGGATTGCGCCGCGCAGCTCGCGCATGCGCAGTAGGGAACCGGGAAATGAAGCCGAAAGGCTCCATTTCCTGATTCCCATACCCAAGATGGCGGCGGGACCCGGCAGCCGAGCGAGCGATCGGCTTCGGCTGCCGACATCGCGGGCGCGCTGGACAGGTAAGTGTCACTATTTAAAAGTCAGCAGCTGCAGTATTTGTAGCTGCTGGCTTTTAAAAAAAAAAAAAAAAAACGCGGAGTCCCGGTGGACTCCCGCTTTAAAAAATGTTTTTTTGACTGGAGCTACACTTTAAAAATGTACCAGTTGAAAATTACAAACAGATTCAACTTAACACAACAAACCTACACAGTCCCTGTCTTGTTTGCACCGCCTGTATACTGCTGTTCTGAGTATATAGGGCCTGGGGGCCACACGCATTTCCTTTTTTTAAATATGGGTACAGGGTTCCCCTTAATATGCGTACAAGACCCAAATAGGCTGGTAATGGCCAGGGAGGGCTACCCATGCCATTTTTCTCAATGATTTTCAATCATATTGCAGGAACCAGATATAACATTAAAACTGCAAGCAGTTTTAAATGGTGATATTTCCGTTCAATGTCATTTTGTGCAGGGACTGTTCTAAACACGGGAAACACGTGGCACTTCACAGGCATCCTACAGACACCCCCCAGGCACCATATTTAAATGAATATTGCACTTTTTTTTTTTCACTTTAATCGTCATTAAAATCGGTGCTCCCGCCAAAACGGCCATTTTTAAAAACATTTTAGGCATTGACCCATGTCCCCTGGGGCAGGAGCCAGGTCCACAAACCCTTTTTAGGACAGTATCTTGCATATTAGCCGTTAAAATTAGCACTTTTAATTTCGAACGTTCGAGTCCCATAGACTTCAATGGGGTTCTAACGTTCGTACGAATTTGGGGTCCGTTCGAAAGTTCTGGCGCGAACCGAACCGGGGGGTGTTCAGCTCATCCCTACTGCTGCAGATGCTACCAAGTTACACCCAAGAAAGGTACTCAAATGAGAGAGGTGCAGCAGCAGGCTACAGCAGCAGCATAAATGGCTGGGAGGAAAAGCCAGAGTTCGGTGGCAGAAGTATCAGTGAAATCTGCAATCAAATCAATTAAAACGGCAGCGCCAATAGCTATCTCAGTACTAGCGGGTGTAGCAACAGAGGTACCGGAACCAGTGATAACGGCACCCATAGCAACGGATAGTGGACAAGGTTCAAATAAGGGTGCAGGTGGATGTATTATTGCAACAGAAAAAAGAGCCATCTTTGAAGGATATTTTATCTGCGATTAATAATTGTAAGTTATCTTTAAATGATCTATCAGACCAATTGAAGCATATAAGGGAGGATGTGTTACTACTGAAAAATTACATACAAGAGGTCTCCACCCGGACTATAGTTCTTGAGGGGAGAGTCAGCCAGGTAGAGGATGAATTATATCCGTTGACACAGGAGATGCAGGTGATGCGGGAACAACTGAGTATGTGCATGGACAATATGGAAAACGGGATACGCAGGAAAAATATAAGGGTACTAGGCCTCCCCGAGAAAAGTGAAGGAAGCAATCCTATAGAGTTCATGGAAACATGCATAAAATATCTGTTTGGAGGAGAGGCATTTTCCAGGGATTTTGCGATTGAACGGGCACATAGAATCCCTTTCAGGGTATTGTCTGTAAGAAACCAGCCAAACCAGTGGCGGAACTACCGCCATAGCGACCCACGCGGGCGCTATGGGGCCCGCAGCCGAGTTGGGGCCTGGGGAGTGGTGTTAGCGGGCGGGTGCTGGCCGCTCCGGGTGACACCCGCCAGAGGGGTGACACACTGGGGTAGCGGCAGCTGCCCGCATCACTAACACTGCTCTCCGCTGTACCTCGTGCCGGGACAGGGACACAGCAGCACGGACCTCAGCCGCCTCCCCCTCCTCTCTGTTTACATCCACAGAGGAGGAGGAGCCTACGCTCGAGGGACACACACTGCACTGTGTATCAGCGCTGTTCTGAGGTATGTAGGGGGGGTCTGCACTACTGAGGGGGTCTGCATTGAGTGGGGGTCTGCTGCACTGAGGGGGGTCTACACTACTGGGGGGGTCTGCACTATTGAGGGGGGGTCTGCTGCACTGAGGGGGGTCTGCACTACTGGGGGGGGGGGTCTGCACTACTGAGGGGGGTCCTGCACTGGGGGGATCTCCAGCACTGAGGGGGGGTCCTGCACTGAGGGGGGTCTGCACTACTAGGGGTTCTGCACTACTGAGGGGGGTCTGCTGCACTGAGGGGGGTCTGCACTACTGAGGGGGGACCTGCATTGAGAGGGGTCTGCACTACTGAGGGGGGTCTGCACTATTGAGGGGGGGTCTGCTGCACTGAGGGGGTCTACACTACTGAGGGGGGTCTGCTGCACTGAGGGGGGTCTGCACTACTGAGGGGGGGTCTGCTGCACTGAGGGGGGTCTGCACTACTGAGGGGGGGTCTGCACTACTAGGGGGTCTGCACTACTGAGGGGGGGTCTGCTGCACTGAACGGGGTATACACTACTGAGGGGGGTCTGCTGCACTGGGGGAGTCTGCACTACTGAGGGGGGTCTACACTACTGAGGGGGGTCTGCACTACTGAGGGGGGTCCTGCACTACTGAGGGGGGTCCTGCACTACTGAGGGGGGTCCTGCACTACTGAGGGGGGTCTGCACTACTGAGGGGGGTCTGCACTACTAGGGGGGTCTACACTACATAGGGGGGTCTGCACTGAGGGGGAGTCTACATTTCTGTGGAGGGGGGTCTGCACTACTGAGGGTGAGGGTCTGCACTACTGAGGGGGAGGGTCTGCACTACTGTGGGGGGAGCTTGCACTACTGAGGGGGAAGTCTGCACTACTGAGGGGGGGGTCCTGCACTACTAGGGGGGTCTGCACTACTGAGGGGGATCTGCACTGAGGGGGATTCTACATTACTGTGGGGGGGTCTGCACTACTGAGGGGGAGGGTCTGTGCTGAGGGGGGGTCTGCACTACTGTGGGGGGAGCCTGCACTACTGAGGGGGGGTCCTGCACTACTAGGGGGGTCTGCACTACTGAGGGGGGTCCTGCTCTGAGGGGGTCTGCACTACTAGGGTGGTCTACACTACTGAGGGGGGTCTGCACTGAGGGGGAGTCTACATTACTGTGGGGGGGTCTGCACTACTGAGGGGGAGGGTCTGCGCTGAGGGGGGGTCTGCACTACTGTGGGGGGTGCCTGCACTACTGAGGGGTAAGTCTGCACTACTGAGGGGGGGTCCTGCACTACTTTGGGGGTCTGCACTACTGAGGGGGGTCTACACTACTGAGGGGGGTCTGCACTACTAAGGGGGGTCTGCACTACTGAGGGGGGTCTGCACTACTAGGGGGGTCTGCACTACTGAAGGGGGTCTGCACTACTGAAGGGGTCTGCACTGAGGTGGGGAGTCTGCACTACTGAGGGGGGAGCCTGCACTGCTGGGGGGGGGTGTCTGCACTGAGGGGAGTGTCTGCACGGCTGGGGGGTCCTGCACAGAGGGGGGTCTGTAATGGGGGGGTTGTCTGCACTACTGAGGGGTGTCTGCACTGAGGGGGGTCTGCACTACTCAGGGGGGGTGTCTGCAATGCTGGGGGGTGTCTCCAATGCTGGGGGTGTCTGTAATAAGGGGGTGTCTGCACTGGGGGGTGTCTGTACTGCTGGGGGGTCCTGCACTATGTGGGGGTCTGTAATGGAGGGGTGTCTGCACTACTGAGGGGGGTCTTCACTGAGGGGGAGTCTGCACTACTGAGGGGGGGTCTGCACTGAGGGTGGGTGTCTGCACTGAGGGGGGTCCTGCACTGAGCGGGGTGTCTGCACTGGGGTCGGTCTGTACTGAGGGGGTGGTCTGGCCTGGGGGGTGTCTGCACTGGGAGGTATTTGTACTGCTGGGGTGGTCCTGCTCTGAGGGGGGGGTCTGTAATGGGGGGGTGTCTGTACTAAGTGGGGTGTCTGCACTAGGGGGGTGTCTGCACTGCTGGGGGGTCTGTACTACTGAGGGGGGTCTATACTGCTGGGGGGTCCTGCACTGAGGGGGGTGTCTGCACTGGGAGGGTCTGCACTGGGGGGGTGTCTGTACTGCTGGGGTTCTGCACTGAGGTAGGGGGTGTCTGTACTGCTGGGGTTCTGCACTGAGGTAGGGGGTGTCTGTACTGCTGGGGGGTCTGCACTGTACTGATGGAGGTCAGCAATCTGTGTCCTTCAGGGGCTGCATACAGTATACTGCATACTTTGTTGTTCGAAATGAATATAAGCTGTTGCCTGGGTACTGTGCCACATGGGTGTGGTAATCTGTTGTTCAATGGCATTAGTTATTTTTTTTTGGGGGGGGGCCCCATACAACATTTTGCTATGGGGCCCTGTGATTTCTAGTTACGCCCCTGAGCCAAACCCTTAATTATTAAACTCTTGTGTTTTAGAGACAAGACTGTTATTCTTCAGAAGGCAAGAGAACTGAGAAATATACAATACAAAGGCGCAAGGATCTCACTATATCCTGATTTTTTCCCCTGAGTTGCAAAGACAGAGAGCTAAATTTACAGAATGTAAACACAGACTGGAACAGCTTAAAGTTAATTATGCTCTACTTTATCCGGCGTGTTTAAGCCCTTGTACACACGGTAGGACATTCTGCCAACCAAATCCGTCGGATTTTGTACGACGGATTGTGTCCGAAACTGTTGCATACACACGGTCGGACCCAGCTGTCGGATTTTGCGGTTGCCAAGAATGCGGTGACGTAAGCCGTGTACGGTGGGACTAGAAAAGGGAAGTTTAGCACCACGTCCGGCACCCTTTGGGCTCCTTCTGCTGATCTCGTGTTAGTAGAAGTTTGGTGAGAGACGATTCGCGCTTTTTAGATTTGTGATTCAGATCGCTACTGCTCTTCGGTTTGTGCTTGTCTTTGCGTATCTGATAATCAGTGCGTGCAGTCAGTAAGTATTTGTTGATCATTGTGGACTATATCTTGGTATAGTACGCTTTGAAAGGCATTTTTTATTGTCTGCTTGCTTCTGCTATTCAGGTTGTTCTTTCAGGCCTTGCTGTTTATCGGTGCTTTCTGGTGTCCGTTCTGACGAGCCGACTGTTTTCAAACCATGTTTCGTCTACGGACTCGTCGTAGAGTTTGTGCTGTGCAGGGGCTTCATGTTGGGGTTGTTACTTTGACACAAGCCCGGTCCATGAACAGGGAGGGGAGGCGTTTGTGGACCAAGAATTGGTTGCGCCAGCATGACCAGTTCTCGCACATGCCTTTGCTCCGTGAGATCCGCGAGAATAATCCTGATGATTTCAGGTATTATCTCCAGATGACGGACCCCGTTTTTCACCGTCTGCTGGCTTTGCTGACCCCTTATATTACCAGGCAGGATACCTGCATGCGGCAAGCCATCACTCCGGAGCAGAGGCTCATCGCCACATTGCGCTACTTGGCGACTGGGAGAAGCCTTCAGGACCTCAAGTTATCTACAGGCATCTCCCCCCAGGCTCTGGGGATCATTATTCCAGAGACCTGTTCTGCCATCATTCAGGTCCTGCAGAAGGACTATATGAAGTCCTTTAAAGTTTTATCCTTTAAAATCACATTCTATGTATTTCATGATTGCTAATGTCTTGCATTTCTTGCCTCATTCCCTAATTACCATCACTGCAATATGCTCTAATTCATATGCTCTGCCCCTTTGTCCTCAGGCATATTTGCCTCACTAACTTCCCCACCATGCTCTTCTTGGCCCATAACACTATAGTCTAGTCACTTACCAATGTCTTTTGTCAGCTCCATAGTATTGCTTTCCCCTATAATGTCTACAAATGTGATGTGTATGCTTCAATTCATGTAGAGTGACATTTTTTTTTTTTTGGGGGCCAAACTCATTAAGAACCCCCTCTCCCCCCAACTGCTAGCTCAGCTGATAGCAATCCTCTATCTGCTGACTTTACCAAACCTAATACGCACTCTACCTACCTTTTTGATGCTCACATTTATGGATGAATTCACCAAAGCATGTAGTGCAAGGGCCTGCCTCAATACTTTCAAATGCTATATTTTTTTTTTTAACCTATTAATTATCTGGATATGTAATAGCAGAATGTCAAAAAGTGCTTACATTTTGGTTTCTTTTTGTTATTATGACACTTCTTACCTGTCCGGTGGGCTGCAAATAGTGTAACTAAGGAGGGGCTTCCCAAAGTAGCGCACATTATTTAGCCATTCAGCTCTCAATCAAGTGGAGAGGGTTACCTGTCCTAAAACCCCCCCTCATTTTTGAGCAAGGGCCCAACAGATGGGGGATATGGGGGTGGGGGAGGGATGGGGGGGTGATGACTCTCATAAGAGGACATTAGACTTAAGGCTTTAAATACTCAGTTCCCAAAATGTTATATTAATTTTGACCAAAAATGTTGGTGTCTAATCTGCTTGCAATGTTGATTTGTCAAATTACTAATTTTTGTTCTTGTTTCACTCCACAGTGTCCTTCAACGCCACAGGAATGGCAGACTGCGCCCTCCCACCTTGCCAGTCGTTGGGACTTTCCCAATTGTGGAGGAGCAATAGATGGGAAGCACGTCCGCATCGTCCCACCACCCAACTCGGGGTCGTACTATTATAATTATAAGGGGTTTCATAGTATCGTGATGTTGGCAGTGGTGTCTGCGACATATGACTTTTTGTATGTGGACGTGGGGCAAAATGGACGGATGTCAGATGGTGGAGTCTTCGCACGGACGGAGTTCTACTGGTGTCTCCAGAGTGGCAGTCTGGGCTTGCCACCACCAGAGGAGAATCAGGAAGGACTCCCGTTCGTCTTTGTCGCGGATGAGGCGTTTGCCCTGGTGAACCATCTGATGCGGCCTTTCCCCATGAGGACCCTCACCCCAGACCAGAGGATTTTTAATTTCCGCCTGCCCAGAGCCCGAAGAGTGGTGGAGAACACTTTTGGTATACTGGCCAGCTGGTTCCGCCTTTTTCTTACGCCTATTCACATGGCGGAATACAAACTGAATCACATAGTGCTGGCGTGCTGTGTTCTGCACAATTTTCTTAAAAAAGTTTCTGTGAACTATGCGGTCTCAGTTGGCCAACAAGAAGCAGACTTGCTGGAAAATGAAGATAACCTCAGGGGCCTTGAACATGCTCATCCTGGCTTGCCCCCCCAAAGCGCCCGTGAGGTTAGAACACAATACATGGACTACTTTGTGGGTAGGGGGGCCATTGATATGCCAGACAATGTCTGAGTGGCATTTTAAGAATACATTTTTATCTGAAACTCCTTCATTTACTGCTTGGCTTGGTTTTAGGTGTCTCCTAGGTATATTTAGGTTTTTTCAAGTTGTGCCTTTTTCACCAACAGTGCAAACCCAAGTTCAGAGCGAGATGTGGGGACAGTCTCTTCTTCAGATAATCTTATTATGTTGTGGGTCTGCTACACACACACCTTGTTTTTGTAAATAATGTATGTAGTGCATTACTGACCAAAATCGTGCTCATTTTCTGCACCATGGCAGGAAAATGGCATGATTGTCCAAATTTACACCTCACTGTGGGCGTTTTTTTTTTACTAAAGGCACATCCACTATGCACTATAAGTACACTGCAAAAGTACACCTGAAACTGCACTTGGAGTGCAAAGTGGAGTTGCCTTTAGTAAATCACACTCCTTCTCAGCACAAACTAAAACTAAAATTGTACTACAAATACATTTTTGGTGCAATGAAAAAGGAAGCCACACATTGTTGATAATTCAACTTTTTAATCCAAGCACATTCACATGTGCGTTTCGAAAAGGTTTTTACAACAAACCAAGAAATTGTGTGTTTCAAAAACAGAGTTTAATCAAAATTTGGTTTATCAGACATGAGTATGTACAAACTGGGCTGATATTGCTTTCATCACATGGGGTGTCACCCCTGAAAAAAACAAATTTGGAAGATGCACACAGTGTGTCAACATGTGCTATCTCCCATCATGGGGGATCAATGTACATGCTTTGGGGCTGCAACCCCTTCATCTCAGACACTTTACACAAAACACGTACATTGATCCCCCATGAAGGGAGATAGCGCATGTTTACACACTCTGTGCATCTTCCAAATTTGTAATTTCGAGAAATACAACATTTTGTTTTTAAAATAGCAAAAATAAAACCCTATCTAGTTTTTGGTGTTTCACACTCTCCCCAAAACATCAGTGATGTTCTTCATTTTATTTTTAACATCATTGATTGAGCAGGATATTTTCCAAATCCCGATTGCACCCCATTATCTCCCCAATCTGGATCTGGGCACTTTCACTGGTAAAACGGGAATCTTCTTCCACATCACCTACAAAACAAAGCAAAAAAACACACCATGTAATAAAAATATTGTGACATACATTGATGAGCTTACCGGAAGCTGTGTTCTCCGACACTCACCTGTTGTGGTGGGAATTTGCCCAACCTCCACGATCTCTTCTTCCTCCTCCTCCTCCTGCTCCTCTGTTTCTGCTTTTGGAAGTTGGCCTTCTTTGGGAGGGGTGTGGTCCCTGGTGTCCTCATACTTGCCGAGTCTTCTCTCCCCTATGATAATTGAAAAAAATAAAGAATTAGCACACAGAGGGCAGAATTAACAATATGAAACATTCTTTGGAAGTGTTGTCCAATTGTTTATTTTGGCCGAGCTTCAAGGTCATAACATTATTGGGGACACTGTGTTCAGCTAGAATACTTATCTGCAGAACGATGTTTCCTACGAACGAATGAAACCATGAACTTGAAAGTGGCCATTTTAAAATGCACAACATGAAATCAAAGCACATGGAGCAGGATGCAAGCAATAATAATCATATGAACACACGACAACTACTTACTTTTGTCAAGAACACGCTTGATCCTTAGGTACTGCTCGTGCTCCCTCAGTTTCAGGTCTGACCAGCGTTTTCTCAGTTGATCCATGGATCGGTGTACCCCAAAATTCTTATGAAGACTCTTCACAACTTTATTCATGATCTTGGCCTTTCTGATATTTGAGTTTGGCTAAGGTCCATACTTCCCATCATAGTCGGTCCTGTTCAATATGTCGACCAGCTTCAACATCTCTCCAAAAGACATATTTGAGGCCTTAAATCTTCTCTTCCTGGATCGGGGCGTTTCAGGCTCCGGGCTTTCCTCACCCTCCTCCTCGTTAGTGGAACTATTATTAGTGCGCACCTGTGTTCTCTCCGCCATGTGCTCTCCCCACTGCACCGGAAGCGAAGGGGCGGGGAATAGTCTGGAAAGAACGTCAGGGGCGGGCGGAGTTTCACGCATGCGCACTGTATATAAAACGCAACACGCGTGTGTCGTCCGTACGATCGGTGAACAGAGAGAGAAGCTGACACGACGAACGTGCAAACGAAGGTAAAATTTTGAACTTGGTACATCACTAGGCTACACTGCTTCTAGATTGAGGCCTGCATTAGTGGAGTTTAGACTGACATTAGGGTTTGTCTTGTGTTGTGTCTTGCAGACATTATGGACGGCTTCAATGACCATAGCTTCCTCCCTCTGTTCATCAATAAACACAGAGACATGCCCTTACTGTAGCAAGCAACACACCCACTATATAGTAACAGACAAAAGAGGCAGGCAGCAATGTTGCAACTGGTTGAGTTTGTGAAGCCGGTGGTCCCCAGGGCAGACGTCAAATATTTAAAAAAGAAAATTGGTAGCCTCAGGAGTACATATATGAGGGGGGGGAGCAAGGTGCTGAAGTCCATGCAATCTGGAGCTTCAGCAGATGACGTTTATGTTCCCACCCTGTGGTATTATGACAGGATGCATTTTCTGCCAGACCAGGCTGATGTCAGGGAATCCCTCTCTACTCTTCCTTCCACGCGTCCTTCTATGCTCCATTCCACATCCGATGAGTCTTCTGACGCCCAACCTGGGCCTTCCACTCAGGAAGAACTGTGGGAGCCCAGCTTGAGCCAGGTATAGTATTGTTGTACATATTTGTGGAGTCAAAATGAATGATGTTAACTTGATTTTTGCTCACTAATTGCTGAGTTTTGAAAGTGTTTCACATATCAATAGACAGTAGTGGCCAAAACCTTTGGGACAAGAAAGAAAAATGCTGGGCTCAGAATGATAGTCTTTTCTATTGGTTAACAATTTGCAACAGTGTTGATGTGAAAAATGTGTGTGTTTGATGAACCAAAAACTCAAACTATGTCCCTTTTTCATACACAGGAAGAACTCAGCCAGGAACAGGAAGGTGTGGAATGCAGCAGCCAGGAGCTGGCTGTGGAAAGTGGCAGCCAGGAGGAGGCAGGGGTAAGCGGCAGCCAGGCGGTGGGCAGCCAAAGGAGCCTCACTGAATGCCAGGTCCCTCCCCTCCACCTTCCACGCAGAAGGGCGAGAAAGGGGGGGAATGTTGAGGAGTCGGCCCTGAGGCTGATTGGTGAGGCTTCTGCGGCACTCCAAGCAAAACCCACCGACCAAGAGGCCTTTGCCGCCATGGTTGCATGCAAGCTTGATAAAATGGAGCAGGGCAACAGATCTTGTGTGAGGAGGTTATTCTCCACACCCTCCACAAGGGTCTGTTGGGCCAAATGACACCAGAAACACACTTGTGTGATTTGGCCCATGCCCCTCCTCCTTCTCCTCCTCCTCCTTCTGCCACACGCCCAGCACCACAGCCACAGCCTGGAAGGAAGCAAGGAAGGAAGACCAGAGAGTGATGACCTGGGTTCAGTCTGGTCTGACAGAAGATGCAGCCTGTTATAGTACCACAGCCTGGGAACATAGATGTCATCTACTGCTGTTCCGGGTTTCATGGACTTCAGGACCAGACTTCTCTCCCTCAGTCATGTACTCCTCAGGCCACCAATTTTTGCGTTAAAATAGTTGATGTGTGCCCTAGGGGCCAAAGGCTTCGCTAATCTCCCCAGTTTCAACATTGCTGCTTCCCTCTTTATTTGTTACACCGAAATAAAGGTATTTTTTTGTTTGAAGAAATACTTGCGTATGTGTTTTCCTTCCAAAAGCCCAGCTTATTTGTGAGCAGGCAGGTACATTTCAAAAATACAAAGTGAAATAAATAACAAGGGGTACCAACACTAAACAACCTCCTCTAGATTAAAAAAGAAAAACAAAATATCAAAAATAGAATAATGTTGTTGTGGTAAGTTTACACACCAAAAAAAAAACAAAAAAAGGAGAAATGAGAAAACTGTCTTTAAAGGAGATTTTTAGGGAATCCAAAAAAAAAAGCATCCAAAAAAGAATAAACAAAATCTAAAATTGTGTAGATGTGACACAAACTAAAATTGGATTGCTGAAATGGTTAAAAAAGAGTAATGAAATACGTTCGGGAGAAGTGTGTGTGACTATGAGCATCAAAAGAAGTTCCTTCTTGCAGCATTGTAAAGAACAAGAGAATGCGCTTAATTAAATAATTTTTAACATTGCAGCGTGACGAATGTGCTATATCGATTACGAGCAGTAGTTTTACCTGAACGAGCGCTTCCGTGTCTGAATTTGAATGTGAGCATGCGTGGCACCTTGTCCGTCGGAGTAGGCTACACATGATCGGAGTATGTCCGATCGGACCAGTTTGTTGGAAAATATTTCCAGCAAGTTGGAAAACTTGGTCCGACGAATATTCCGACGGAATCAGTCCGATGCATTCCACACACAGTCAGATTATCCGACAACACGGTCCGATAGGACACATTCCGACGGATTCTTCAACCGTGTGTACAGAGGCTAAGAGTAATGGCACTTGGGGAAACCAGGTTCTTTAATAATCCAGCAGAAGTGACATTATGGTTGGAAAAAAATGAACGTCAGATACAACGGGGGAGGAGATATGAAGAAGAGAGGAAGGAAGAAAGGAAGCTGGAATTGGATATAGATTGCGGAGTTGACTGTTAAAAATTATTATATATTATTTTTTTTCTTCTTCTGCCATGCCTTAAATTATTAAGAAACCAGGCTAGAAACGGGCTTGGTGACCAGAGACTGGGATCGTGGTCTTTTTTGTTTTCTCTCTTTCTCCTTTTTTTGTCTTTCCCTCATTATTAATAAGATATGGATATATTTATAGAGAAATGGGAGTGGGGGAGGGTATGTGGGAAGGACATATCACCTTGGGAGGGAAAAACGGTCAATTTGGAAGCCCTCTAAATGTGCCCCGAGAGGGGCGGGGAGAGGGTGGGAGGGGATGGAGGGGAAGGGAGGGGAAAATTGGAGGAAGGCGACCCAAAAGGGGGGTGGAGAGAGAATGGGGTAAATGTAAGGCCGCGTACACACGGGCGGACTGTTCGCCCAACTTTGTCCGCTGAACAGTGTTTGGGCGGACAGTCCGCTCGTGTGTGGGCTTTCAGCGGACAGTTTCAGCGGACAGTTTGACGGACAAGGTTTTTCGGAATTTCCGTAAAAATGTCCGCTGAAACCTTGTTTCAGCGAACAGTCCGCTCGTGTGTAGGCTTGTTCGTCAAACAAAGTTGCGCGCATGCTCAGAAAGGATTTTCACGCCGAAAGTTATAATGCAGTGTATAGGACGTCGTATTTTTCGTCCCGTCGTACGTGCCGTTCACGTCATCGCGCACGGTTTCAGCAAACTGTTCGTCCGTCGTGTGTGGCCATGTCCGTCCATGCTAATTTTGAGCGGACTGTTTGCCGAAACTGTTTGACGGACAAAGTTGGGCGAACAGTCCCCGCGTGTGTACGCGGCCTTAGGATGAAAGGGTAGGTGTGCGAAGGTATTAGTATGATAAGAATGAATGTCAGAGGAAAGGGGGGTGGGTGGAGGGGGTACAAGGATAAAAGGATGTAAAGGAAAACACGGTAAAGGTTTGGAGGATACACGAGAGGTTAAATCATTAAAAACACTGGATAGGAAACACAGGAAACAGAAGGGAAAAGAAAGAACACTTTAGAACACAAAAAAAGGATGGTGCACGGAAAAGAATCAAGGAATAATTTTGTTAAAAGAATAAGTGAAAAAATTATGAATTAATGGAAAATAAGGAATTAAGAAGCAAAGTTGTAAATTTTACCAAAAGAGTTAAAATATGCTCATGGAACAGGCGGGGGGGGGGGGGGGGGGGGGTAAAAGACCAAGCCAAAAGGCGGGCAATTTTTTCTATATGTAGCACGGGTGATTACGGAATTCTTTGCCTGCAGGAGAAGCATCTTGAAAAAGAAACAACCTGTGTTGTTTCAACACAGGAAATATAAGATACAATACCACTCCACGTATACCCCCTATTCAAGAGGAGTGAGCATTTTGAAATATTCTGGAATAGGCTTCTCCTGCAGACAAAGCATGGTAGATGATAAGGGTAGATATGTTTTTCTTTTTTGTAGGATGGAAGATAAAGAATGTGTTATAGCCAATGTGTATATTCCTCTGCCATTTAATACAGAAATCTTATGTGATCTGATGAGGTTCATCGTGGACAAGCCGGGGGTGCCGGTCATAGTGGCAGGAGACTTTAATATGACAATGATTTAAAATATAGATAGGTTTCCACAGAAGGTACCCGGAAAAGCAGGACCCAGTGGCCCATTATATCAATTTTGTGAAGAGACAGGGATAGTGGATATATGGAGGAGATGGTACCCTACAGTAAAACAGTACTCCTGCCACTCTAGGACGCACTCTTCCTTGTCCAGGATTGATCTGGTATTATGTAATGAGGAGACCTTGAAGATAATAGAAAAGGTGGATTATGAACCAAGGGGAATTTCAGACCACTCACTGGTAACCCTCTCAATAAAAATAGGGATAAGTTACAGCAGAAAGGATTGGAAGGTAAACCCTTTCTGGTTATAGATAATGGAGAATATGGAGGAGGTCACAGTTAGTTTGAAGGAATTTATAAGATTTAATGCAGGGTCTATGTCATTGGGGATAATGTGCGATACTGATAAAAAAATCTCAGGTTAAGAAGCAGTCAACATCCAAAGAAACAGTAGCAAAAGAGAGTGTAAGGTGGGCAGAAGTGAGGTATTTGAGGGTACCGACGGTAGATAGTCACAGGGAGTGGGTGGAGAAACTAGTAGAATATAAGAGATTAATATTGGAGAAAGGAGAAAAAAAAGGCTATTTCAGAGGCAGAGTTTTTTTGGAGAGGGGGAACAGCTTGGGAGAATCTTGTCTTTAATAGCCAAGGCAAATAGTCCATCTGCTATCATACCAGCGGTCCTAGATAGGGAAGGTAAAATCAAGAGGCCGACCCCGGAAATAGCGAATTAATTTAAAAAAGATTATGAGGAACGGCATAATGTCTCAAACTCTAATGTAGAAGGAGAAATGTGGGATTTTTTTCAAGAAAATAAAAGTACCCCAACTAACGGAGGAAGATAGGGAGGGATTGGAGGCCCCACTGACGCTTGAGGAGTTAGAAAAAGTAACAGCAGAAATGGCAAATCAGAAAGCTCCAGGACCGGACGGACTGCCAATAGAGATTTACAAAAAATTTGGGGATATATTATTACCCAATCTGTTCCAGGTGTTCAATGGAGCCTTTAAAGAAGGGAAGTTACCATTATCAATGACTGAGGCTACAATAGTTGTATTGGCAAAAGAAGGGAAAAACCAGCTGGAGACAACTTCATACAGGCCTATATCATTACTGTGCTCAGATGTAAAAATCTTGGCAAAAGCACTTGCAACAAGAGTAAATAAAATAATAGCTTAAGGTGGTGCATCCAGACCAGACGGGTTTTATACCAGATAGATCCACAAGCACGAATGTAAGACGTACGTATTTAAATATGCAGATTCCAACAGAAAATGAGGGAAATACAGCAGTCTTGTCCCTTGATGCGACTAAGGCCTTTGACAGCCTGGAGTGGCTTTATTTATGGAAGATTCTAGTAGAATTTCAGTTTGGGCCGAGGTTCGTACAATGGATAAGATTGCTATATATGGGACCCAGGGTGAAGGTGAGGATAAATGGAGAGTGCTCTGATTGGATCCAGCTGAGGAGGGGGACAAGACATTGTCACCCCTGCTTTTTGCCCTTGCAATGGAGCCATTGGCCAATGCTTTAAGAGAGTCACAGGAGATACAGGGATTTAAAAGGGGACAAGGAGAGGAAAAGGTCGCTATGTATGCAGATGATGTGCTATTGTTTCTTGGGCATACAGGGTCCTCATTGGTGGCAGAAATGAGGACGGTTAATGAATTTGGATATTTTTCTGGATTAGCAATTAATTGGGAGAAAACAGTACTTTTGCCAATAGATCCCTTAAAGGAACCATTGCTACAACAGGTAACTCAAATAAAAATAGTTAGCAAAATGAAATATTTAGGCGTGAATATGACAAGAGACCCAGGGCAGTATATAACAGGGAATATGGTTCCACTTATGACAAAGCTGAGACGTAAAATCAGAGTATGGAAAAACCTCCCCCTCTCAGTAGCTGGTAGGTGCAATCTAATCAAAATGGTGTGGATGCCACAAATACTATATGTGATACATAACTCCCCAGTCTGGATCCCGAAGCACTGGTTTAAGAAAATAGAAAGTATGTTTAGAGAATTAGTATGGAAGAATGGGGTGGCAAGGATTCGCCTACATGTGTTGCAAAGGCCAAGGGAAATGGGAGGCCTGGCATTACCAAATATGAGGTATTACTTTCTGGCAGCCCAATTACAGTATATGAAGGGAAGTAACTAATCGGAAGAACAGGAGGTAGGCAATAAGCTTCTGTTGAATGATACCCCTCATGATACAGTACTCGGCTGGCTGAGCTCCAAAAGGAGTTGAACCTGCCCAAGAACCGCCTTATATGTGACATGCCCACCAGGTGGAACTCAACGTTGGCCATGCTGCAGTGCCTGCACGCACAGCACAGGGCCATCAATGAGTACCTGTGTGACTACGGAACCAGGACAGGGTCAGGGGAGCTCGGATTTTTCTCACCATGCCAGTGGGGCATGATCAGGGATGCATGCACTGTCCTGTCACTGTTTGATGAGGCCACAAGGATGGTGAGCAGTGACAGTGCATGCATCAGTGACACTGTACCTCTTGTCCACCTGTTGGAGCATACACTGCATGGAATAATGGACAGGGCACTTGAGGCAGAACAGAGGCAGGAAGAGGAGGACTTCCTTGCCTCTCAAGGCCCCCTTTATCCAGACAGTGTTCCTGCTGTCCTGCCCATCACACAGGAAGAGGACAAGGAGGAGGATTGTGTCAGCATGGAGGTGGAGCCTGGCACTCAGCATCAACAGCAGCAGTCTTGTAGGGATGATTTACAGTCCCAAGAAACCCGTGGACTTGTACGTGGCTGGGAGTAGGTGGCTGCGGATCATGTTGTCCTTAGTGACCCAGAGGACTCTGGACCGAATGCCTCAGCTAACCTACGCTGCATGGCCTCCCTGATCCTGCAAAGCCTGCGGAAGGATCCTTGTATTCTTCGGATCAAGGAGAGGGACCATTACTGGCTGGCCACTCTCCTTGATCCATGGTACAAGGGTAAGGTTGCGGACCTTATCTTGCCGTCGCAGAGAGAGCAGAGGATGAGACATCTCAGGGAGGCCTTGCAGAAAGGTCTGTGCAATGCGTTCCCAGAGACTGGGAGGTTACAAACTCCTAGTCCTGGACAACGCGTTGCTGAGGCTTCGGTCAGAAGGAACGGTGGAGAAGGTGGCCGTCTAAACGATGCGTTCAGACAATTTTTTAGTCCGTAGCCCCAAGGTATGATCGGTTCCAGCAACCATCGCCAGCGTCTGATTTACATGGTGTAGGAATACCTAGGGGCATGGTCAGACTTGGACACCTTTCCCACCAAAAATCCTCTGGCTTACTGGGTCTTGAGGATGGATCACTGGCCAGAGCTTGCACAGTATGCAATTGAGCTACTGGCCAGTCCTGCATCCAGCATTCTTTTGGAACGCACCTTCAGTGCTACTGGTGGCTTTCTAACCAATCACAGGGTGTGCCTGTTCACCGACTCAGTCGATCGACTGACCTTCATAAAGATGAATCAGTCTGTGATCACCACCACCTACCAAGCACCTGAAGCTGATGTAACTGAATTATTTTTTTGGAAATGTCACATCCCTTCAAGACTGCCTATGCTGATGCTGAGTGACTGTCCTGTTATGTTGACTGACTATCCTCTTCCTCCTCAATGATCCCACTGATATCTGGGAAGAACATTTTTGGTTCTGGGTGATGCCACCGGCCCAATTTTTAAGCTCCTGCTTAACAGGGGCATGTAATTACAATTTTTGATGCAATGCTTTGCAGCAGAACTCATTCCTGTACTCCAAATAGAGTATATGGGAGAGGTTGCAGTGTCGTGGCACCAGTGCCTAAGGCCCACGTTTTCAGCCCCTGTTTAACAGGGGTGTGTAATTACAATTTTTGATGCAATGCTTTGCAGCAGGGCTCATTCCTGTACTCCAAATAGAGTATATGGGAGAGGTTTCAGTGTCGTGGCACCAGTGCCTAAGGCCCAATTTTTCAGCCCCTGTTTAACAGGGGCGTGTAATTGCAATTTTTGATGCAATGCTTTGCAGCAGGGCTCATTCCTGCACTCCAACTAGAGTATATGGTAGAGGTTGCCGTGTATAGGCCCAATTTTTCAGCCCCTGTTTAACAGGGACATGTTATACAATTTTTGATGCAATGCTTTGCAGCAGGGCTCATTCCTGTATTCCAGCTAGAGTATCTGGGAGAGGTTGCAGTGTAGTGGCACCAGCAAGCAGTGCCTAAGGCACAATTTTTCAGCTCCTGTTTAACAGGGGCATGTAATTACAATTCTTGATATGATATTTCACAGCAGGGCCCCTTCCTGTGCCCACCAAGAGTAACTGTGAGGACTTATAGTGTTGTGGCACCAGCACCACCACCACAACCACCAAAGGCCCAATTTTTCTACCACTGTTCAACAATGGCATATAATTACAATTCTTGATATAATCGTTCACAGCAGGGCGCTCCAGCGTCCACCAGAGTCGCTTTGAGGGCTTACATTGTTGTGGCAACACCAACACCTTGTTTCGCCATTTCTGCAGAGCATATAGGGCAGGGCCCTACTTTCAAACATTCAACTTACAAATGTCTCCTACTTGCAAACAGAAGGAGACAACAGGAAGTGAGATGAAAAAAGACGGATGGCAAAAAAAAATTATACAGGGGTGATAACCCTTCCCTATGTTTTCCAAAAAGCTTAAAAATAGTTTTTTTGACTGGAGCTACACTTTAAAAATTTACCAGTTCAAAATTGCAAACAGATTCTACTTAACACAACAAATCTACACAGTCCCTGTCTTGTTTTCACCACCTGTATACTGCTGTTCTGAGTATATACGGCCTGGGGGTGTCACGCCTTTCCTTTTTTTTATTTGGGTACGGGGTTCCCCTTAATATACGTACAAGACCCAAAGGGGCTGGTAATGGGCAGGGGGGCTACCCATGCCATTTTTCTCAATGATTTTCATCCATATTGCCGGAACCAGATATTACATTAAAACCGCAATCAGTTTTAAATGACTTTTTTCCGTTAAATGTAATTTTGTGCAGGGACTGTTCTAAGCACGGGAAACACGTGCCACTTCACAGGCATACTATAGACACCCCCCAGGCATGATATTTAAAGGAAAATTTCACTTATTTTTTTTTTCACTTTAATCGTCATTAAAATCAGTGCTCCCGAAAAAACTGCCATTTTTAAAAACAATTTTGGCATTGACCCATGTCCCCTGGGGCAGGAGCCAGGTCCCCAAACCCTTTTAAGGACAATATCTTGCATATTAGCCACTAAAATTAGCACTTTTTATTTCGAACGTTCGAGTCCCATAGACTTTAATGGGGTTCTAAAGTTCGCTTGAATCTTTGGTCCATTTGAAAGTTCTGGTGCGAACAGAACCGGGGGGTGTTCGGCTCATCCCTAATTGAGGCTGAGGCTGAGTGCCATATGCAGAAGGGTGGCAATCAGTGGTGTAGTATAGTCCTTTTGCAGATCACAGGGTATCTGGCAAGCGGACACACCAGCCACTTCCAGGACTGGATCTTAAATACTCTCTTTAAAGGACATGCCAAGTGTCATTTTAGGAAACTGGCAGGAATTTTGCAAGTACCATTGAAGTGCTGGGAGGGCATTTGTGAGCACCACTGGAAATCTTGGCAGTAATTCTGAGTGCAAGAGTTCTCAAAGTCCAACTACAAGCACCATAGGAAGTACTGGCAGAGATTGAGAAGTCCTAGCAGAAGGTCAGGTGGACCTGGAGTCCCTGGGAATCCTGTGTAGCACCCCAATAGGTTACCATTGTTAAAATGTATCTTTTTTTTTTTACCTCCCTGTAGACAGGGAGAGCAATGTCTTTCAATAGTGTCCGTTCTAAGTCCTGTTGGTGCAAGCTGCGTTACTTTCCCCTGCATCCCACGGTGCTATGAGATATAGTGTGGGAAAGGACTCAGACCCTGGCCTGCATATTAATACTTCTCCAGCCAATCCTTGGTCAATGAAATGAGTTATCAGCAGGGACTGAGAGGGCTAGGATTTAGAACAGAGGTCTCTTGTTCTTGGGGGAGTAAGTACCAGCCAGGAGGTTGCGGCATTGCTTGGAGACAACTTGAAGCTACAAGAATCCTACTTGTGGTCTCAGCTTCTGTTTGTCTGGGGGACATCTGGCCTAGCCTCCTAAAAATTGCAGAGAGCTCATCTAAGGATCCAGGACATAGGCAAATCAAGTACAGAAACTAACTGATACTGCAGGCAGCTACACAGTACATAGTATTCAGGAAACGGCATCAGCCTATTGGACTTGGAGGTTTTCTTTAGCTTGATTTGGGAAAGCTTATTCTTGGTACATCCAGGACTATTCTCCTGTTGAGGAGTACCTGTTTAGTACCACCACCATACCTTCATTTTAAAAGGGGGTGCAGACAGTGCAATAGTTCAGATTTAGTGTCCTCTACTGCAAGTTGTTAAAGTTTCTTGAAGTATCCTTAGCTCGCCCTCAACCTATCCCAGTTCTTTAACAAAAATAAAACTATAAAAAGAAATGTACAGACTGTTCCATGATTTGAGTGACTGTGGATTACAGTGTGCCTATCAGGGAAAAGAACCTGGGACCAAACAGCAAGACAAGTCCTGGCTCTGCGCTACACCTGGAAATTGAGAGATGGTAAGTATAGAAGTGTGCCCTGGAAATGCAGAGGAAGGTGATAAGACAAATCTCTTCCTCCACTGACCATCAATATAAAAAAACACTGCAATGACCATTTAAGGGGGCACTTCACCACTAGGCACCAACAGAAAGGGGCACTTCACCACTAACCACCAATATAAGACGATCCTAGTAACAATCATTGTAAGGAGGCAATACACTGACTATTGCTGTAAGTGGACAACAACTAACATTAATTCATACACATGTAGCACCGGCTCCTGAAGAGCACGCGCTATAAGTTTTTTTGAAATTTAATGTTACCCTTAAACCGCAGTTTGGTTTGGGTTTCATTACTCTAAATTTTGACTTCAGCATCAGTCTGACTGGACTGAAGGGTGTTCTGCCTGGCCATAGGGGATGCTCTCACTTCTGGCAGGTATGTAAACACAGTCTAGTTGGGTGCTTTAAGATTACTTTCTCTCGGAACCAGCCCAGTGGGAGTGTCAGTCTTGCTGTGCCTTCTGGGAGGGGGTACTTAAGATGCGAATGTCACGTGTTTCGGGGTTCCGGTCCAGAAGTTCCATGGCCTGGGGTGCGGATCCACCGGACTTTACATCTCGGGGCTGGCTAGCTCAAGGCGAGGAAACTAAAAGGAGGATTCGGAGGTGGCCCGGTGCCATCTTGGTTAGTGGAGAGGCCCAGCAACTTTGAAGTTATCCAGGGGAGGACTCTTCAGGAGAAGGCCACGCAAGGGTTGGCTTCTCAACAAGAGCCTGGAAATGCTGAAGGACCTAAACGAATCCAATCTCGTGCGGTATCGCCGGACCGGCTGCAAGCTATTGGTACCACACGAGTGTTCTACAAGTTTCAAGTTTCCTTTACATATTCTATAACAAAGTCTGTGGCAGAGACTTATTCCTGACTCAAGCACCCTGTTGGCTGCTAGGCCTGGTGAGAGAAGGACTATTCAATTAGGGTGAGGATCCAGCTGTGAATGGCTATTCTCTGGATTTATTCAAAGTAAGAGAGTTATTTTTCATTTTGACTTTGATACTTAAGAGTACCTGGACTTTTCACCTAAACCCTCTGATCCTATACTGAGAGACTGTTTACTTTTTGCAAATAAAAATCCCTTCAATGGATCTGTTGTCAGTCTCTGCAGTTTTTGGGCCATCTACCTTGGGAAACCCCTAGACGCATATGAGATGAAGAAAGTAACGGTAAGCCCAATAAAATCGGCCGCTCCTTCGGGGGTCAGTGCTACACAGGGCTGATGCGATCTCCAATAAACGTGCTTTGAAATGAAAAATAATGCCATGGTAGCATGGTTCACATAAATGAGTCCATATCTTTACTCACACTTGGGAAATCCTCAAGCACTTGGCGACTAGACATGTGCAGAGTAAAATATTTTGTTTTGGAATTTCGTTTTCGTCCGAAAAATTAATTTATTTAGTTACTCCCGAAATTCGTTTTTATTTATTTCGTTTTTCGTTCAAAAATTGCATTAGTCCGAAAATCCACATGAATTACGGTCGAATCTGTCTTTAAAGGCTTATGGTGTCTGTCAAATGTATAAAGAAGATTCAACGGAGCTAGTATATAGCATACTTCGTGTGAAGTTTAGAACCATATTAAAGTCTATGGGACTCCAACGTTCAAAATCTAAAGTGCTAATTTTAAAGGCTAATTTGCAAGTTACTGTCCTAAAAAGTGTTTGGGGACCTGGGTCCTGCCCCAGGGGACATGTATCAATGCAAAAAAAAGTTTTAAAAACGGCCGTTTTTTCGGGAGCAGTGATTTTAATAATGATTAAAGTGAAACAATAAAAGTGTAATATTCCTTTAAATTTCGTAGGGGGGGGGGTGTATATAGTATGCCTGTGAAGGGGTGCATGTTTCTGGTGCTTAGAACTGTCCCTGCACAAAGTGTCATTTATGCAGGAAAAAAGGTCCTTTAAAATCACTCGCAGCTATTATGAATTGTCGGCTCCGTAATACAGAGAACACTCATTGAAAGTCATTGATAAAAAAAATAATAATAATAAAAATAAAAAGTGTGGGGGTCCCCCAAATTCAATTACCAGGCCCTTCAGGTCTGGTATCGATATTAAGGGGAACCCCGCGTCAAATAAAAAAAAAAATTGACGTGGGGGTCCCCCTAAAAATCCATACCAGACCCTTTATCCGAGCACGGAACCTGGCAGGCCGCAGGAAAAGAGGGGGGACGAGAGAGCGCCCCTCCTCCCTCCTAAACCGTACCAGGCCACATGCCCTCAACATTGGGAGGATGCTTTGGGGGTCTGTGACCCCTCAAAGCACCTTGTCCCCATGTTGATACAGAGAAGGGCCTCATCCCCACAACACTGGCCGGTGGTTGTGGGGGTCTGCGGGCGGGGAGCTTATCAGAATCTGGAAGTCCCCTTTAACAAAAGTACCCCTACCATTTCACAAAGAAAGTGTAAAAAATAGTTAAATAAGACAAACACACTTTTGAAAAATTCCTTTATTAAAAATAAAAAAAAATAAAAAAAATATTCCAGCGGTGGTAATCCACTCTTGCTATCCAGCGACCGACGATCATCTCTCCGGGGTCCAGCGATGGCTCATCTGAATCAGCGCAGCGTATCCATCCATCTTCTGTCTCCACTGAGGAGACACTGCGGGGATTCCGGCGGCCTGACGTTTGTTATATGCAGAGGGCGGGTCCACCCGTCACCTGACCCGACCCCTCTGACGCAAGGGGAAACCCGGGCTTCCCCGGGATGTATGGGTGACCCCACCCCCCTCTGATGTAACGGAAACCTGCCTGTGTTACATCAGAGTAGTGCGGGGTCACCCATACATCACGGGAAAGCCGGGTTTCCCCTTGCGTCAGAGGGGGGCGGGGTCTGGTGACGGGTGGCCCCTCCCTCCACATATAACAAACGTCAGGCCGCCGGAATCCCCGCAGTGTCTCCTCCGTGGAGACAGAAGATGAATGGATTCGCTGCGCTGATTCAGATGAGCCATCGCTGGACCTCGGAGAGATGATTGTCCGTCGCTGGATAGCAAGAGTGGATTACCACCGCTGGAATCTTTTTTTTATTTTTTTTAATTTTTAATAAAGGAATTTTTCAAAAGTGTGCTTGTCTTATTTAACTATTTTTTACACTTTCTTTGTGAAATGGTAGGGGTACTTTTGTACCCCCTTACCATTTCAAACAGGGGGGGCCGGGATCTGGGGTCCCCTTGTTAAAGGGGGCTTCCAGCTTCTGATAAGCCCCCCGCCCGCAGACCCCCACAACCACTGGCCAGGGTTGTGGGGATGAGGCCCTTCTCCGCATCAACATGGGAACAATGTGCTTTGAGGGGTCACAGACCCCCCAAAGCATCCTCCCAATGTTGAGGGCATGTGGCCTGGTATGGTTCAGGAGGGAGGGGGGGCCGCTCTCTCATCCCCCCTCTTTTCCTGCGGCCTGCCAGGTTGCGTGCTCGGATAAAGGGTCTGGTATGGATTTTTAGGGGGACCTCCACGTCAATTTTTTTTTTTAATTTGACGCGGGGTTCCCCTTAATATCCATACCAGACCTGAAGGGCCTGGTAATTGAATTTGGGGGACCCCCACGCTTTTTTTTTTTTTATCAATGACTTTCAATGAGGGTTCTCTGTATTACGGAGCCGACAATTTATAATAGCTGCGAGTCATTTTAAAGGACTTTTTTTCCTGCATAAATGACACTTTGTGCAGGGACAGTTCTAAGCACCAGAAACACCCCTCCCCCTCTACGAAATTTAAAGGAATATTACACTTTTATTGTTTCACTTTAATCATTATTAAAATCACTGCTCCCGAAAAAACAGCCGTTTTTAAAACTTTTTTTTGCATTGATACATGTCCCCTGGGGCAGGACCCGGGTCCCCAAACTTTTTTTAGGACAGTAACTTGCAGAATCTTTTCTCTCTGTCAAATCTTTTTTCTCTGTCGAATATTTTCTCTATATAATCTTGGACTAATAGAGGTAAGGTTAGGCACATTCGACCACAGGTTCTATAGACACAGATTGTTATTGTCAGAGTCACGTCGAATCTCCTATTCTATATCGAACTGTTGTAACAATGAAAACGAAAATAAAGCATTTATTTATGTCGGATCTTTCATTTTTCGGATTCTGTGCTTTCGTTATCATTTGTCAAAACGAAAACGAAAATAGCTGAAATTCGGACGAAAATGCATTCGGACGAAAACGAATGCACATGTCTATTGGCGACTATTCTTCTTGTTGTCCATGAATTTCCAGTCAGGCAGGTACAGTAGATTGTGAACGTTTTTCAGAATGGGGATCTTGGTCTCCAGACTGATAGCCCTCACAACCAGGTAGAAGATACAGAATATGTGCCTAAGGAGTACAGACAGAAGACATCTCCTTACAATCTAATAATACAATTGGTGCAACCCATTGCAATCCGCCCTCTAGTGATGCTCACTTCTGTTTAAATCACTAGTACATGCTACTTCTGTTGTTGGCATCCTAGGGTGGTATTTCCAGCTACTTAAAATGAAATACAATGCCCATAGGCTAGATGGACCCCATCAGATGACATGTTGCTAAGTGCTAAGTGCTAAGTGCTAAGGCACTGATGCTTGTGCAACAAAAAAATTTTTAAATAAATTCCCAAATTTTCGAAAAACAGTATTTTCTAAAAATCGTATTTAACAGACAATACAGACAATACACTCACCGAAGTTCCCCTTTCGAGGCCTGGGTGACTGGCGAGTAGCTCCTGCCTGTCTCCTTCAAGTGTTTGTAGCAGGTCTGCCAGCTGTCACTCATGGGATCCTGTTGGAAAAGAGAATGGATGGAACCTACAAAGCAATTGTACACAGCCTTCTATGAGCAGTTCCCTCTCCCGCACCCTGATGACTGCCAGTAATGACCACTGATTCTGCACTTCCGGGTCTACAGCGCACACGTGCGGCGCCGCCAGCCCGCTCCCACTGTGATTGAACACAGCGAAAGCCTATCAGCGTGTCCGACGGACCCGATGTCTGCCGTGACCCGACAATCATTCCCAACAGAGGCAGAACGGTGGTCTGTCTATGTAAACAAGGTAGATTGCCGTTCTGTTAGTAGGGAAGACGGAGATCCTGTGTTTCTGCTAAGCAGGAATAGGGATCTCTGTCTTCCCACAGTTAAAGCACCCCCCATACAGTTAGCAAGCACTTCCTAGGAACACATTTAAACCTTTGATCGCCCCTGATGTTAACCCCTTAACTGCCAGTGTCATTAGTACAGGGACAGTGCATATTGTTTAGCACTAATCACTGTATTGGTGTCACTGGTCCCCAAAAATGTATCAAAAGTGTAATTTAGGCTTCGATTTGTCCACTGCAATGTTGCAGTCCTGCTATAAGTGGCTGATCGGCACCATTAATAGTAAATAATAAATAAATAAAAGTTCCATAGAAATATCCCATAGTTTGTAGACGCTATAACTTTTGCGCTAACCAATCAATATACGCTTTTGTCATTTTTTATTTACAAAGATTTTTATTACATTTTCAAAGAAATTGGTAAAAACAATTCTGTGATGGATTGTTGACAATTCAACACAGCAAAATGTTCTAATCAGGCACGGTTAGATATACACAAATTAAAGGATCATAGTCTAAACATAAGCACTTGTATCATCGCTCTCGATATTCTATAACTTTACTAACACGAGTAACAGTGTACAACAAAGAATAGCAGGTGAGTAGCAATAATTTTTTGTGTGAAATTGAGCTATCTGTGTACCGCAGGTATAAGTGGTAGGTGTCACCAGACTGCCCAACGTATGGGTCTGGTTTTCTTAGGAGGAAGGGGGGCTGAACTTACTAAGGTGGTGGGTAAAGGGGTAGCTGAGTGGTGTGGCGAAAAGATGGAGGTAAGGTGGTGGGTGAATGTTGTGTATGGAGAAGAGGGATGGACAAGGGTCTGATGTGGACCTAGGGGGGGACCCCCACGGCAATTTTTCGGCGTTGGGGTTCCCCTTTAAGTCCATACCAGGTGACGGGGCCAGCGACGCCTCCTTCGCTGGCCCCGGCTACCTGAAGACGCGCTCAAAATGAGCGGACTTTTCTCAGCGCGGGAAAAGTCCGCTCATTTCAAAAGTACGGCGGACTGGCACACACACGGCCGTACTGTCCGCCGAAAAGTGAGTCCGGCGGACAGATTGGAGTGCAAAAATACTTTCTTAGTACGCCGGACTTTTGGGTAAAAAAAGTCCGCCGGAGGCTACACACGGGTGGATTGTCCGGCGGACTTGCGTTTGCCGGACTTTTCCACCAGATTGTTTGATCGTGTGTACACGGCAGTAGAAGTCATAAGACTGCTATATACTGCTGATGGGAAAAGGTATTTAGCCGTTTATATTTACTAAAATAGTTGCATTTCCACATTCTGTGTACTGTGGGAGATCAGATATAGTGAATGCAGGCTCCTGGGTTTAGTAACAATTTAAAGTGATTCTAATGCCGCGTACACGTGATCGGACTATCCAGCGGGCTTAATTCGTCCGTGTGTGGGCTCCGGCGGACTTTTTCTTCCCAAAAGTCAGACGGACTTAGAAAGAAGACTTGACTCAAAACTGTCCGGCGCACAATCCGCTCGTCTGTATGCTAGTACACCGGACTTTTCAAATGAACTTGACTCCAGGTAGACGGGACTAGCAAAGGAAGTCAATGTTCCCGCCTCCATTGGCGAGATTGACACCTTGCTAGCCCCATCGCCTGGTATGGATTTTAAGGGGAACCCCTAAGCCGAAAAAATGCCATTGGGGTCCCCCCAAAGTCCATACCAGACCCTTATCCGAGCACGCAGCCCGGCCGGTCAGGAAAGGGGGTGGGGATGAGCGAGCGCCCCCCCTCCTGATTCGTACCAGGCTGCGTGCCCTCAATGCGGGGGGGGTGGGTACTTTGGGGAAGGGGGGCCCTGCGGTGCAGCTCTGCATAGAAACCAATCAGCTTCCATGTTTTAGGGCCGGTTCACACTTGTGTGATGCGAGCACCCTGCGAATCCACTGTGGGTTCCCGCATCGCACCTGACACGCACGGCAGTTCACACTACCATACGCAAACTGCTGGGGATTGTCATTATATGTTAACGACACCCCCATTTCAGCTCGCATATCGCACTACAAACTAACAGTTCGGACATGAATCGGATCGCATATGTGTGATCCGATTCTGGTCCGAACAGAAAAAAGGGTCCTGTGTGTGTTTGGACCAAATGCGGTGCGATATCAGCCATACTATGGGGGTTATTTACTAAAGGCAAATCCACGGCTGGGCTCTTAAAGAGCAACGTACCTGTAAATGCCATTTTGCTGACATATATCGGCGTGAGGCCGTCCTTAAGGCCGCGTACACACGCGCGGACTGTTCGCCCAACTTTGTCCGTCCAACAGTTTCGGCAAACAGTCCGCTCAAACTTAGCATGGACGGACATGGCCACACACGACGGACGAACAGTTTGCTGAAACCGTGCGCGATGACGTGAACGGCACGTACGACGGGACGAAAAATACGACGTCCTATACACTGCATTATAGCTTTCGGCGTGAAAATCCTTTCTGAGCATGCGCGCAACTTTGTTTGATGAACAAGCCTACACACGAGCGGACTGTTCGCTGAAACAAGGTTTCAGCGGACAGTTTTACGGAATTTCCGAAAAACCTTGTCCGTCCAACTGTCCGCTGAAACTGTCCGCTGAAAGCCCACACACGAGCGGACTGTCCGCCCAAACACTGTTCAGCGGACAAAGTTGGACGAACAGTCCGCCCGTGTGTACGCGGCCTAAGTGGTTAAAGGTCGGCCGAAAAACCCACCTGGAGCTAATGAACTTCGCCGTCGCCAAGCTCAAATTATTTCCTTCATCCATGTGTTTTTCAACTCAATCAGTAGTTCTGTCACAAGTCAGGAACAAATTTCCCTGAACTAACATATTATTTGTTATTGTCGAACAAAAGCTGCAATAATAAAACTTGCCATTTAAACAAACTATTTACCCACTTCTTAAAGGGCAATATGGCACTGCGTTACACGGACCTGCAACGTTGTACCCAAACAAAATTGGCGTCCTTTTTTTCCCACAAATAGAGCTTTCTTTTGGTGGTATTTGATCACCTCTGTGGTTTTTATTTTTTGCGCTATGAACAAAAATAGAGAGACAATTTTGAAAAAAATGCAATATTTTTTACTTTTTGCTACATTAAATATCCCCCAAAAATATCTAAAAAAAACTTATTTTTTTTCCTCAGTTTCGGCCGATATGTATTCTTCTACATATTTTTGGTAAAAAAAATCGCAATAAGTGTTTATTGATTAGTTTGTGCAAAAGTTATAGCGTCTACAAAATAGGGGATAGTTTTATGGCATTTTTGTTAATATTTTTATTTTTTTACTAGTAATGACGGCGATCAGCGATTTTTATTGTGACTGCGACATTATGGTGGACACGTCGGGCAATTTTGACACATTTTTGGGACCATTGGCATTAATACAGCGATCAATAAGATTAAAAATGCATTGATTACTGTAAAAATGTCACTGGCAGTGAAGGGGTTAACACTAGGGGGCATTGAAGGGGTTAAGTGTGACCTAATGTGTGTTTCTTACTGTAGGGGGGCGTTGCTTGGCATGTGACATCACTGATTGTCGTTCCCTATAAAAGGGAACAGACAATCAGTGACAGGCAACTAGGAAGCACAGGGAGAGGTTTGTTTACACTTACCTCTCCCCGTTCTTCAGCTCTGTGACCCGATCGCGGGACACCGGCGGTGATCGGGTCCGCAGGTCCCGCGGGCATGGTCACGGAGCTCAGGACCGGGTCGTGAGCATGCCGCCGGCTGCGCGTGCACGACCCACGGCTGGGCTCTTAAAGAGCAACGTACCTGTACGTGCCATTCTGCCGACGTATATCGGCGTGAGGCGGTCCTTAAGTGGTTAAAGACCGGCCAAAAAACCCACCTGCAGCTAATGAACTGCGCCATCGGCAAGCTCAAATTATTTTCTTTCATCCATGTGTTTTCCAACTCAATCAGTAGTTCTGTCACAAGTCAGGAGCGAATTTCACTGAACTAACATATTTGTTATGGTCAAACAAAAGCTGCAATAATAAAACTTGCCATTTAAACAAACTATTAACCCACTCCCTAAAGGGCGATATGGCGCTGCGATTTTTATTTTTTGCACTATAAAGCAACAATTTAGAGAAAAAAAACAATATTTTTTCATTTTGCTATAATAAATATCCAAAAAAAACAATAACACATTTCTTCATCAGTTTAGACCAATATATGTTTTACATATTTTTGGTAAAAAAATCGCAATAAGTGAACACGCCCCCTATAGCCCTTAAAGCGGCCGCTGTACAGCTATGACAATTCGTACAGGGGAGCCAACCTTCAGGTCTGGTATGGATTTTAAGGGAAACCCGCGCCAAATTTTTTTTAAAAATGGCATGGGGGTCCCCCCCAAAATCCATACCAGACCCTTATCTGAGCACGCAATGGGGGAATGAGAGAGCCCGGTTTAAAAGAATAAAATCGCAATAAGTGTATATTGATTGGATTTCACAAAAGTTGTATCGTCTACAAAATAAGGGATATATTTATGGCATATTTAGTATTATTTTCTTTTTTTACTAGTAATGGTGGTGATCAGCGATTTTTAGTGGGGACTATGACATTGGGATGGACAGATCGGACACTATTGACACTTTTGTGAGACCATTGACATTTATACAGCGATCAGAGCTAAAAATAGCTACTGATTACTGTGGCAGGGAAGCGGTTAACACTAGGGGGTGACCAAGGGGTTTTAATGTATCCTAGGAAGGTGTTTCTAACTGTGGGGGGAGTTTACTGACAGGGAGTAGAAAGAGATTGCTGTTCCTGATCACTAGGAACAGCAGATCTCTCTTTACTTCCTTGACAGAATGGGGATCTGCCTGTATACATTGACATATTCCCCCTTCTGGCTCCTGAGGAGTGATCATGGGTCTCCAGCGGACACACGCACATGCCCCCTATAGCCCTTAAAGTGGCCGCTGTACAACCATGGCAATTCACACAGGGGAGCCAACCTGCTGCCGTATAACGATGGCGGATGGTTGGCAAGCAGGGATGAGCCCGATGTTCGAGTTGAACGTGAGTTCAACTCGAAAATCGAGTGTTTGCCCATTCGCTGAATACTGAACATTATGGGGCGTTCCCGGGAAGTCCGTCAATGCACTGCGAGGTCGCAGTGCATTAACGGCTGCTGATTGGCCAAAGCATGCACCTGACCTGCATGCTTTCCAATCATAGTGTGCTCTGCTGTGAGAGCCATGATTGAGCAAAGGCAGGGTGCCTTTGGCCAATCGTGGCTCAGGGGGCTGAGTTCCCGCCCCACACTATGTAACGGTGTTTACACAGCAGCTGTACATAGTTTTATGAATGAGAGCAGCAAAATGACATTTGTAAGGGAAAAAATGTCATATAAAACTGCTCGCGGCTATAAAGTATTGCCAGATCCCAACAATATAAATAAAAATCATTGAAAAAACAGCATGGGTTCTCCCCCCAGTCCAATACCAGGCCCTTTGGGTCTGGTATGTATATTAAGGGGAAACCTGTGCCAAAATAAAAAAATAATGGCATGGGGTCCCCCCAAAATCCATACCAGGCCCTTATATGAGCACGCAATGGGGGATGAGAGAGCCCCCCCTCCTGAACCATACCAGGCCACATGCCCTCAAGATGGGGAGGGTGTTTTGGGGTCCCCCCCAAAACACCTTGTCCCCAGGTTGATGGGGACAAGGGCCTCTTCCCCACAACCTTTGCCTGGTGGTTGTGGAGGTCTGTGGGCGGGGGGGGGGGGGGGCTTATCGGTATCTGGAAGCCCTCTTTAACAAGGGGAACCTCAGATCCCGCCCCTCCTATGTGAATGGGTATCAAGTACATTGTTCACCAACACATTCACCAAAAAAAGTGTCAAAATGGTAAAAATGACAATAGACAGTTTGGGACAAGTTCTTTGTTAAAAAGGGGGTGTCAGAAGGGGGTGGGGTCAACCGTTTACATCACAGAGTGGCCCCCCTTTAAGCTATATAAAAGCTGTCATTGCAAAAAGCCTGCAGTCGCGGGACAACTCCCATTGAGGCGGAGTTTTTCTGTGTTTTTTTCTCGGGTCGTCTGTGCTGTCATCGAAGATGGAGTTACATCACGGAACACTTTTTTGTTTTAATAAAGGACTTGTCCCAAACTGTCTACTGTAATTTTTGCAATTTTGACTCTTTTTTTGGTGAATGTGTAGGGGTACAATGTACCCGATACCCATTTACATGGGGGGGGGGGCAAAATACCAAAATACCCTCCCCATGTTGAGGGCATATGGCCTGGTATGGTTCAGGAGAGGGGCGCTTTCTCATCCCCCCTTTTTCCGCTGCCTGCCAGGTTGCATACTTGGATAAGGGTCTGGTATGGATTTTTGGGGGGATCCCACGCAATTTTTTACAATTTTGGCACGGGGTTCCCCTTAAAATCCATACCAGATCTGAAGGGTCAGATATGGATTTTTGGGGGACCCCCACTCAATTTTTTTTTACATTTTGGTGAGGGATTCCCCTTAATATTCATACCAGACCCAAAGGGCCTGGTAATGGACTGGGGGGGGGGGGGGGGGGGGTGGCATGCCATTTTTTTCAATGATTTTTATCTATATTGCCGGGATCCGACCATTCATTACAGCCGGGAGGCACTTGTCTTGGTCTCGGCCGTGGCATTTACCTTTCCACATCATGGCTGGGTAAGACTGAACCCCTCCGCAGCCTCTGACTGCCTCTTGTTGCTCTCCTGTACCATGTAGGCGCAGCCTTTGACCACCCCCTGTACCATGTCTGCACAGCCTATGACCACCCCCTATACCATGTCCACACAGCCTATGACCACCTCCTGTATCATGTCCGCAGCCACTGTTCACCTTCTGTATCACATCTGCAGCCTCTGTTCACCTCATGTATCATGTCCGCAGCCTCTGTTCACCTCCTGTATCATGTCCGCAGCCTCAGTTCACCTCCTGTAACATGTCCGCAGCCTCTGACCATCTCTTGTCTTTTATCATGTTTGCAGTCTCTGAGGGGGAGTCTGGAGAGGAGAGCGCCGCTGGGATGGGGGTCATAGGAGGAGTCAGTCGTCTGTGGACTGTAGAGAGGACACTATAGGATAAAACCAGAGCCGCCAAGCTGGAGCCATCTGACTGAGCCCTGCACGGTGCACCTGAGAGGAGGTCGGTAACAGCGCCGCCAGGCCAGTCTGAGGTGGGGGGTCTCTGATGTACGGGGTGAATGAATACAATAATGGAAGGGGGCACTGATATAAAGGTTCCCCCTATATTAGTAACCCCCCTTAGTGTATTCACTCTGCGGAAGGTAGTCTCTAGTCACCAGAGCCCCCATTACAGTAGATCATGAACTGCTGTGTTTCCCTTTACATGAGAGTTTCCTTTCACTGTAAGGGGAATTCCTTTAGACTCTGATGTAAAGGAGAACCCTGTGCCAGCTGGGTTATAGTAACCTGACCTTCATGTCAATGGAGAAATATGTTTTTTGACTTTTGTTTAACTTGGACATATTGCTAATAGCACTAGTGATGTGTTTATAGTTTAAATATTGATATTTACACTGTTTAGCACTGAAAACTGTAATTTTAGGTACTTTTTTGCAGTGTCAGTGTGTCAGTAAATTTCATGATTTTTGCCAGTAAAAAATTGGTGCAGTTTGTAAATTTTGGCATCCTGCCAGTAAACTTCACTTCGGGGGGTTGGCAACACTGGTTATCGGGGCCCAGCCAATCACAGATGTGGAGAGCTTTATGTACTGACAACTGCTCCATCTCTCAGCTCAAGGTGATACATTGAGCAATGTAAGCCACAGGAGATGCCGAGATGAAAGGAAGGGTCCGATACGGCATCCATTCTCGGGTAGCAGACAAATAGCCACATCTTAGATTGCTGCATTTATCTACATTAATGGATCAAGTGATGCTGAATTCCCAAGAGCCACCACTGAGAGTGTAAATCTGACCACTTCTGCCCAGATTGGCTCATGGCATCTAATACTTCACTTGGAGCATACAAACTAATTTTCAACAAAGAACAAACAATAATGACATTATCCATTGCAAATTAAGATATAAATCACAAACCACATACAGTATATACAATATACCTAAACGCAAATTGTACCAAAACAATCACAGGTTGCATACCCAATACAGTATGTGTGTGAATAAAAATTGTCTACAAATGATGAATAGATAAATAGCAGAAAATAAAAAATATAACAAAAATGAATGATATACAAAAAGGAGGGGGGACAGAGGACACCACTGGGAGGGGAAAGAAGAAAGAAGGGGACTATAAATCACTGATAAAACAATTTAGATCTATCTCCAGCCGCTCTCCTCGCCCAATCTAAGGGCTACAGTAGGAAGGGCTGAGATCCCCCTCTGACATTAGCCGGGAGATCACGTGACCACTGTGCTGTCCGTTCAGCTTCTCCCACCATAGTACTTAGATGGGGTGAGGAGGAACTAAAATGATCTGAAATAAGGTGTTTTGAGGCATAATTTTATAAAGACATTTACACTGTGTAGTATATTTGTTCTTAGAACAGAGAGAGGCTGGCATAATCTTTCTTTGACCTTACTGCCAGCTACTAATAGGGGTAGGAGGGGAGGGGCGGGGAGGAGATCGCTCACACACAGGAGCTGACAGGCAGGGAGAGAGGGGAGAGAGGAGAGCAGTGGGATTATGGAGGCACATAATCTGAATGAATGAATGAATGAAATACTTGTATAGCGCACAATGCGAACTGAATCGCCTCTAGTCTGATCATGGTATCATGGATCAGCAGCCATGATTATCGTGGTCAGCACACTAAGGGGAAAACAGGAACAGGCAGGATCATTTAGGTATTTTACAGTTTAGAAAGGGACAAATTAGACAGCACCATCACTATGCTGTTTAACCTGCCATAAGGGAACATGGTTTTTTTAGGGTCCCAACTACTTTAAGTATATTTGACTGCATTAAAAAAAAAATCATCATCCTCCGTACAGTTTCTTGTCACCCTGGGAATTGTCCTCCGGGGATGTAAGAGAGCCAAGCAGGATGTTAAATACGGGTCTAACATGTAACCTTACCAAGGAGAATTTATCCTTTAACCAGCTCAGCACAGCAGGTCAGGAGCTACAGAGAGCAGCTGCAGTCAGTGTTTTCTCACTCCCATTCTTAGCCAAGCAGCTGGCTACATTTCTGATATCCATCAGCTCAATAAATGAAGAAATTCCTTGAGAAATCCTTCTCCTGGGTTTGTGAGTGCATTTTTTTTTTTTTTTTTAACATCTATATGGGAACAATCTAACGATTCCAGTCTCTCACCACGAGGATACATAATAAAAGCTGAGCTGGTGCTGCCCATGGCCATCGATGTGCTGTCTCCTCCCCAGAAACATGAAGAATGCAGCTACACAGAACTCAGGATTTCCTGCCAGTCTCCTGTATGGCTGCACCCGCGCACTGCAACCTGCACAGTCTCCACGCCTCTACATCACCCCTCCGCACAGCCATTGGCTGCTGATGACAGATGAGGGCAGGATGGCTGCTGCTACTATAAAAGTGGCAGGAGCGTGTGGATGCAGCAACTGCAGAAAGTTGATCATCCCCGGTCATGGAGTTCCCGAGGTCGCGCTTCCACCCCAAGGTGATCTACAACCTCATCAGTTACAAGATGGGCAGCCTGGCCAAGGTGGAGCAGGTAAGGCTGAGCAGATGGGCACATATTGGAAGAGGACAATGCTTGCTTATAAGGTTATTTGCTTTTTTTTCACCAGATTTATTGCATTTATAAATTGGGTGTGATGCCCACTAAAGTCAAATTCACCCCCATTTGCCCAACATCTAGATTTATCTTCTTCCATTTGGAGTCTCTATTAAAGTTGCTGTATTTATTATCATGCTCGCTGTTCACTTTTAGGGCGTGGGAAGGGGGTAATTGAAGCAGGTGTTAGAGATGCAATTTTTCTGCCCATCTAAAGAAGGACATGCGGCTGCTCAGGGTAGTACACATGCCACAGAAAAAGAAGAACAAGGCACACCAAACAAAGTGCAGCATTTGTGGCGAACAATTTATTTAGGGGTTAAAAAAAGCCAAATGGCCACTCACATAAAGCCATGTGAGTAGCCATTTGGCTTTTTTTTTACTTATGAATAAATTGTTCACCACACATGCTGAACTTAGTTTGGCGCGCCTTGTTCTTCTTTTACTTATTTTCCAGAGTTTGTTTCTACTCCCGCTGCTGCTGGTGCAAATAACTGACCCCCTTCATCAACTGCTGGGACTAGTATTCATCATTATTATTATTATTATTTATTTTTTCATCGACTATTATCTTATCTAGACTGCTGCTATTGTTGATATATTGTTTGGTTGGTTCTTGTGCCATTTTTTTCCTTTTCTGTCACAGACATGCCACAGACCCTATTCTTTGCGTTGAAAAAAAATAAATCACCATGGGTGAATCAGGAGTCCCATTTTTTTTATTGTAAAATTGTATAATGTTTTATTATTATTCAGGTCTGCAAATAATTGATTTAATCAATCCATTATCTCAGTAGCACTTACATTTTGTTAGGCCTACCAGAAAAGAAGACTAGAGATGTATGTTTAAATGTGTATTTCTATATTTTTGGTATAAGTGTAGCACTAACCCCCGAAGGAGCTGCTGGTTTTATTTGGGCTTACCGTTACCTTACCTGCTCGCTTCTGCGTCTCAGGGGTCCTGTTGGAAAGTAGCCCAAATGATGATGAATCCGACACTTTTTTTAACATCTATTCAGGATAAGCACAAACGTCCTTCAATAGAGGGTCAAAGGGTAAAGGGGGAGTTCAGGCACCTAGTAATTGCGGGTTAGAGGTATTGGTCAGATCCAGAGGACAAACAGCTCCACAAACTGGATCCAGCAACCATCACATAGGCCCCTCTCACTTGACCTAGCAGCCGATGAGGTGCTCAACAAAGTCTCTGCCACAGACTTGTCAATTGAACTAAGAAATCTTGAGAGTTTTAAAGAACTACCATATAGTATCAGTTTCTTTCAGCCGACCCGGCGATACTGTATGGGTGTTGATCCGGGTTGCATCCTCCAATTGAGTTTCTAGGCTCCTCCAGAGACACCAGCCTTGCGCTCGGTCCTCTACTAGAAAAGTCCTCCCCTGGATCCTCCAGTTTTCTTGGCCTCTCCCCACAAGTGAGACAACACAGGACCACCCTTGGATCAGTAGGCCCCAAGACTTTTTTGGGCCTACCCTCTCAGTTGCAGAGCCTCGGGCCAGCCAGCCCTGAGGCGCAGGACCATGCGACACAGACCCCAGGCCAGGAGGGCCATGAGTTCAGGATAGCGGACCCTGGAAAACAAACCACCAAAAATGGCGTCGGTACCTTAAATACCCTCTCACAGAATGCATAGCAGGGAAACCACTAGAACGATTGTACAGATATATTTTCTATATGTCAATTTTACACACGTTATATCATTGAATAACCTTCTATATTGTATTTTTTTTTATTGGAATTCTCTAATTCTACCACAATTTACCTCAAATAAAAAAGTTTGTAAAAAATAAATAAATAAATAAATCACATGCTATATTTGCCAGGCAGTACTGCCACTAAAAACAACCCATTTAGATGTATGGAGCCGTGCTGCAACTGCCATGAACTTCATGAAAAATGCCCTCTGAAAAGCAATGCACCAGATATAGTTGTTGAGATGGGTAGCATGGGCTGCTGCACTGGAGAATGAGCCCTTAAAGGGGTTGTAAAGCTTATTTTTTTATTTTTTAAATAGGTTCCTTTAAAGTGGTTGTAAACCCCTACAACACACTTTGACCTACAGGTAAGCCTAGATTAAGGCTTACCTGTAGGTCCAAGAAATATCTCCTAAACCTACACGGTTTAGGAGATATTTGCCGAAAGACAGGCCCGGCGCGCAGGTGCACTGAGCGCGCCGCGGTCAACGGCGATATGCCACGCGTGGCGGCTCCCGTGCGCATGTGCGGGAGTGACGTCATCGCGGCTTCGCCGAATGACAGCGGCGGAGCAGCGAGACCCACCGAGAAGATGGATGCTCCGGACTGCAGGGGACAGCGGTGACTTCGCTGGCTCCTGTGTCAGGTAAGTGACACATAATGGACTACTATGCGATGCATAGTAGTCCATTATGCTTTACCTTTGCAGGGAATGAAAGAGGAAGTAAACTTATCAGGGTTTACTTCCTCTTTAAGCTAGTGCATTGTTGGTTCACTTAACTTTTCCTTCGATTTCCCTTCTAAATGTTTTTTTTCTTTGCCTGAATTTCTTACTTCCTGTTTCTCCTCAGTAAACTTCACACCATCATCTGAGCAGTGTTTAGTCAGCCATAACAGCTTACTGAACAGCTTACTAAGGAGGAACAGGAAATGAGAAATTCGAACAAAGAAAACAAAGAAAAAAAACATTTAGAAGGGAAATCGAAGGAAAAGCTAAGTGAACCAACAATGCACTAGCTTAAAGCAGTGTTTCTCAACTCCAGTCCTCAAGGTGCCCCCAACAGGTTATTTTTTCAGGATTTCCCTCAGATGAAACGGCTGTGGTAATTACTAAGGCAGTGAAACTGATCAAATCACCCGTGCATAATAATGGTAAAAAACAAAACATGAACTGTTGGGGCGCCTTGAGGACTGGAGTTGAGAAACACTGGCTTAAAGGAAACACTGGCACTTTCCTTCTGTATCTGCTGTGCACTCATGTACAGTGCAGGACTGTAAGCTTGTAGAAGGAGTCTGGATAGTGCTGATTGGCCCTGCGCTGATCACATGCACCATCCCAAGAAAAAAAAACAATCTCTCTAGCAATACACACCAAACTGAGCATGTTCAGCCTGTCCCCTAATGCTTTGTTCTATCAGGAAATGGTCTGGAGTCAGTGGAAGAAGAGGAGGATCTCTGGATACAGGATTACACAACCTTTATACACGACGCAGGGAATTAACGTCTTAGGCTCCACAGTGAGTATAACAAGCTTGCTCTTATGCATATACAGACTGATTTTACTGTTGTGGGTTTAGTAACACTTTAACCACTTTAGCTCCAGAAGATTTACCCCCCTTCATGACCAGGCCATTTTTTGCGATGCGGCACTGCGTTATTTTAACTGACAATTGCGCAGTGGTGCAACGCTGTACCCAGATAAATTGATGTTCTTATTTCCCCACAAATAGAGCTTTCTTTTGGTGGTATTTGAGCACCTCTGCGGTTTTTATTTTTTGCGCTATAAACAAACAAAGACCGACAATTTTGAAAAAAATATATATATTTTTTACTTTCTGCTATAAAACACATCCAATAAAAAAAAAATGAAAAAATCGAATTTCTTAATAAATGTAAGTCAATGTGTATTCTACTACATATTTTTGGTAAAAAAAAATTCCCAAAAAGCCTTTACACTTTACAGCCTTCACCAACATCAACCCTAAACTAAACAAGGCCAGCCAACGCTGGGAACAGGGGCTTTCCATAGACCTACCATTGGAGGCGTGGGAACACATCCTCACCTACATCCACATAAAGGCTCTGCCAACGTCTCAGCCCAGGAAAATGGTTTTAAGATATATTCCAAGTGGTATCGAAACCCAGATTTAATGAACAAATTCTGTCCCACCGTCTCTCTCACTCTGTCCCACCATGGCTCTGTAACATAGAGAAAGGCTCTTTTATCCATATATGGTGGTCCTGCCTTTTTGGAAGGAGGTCCACCAACGCATCTCCAGTAGGGATGAGCTTCATGTTCGAGTCGAACATATGTTTGACTCGAACATCGGCTGTTCGCCCGTTCGGCGAATTACGAACATTATGGGCCGTTCGTGCCAAATTCGTGTGGCGCTCACGGCCCACAATGCACTGCGATGGCGCAGTGCATTGCTGGCTCATGATTGGCCAAGCATGCACTGTGACCCCGCATGCTTGGCCAATCACAGCGCCGGCAGCGAGGAGAGCCATGATTGGCCACAGGCAGGATGCCTGTGGCCAATCATAGCTCAGGCTGTGTAGTACACGCCCCACACTATATAAGGCCACCAGCGCGGCGGCCTTGTGTAGTGTGTTGGCGTCTGTAGCAGTTAGTGGGTGTTCTGTGTACCTTCAACACAGTATACACCGATCGTTATCGGACGATTTTTCGTTCTTGCTCTTCTGTAGTGGTTGTTGTCTGCGTGCCCTGACCGCAGTATACACCGCTATATTCACCTATATAGCTAGCGATATATCTATCTTTTATAATAGAGCTTGCAGTCAGTGTTAGGAGCTTGTGCGTGCTGTCTGCGTGCTCTGAACCCAGTATACACCGCTATATCCACCTATATAGCAAACTATCTTGCTCGTTTTAAATAGAGCTTGCAGTCAGCGATAGGAGCTTGTGCGTGCTGTCTGCGTGCTCTGAACTCAGTATACACCGCTATATCCACCTATATAGCAAACTACCGTATTTGCCGGCGTATAAGACGACTGGGCGTATAAGACGACCCCCTATTTTTCAAGTGAAAACATAGGTTTTGGGCAATACTCGCGGTATAAGACTACCCCCCTTCTGAGGCAACACCATTTAAAAAAAAAAACATTAAAACCATTAAAAAACACAAAGCAAGAATGCCAACTACTCATCCGCCATGCTGTGATATGTCATAAAGTAAATCAAACAATAATAACACAAACAGATCTGTGGAATGCCACAACTCTGGAAAGTCGAATTTTTCACTAACCAAACCTATACCACTTTTGGGTTACATTCTATGGGAATTGTCCACCAAAATGCATTTAATAACCCCCTGTCATATGTCCCAAATTTACCTGTCCCTCTTGGGTGCCTGGGACCTCAAAGGCAAACAGCAGGATGTATAGTAGTAGGAGATCAGTGAATGGATTTACCCAGGGAAGTATGGTAAGCGGTGTATTATTTAATGAATACAACGCCTGCTTGGATTGGCAGAGGCTGTAGCATTATCAGCCCTTGCCTCTCTCTCTCTCTCAAAGCCAATCCGAGCAGGCTACTCTATGTTCATTAATAGAATACATCGCTCGCCGGTATTGGCTCAACGGCGTATACTGTTTGTAGCTGAAGCCACATACAGTATTAGCAGACATTTGGGGGCTGACATCCATCGGGCAGCATTGTATACCCGGCGTATAAGACGACCCCCGATTTTTGGGCATTCTTTTTAAGTGTAAAAGGTAGTCTTATACGCCAGAAAATACAGTATCTTGTTCGTTTTAAATAGAGCTTGCAGTCAGCGGTAGGAGATTGTGCGTGCTGTCTGTGTGCTCTGAACCCAGTATACACCGCTATATCTACCTATATAGCAAACTATCTTGCTCGTTTTAAATAGAGCTTGCAGTCACCGGTAGGAGCTTGTGCGTGCTGTCTGCGTGCTCTGAACCCAGTATCCACCGCTATATCCACCTATATAGCAAACTATCTTGCTCGTTTTAAATAGAGCTTGCAGTCAGCGGTAGGAGCTTGTGCGTGCTGTCTGCGTGCTCTGAACCCAGTATACACCGCTATATCCACCTATATAGCAAACTATCTTGCTCGTTTTAAATAGAGCTTGCAGTCAGCGGTAGGAGCTTTTGCGTGCTGTCTGCGTGCTCTGAACCCAGTATACACCGCTATATCCACCTATATAGCAAACTATCTTGCTCGTTTTAAATAGAGCTTGCAGTCAGCGGTAGGAGCTTGTGCGTGCTGTCTGCGTGCTCTGAACCCAGTATACACCGCTATATCCACCTATATAGCAAACTATCTTGCTCGTTTTAAATAGAGCTTGCAGTCAGCGGTAGGAGATTGTGCGTGCTGTCTGCGTGCTCTGAACCCAGTATACACCGCTATATCCACCTACATAGCTCTTCTCTATTTGAGCCATCTGCCATCTGCAGGAGTTAGTGGAAGTTGTTTGTGCCTCCAGCACAATATACACTGCCCAATTGCTGGTTTTCCCAACTCCCTTCAGGCCATTACCATATCTGGAAGGCCAGCAAGGAGAGGCAGACAGACGCGAGCCGATAAAAGAGGGCAAGCAGGCTCTGTGTCTAGAGACAACAGTGCTGGTCATGGACGCGGTGCATCGTCATCATCAGCACGTGGCCATGGGACACGCTTGTCCTTCTTTTCGGCAGCTGGACATGTTGAGCCGCAACATGCCAATGACTTGGTAGAGTGGATGACCAAGCCCTCTTCATTCTCCTCATCCTCTCTCACCCAGTCTCAGGGTACTAGCAAAGCAGCTGCCAACGCATCATCTTCCCTCCTCTCAATGTCATCATAAGTGACTCCTTCTCTAGACCCACCACGTCCTCCTGAGGAGTCTCCTGAACTCTTTGAGCACAGTGTTGGGTACATGCTCCAGGAGGATGCCCAGTGTTTTGTAGGCTCTGATGATGATACTCAGCTAGAGGAAGGCAGTAGCGTGAATGCAGAGAGAGGGGATGCTCAAGAAGGACAGCAATCTGGCAGTCATGTTCCACAAGCTGCAGCATACTGCTAGGTTTGCTCCAGCGATGAAGAGGGAGGGGATGATGAGGACACTGACTCCACGTGGGTGGCTGGTAGGAGAGAGGAGGAGGAGGCGCATGTCCAATGAGGCAGGATGCCCTCCGGGGGCCAGCTTAGGGGCAGCACACCGACTGAATCACACCGCAGAGCTCCGCCTGTGCAGGGCACTGCCTCTGCGCGTTATTCTAAAAGTTCTTTGGTGTGGGCCTTTTTTGAGACGAGTGCATCAGATCGCACTGCTGCTATTTGCAACATATGTCTCAAGCGTATCTCGCGTGGCCAAAACATCAGCCGCTTGGGCACCACATGCTTGACCAGACATATGTTGACCTGCCATGTAGCTCGTTGGCAAGCGTACCTCAAAGACCCACACCAAAGAACAAAGCGGACCTCTCCTTGCTCCTCATCAGCTGGGATCTCCAACCCCACTAGACCTTCAGTCCTCTCTGAAACCTGCTCTGAGAGGAATGAAGGTGTAGAATTAGGTGTGTCACAGCCAAGTGCTTCCGGGCACTCTGCTAGCAGTACACCCACGTCCGATTATAGCAGGCAATTGTCCCTGTCCCAGCTGCTGGACCGGCGAAAGAAGTTCACTCCCAGCCATCCACATGCCCAGCAGTTGAATGCTAGCTTGGCTAAATTGCTAGCACTTCAACTGCTGCCTTTTAAGTTGGTAGACTCGGCCCCCTTCCGTGAGTTTGTACAATGTGCGGTTCCTCAGTGGCAGGTCCCCAAACGCCACTTTTTCTCACGGAAGGCGATTCCGGCTCTCTACCGGCATGTGGAAGGCAATGTCTTTGCCTCGCTGGACAGGGCGGTCAGTGGTAAGGTGCATATTACTGCTGACTCATGGTCCAGCAGGCATGGACAGGGACGTTACCTGTCTTTCACGGCCCATTGGGTCACTCTTCTGGCAGCTGGGAATGATGCAGGACAAGGTGCAGTAGTGTTGGAGGTTGTTCCGCCACCACGCCTCCAAAATGCTACTATTGGTTGTGACACACCTCTCTCCTACATCCCCTCCTCTTCTTCTTCCTCCATGGCCTCTTCCAGTGCTCTGTCCTCAGAACTAGCGGTGCTCCGTAGGCGTTCCAGGGGCTACGCAAGTACGCAGGCAAAACTATGCCATGCCGTGCTTGCGCTGGTTTGTTTGGGGGACAGGAGCCACACTGGGGCAGATGTTTTGTCAGCTCTGCAGGGGCAGGCCGAGAGGTGGTTGATGCCACGCCAGCTTAAGCCAGGAATGGTGGTTTGCGACAATGGCACCAACCTCCTCTCCGCCCTCCGACAGGGACAACTGACCATTGTGCCCTGTGTAGCTCACGTCCTTAACCTGGTGGTGCAGCGGTTCTTGGGCAGGTACCCGGGCTTACAGGATGTCCTGAAGCAGGCCAGGAAAGTCTGTGTGCATTTCCGCCGATCATTTAACGCCTGTGCTCGGCTGGCTGAGCTCCAAAAGGAGTTGAACTTGCCCAAGAACCGCCTTATATGTGACATGCCCACCAGGTGGAACTCAATGTTGGCCATGCTGCAGTGGCTGCACACGCAGCAGAGGGCCATCAATGAGTACCTATGCGACTACAGCACCAGGACAGGGTCAGGGTTTTTTCTCACCAAGCCAGTGATGATCAGGGATGCATGCACTGTCCTGTCACCGTTTGAGGAGGCCACAAGGATGGTGAGCAGTGACAGTGCATGCATCAGTGACACTGTACCTCTTGTCCACCTCTTGGAGCATACGCTGCGTGGAATAATGGACAGGGCACTTGAGGCAGAACAGAGGCAAGAAGAGGAGGACTTCCTTGCCTCTCAAGGCCCCCTTTATCCAGACAGTGTTCCTGCTGTGCCACCCATCACACAGGAAGAGGATGAGGAGGAGGAGGAGGAGGAGGAGGAGGATGATTGTGTCAGCATGGAGGTGGAGGCTGGCACTCAGCATCAGCAGCAGCGGCAGTCTTGTAGGGATGATTTACAGTCCCAAGAAACCCGTGGACTTGTACATGGCTGGGAGGAGGTAGCTGCGGATCATGTTGTCCTTAGTGACCCAGAGGACTCCAGACCGAATGCCTCAGCTAACCTACGCTGCATGGCCTCCCTGATCCTGATCCTGCAAAGCCTGCGGAAGGATCCTCGTATTCTTAGGATCAAGGAGAGGGACTATTACTGGCTGGCCACTCTCCACGGTACAAGGGTAAGGTTGCCGACCTTAACTTGCCATCGCAGAGGGAGCAGAGGATGAGACATCTCCGGAAGGCCTTGCAGAAAGGTCTGTGCAACTCGTTCCCAGAGACTGGGAGGTTACAAACTCCTGGTCCTGGACAACATGTTGCTGAGGCATCGGTCAGAAGGAGCGGTGGAGAAGGTGGCCGTCTGACCGATGCTTTCAGACAATTTTTTAGTCCGCAGCCCCAAGGTATGATCGGTTCCAGCAACCATCGCCAGCGCCTGATTTACATGGTGCAGGAATACCTAGGGGCAAGGTCAGACTTGGACACCTTTCTCACCAAAAATCCTCTGGCTTACTGGGTCTTGAGGATGGATCACTGGCCAGAGCTTGCACAGTATGCAATTGAGCTACTGGCCTGTCCTGCATCCAGCGTTCTTTCGGAACGCACCTTCAGTGCTGCTGGTGGCTTTGTTACCGATCACAGGGTGCGCCTGTCCACCGAATCAGTTAATTGACTGACCTTCATCAAGATGAATCAGTCTTGGATCACCCACAGCTACCAAGCACCTGAAGCTGATGTAATATTTTTTTTTGAAATATCACATCCCTTCAAGACTGCCTATGCTGATGCTGAGTGACTGTCCTGTTATGTTGATTGTCTATCCTCTTCCTCCTCCGCTGATATGTTGGAAGAACATTTTTGGTTCTGGGTGATGCCATCAGCCCAATTTTTCTGCCCCTGTTTAACAGGAGCGTTTAATTACAATTTTTGATGCAATGCTTTGCAGCAGGGCTAATTCCTGCACTAAAACTAGAGTATATGGGAGAGGTTGCAGTGTCGTGGCACCAGCACCAGTGCCTAAGGCCCAATTTTTCTGCCCCTGTTTAACAGGGGCGTTTAATTACAATTTTTGATGCAAAGCTTTGCAGCAGGGCTCATTCCTGCACTAAAACTAGAGTATATGGGAGAGGTTGCAGTGTCGTGGCACCAGCTCCAGTGCCTAAGGCCCAATTTTTCTGCCCCTGTTTAACAGGGGCGTTTAATTACAATTTTTGATGCAATGCTTTGCAGCAGGGCTAATTCCTGCACTAAAACTAGAGTATATGGGAGAGGTTGCAGTGTCGTGGCACCAGCACCAGTGCCTAAGGCCCAATTTTTCTGCCCCTGTTTAACAGGGGCGTTTAATTACAATTTTTGATGCAATGCTTTGCAGCAGGGCTAATTCCTGCACTAAAACTAGAGTATATGGGAGAGGTTGCAGTGTCGTGGCACCAGCACCAGTGCCTAAGGCCCAATTTTTCTGCCCCTGTTTAACAGGGACATGTAATTACAATTCTTGATATAATATTTCACAGGAGGGCCCGTTCCTGTGCCCACCAAGAGTAACTGTGAGGATTTATAGTGTTGTGGCACCAACACCACAACCACCAAAGGTCAATTTTTCTACCACTGTTCAACAATGGCATGTAATTACAATTCTTGATATAATCGTTCACAGCAGGGCACTTCAGCGCCCACCAAGAGTCACTTTGAGGGCTTACAATGTTGTGGCAAAACCAACACCTTGTTCCGCCATTTCTGCAGAGCATATAGGGCAGGCCCCTACTTTCAAACATCCAACTTACAAACATCTCCTACTTGCAAACGGAAGGAGACAACAGCAAGTGATATGAAAAAAGATGGATGACAAAACTAATTATACAGGGGTGATAACCCTTCCCTATGTTTTCCAAAAAGCTTAAAAATAGTTTTTTTGACTGGAGCTACACTTTAAAAATGTACCAGTTGAAAATCACAAACAGATTCAACTTAACACAACAAACCTACACAGTCCCTGTCTTGTTTGCACCGCCTGTATACTGCTGTTCTGAGTATATAGGGCCTGGGGGCCACACACATTTCCTTTTTTTAATATGGGTACGGGGTTCCCCTTAATATGCGTACAAGACCCAAATAGGCTGGTAATGGGCAGGGAGGGCTACCCATGCCATTTTTCTCAATGATTTTCAACCATATTGCAGGAACCAGATATAACATTAAAACCGCAAGCAGTTTTAAATTATGTTATTTCCGTTAAATGTCATTTTTGTGCAGGGACTGTTCTAAACACGGGAACCACGTGGCACTTCACAGGCATACTACAGACACCCCCCAGGCACGATATTTAAAGGAATATTTCACTTTTTTTTCACTTTAATCGTCATTAAAATCAGTGCTCCCGCCAAAACTGCCATTTTTAAAAACATTTTAGGCATTGACCCATGTCCCCTGGGGCAGGAGCCAGGTCCCCAAACCCTTTTTAGGACAGCATCTTGCATATTAGCCGTTAAAATTAGCACTTTTAATTTCGAACGTTCGAGTCCCATAGACTTCAATAGGGTTCTAAAGTTCGTACGAATTTGGGGTCCGCTCGAAAGTTCTGGTGTGATCCGAACCGGGGGGTGTTCGGCTCATCCCTAATCGCCAGTATCATGACTAGGGATAAGCTCGTGTTTGACTCGAATGCATGTTCGACTCGAACACGGGCCGTTCGCCTGTTCGGCGAATTCAGAACTTTGTGGACCGTTCACACCAAATTAGTGTGACACGAAAGGCCCACAATGCACTACGCCATCGCAGCGCATTGCTGGCTCATGATTGGACAAGCATGCACTCTGACCCCGCATGCTTGGCCAATCACATCGCCGGCAGCGAGGAGAGCCATAATTGGCCACAGGCAGGATGCCTGTGGCCAATTATAGCTCAGAGGGTTTAGTACACACCCCACACTATATAAGGCCGCAAGTGCGGCGGCCTTGTGTAGTGTGTTGGCGTGCAGGGAAAGAGCAAGATAGGCAGGCACAGTGTCTTTTTGCTTGGGAACCTAATGCTGTTACAGTGGATGTTGTGTGCCTCCTGCACAGTATACACCTGAAGCTACCCCTTATTGCTGGTGTTGTTCTTTTTCTGTAATACAGGCATCTGCAGCAGTTAAAGCGGGTGTTGTGTGCCTCCTGCACAGTATACACCTGAAGCTACCCCTTATTGCTGGTGTTGTTCTGTTTCTGTAATACAGGCATCTACAGCAGTTAAAGCGGGTGTTGTGTGCCTCCTGCACAGTATAAAAATCAGAATTTTACGAGGTATGTATTGAAGTCCGCTTGTTAATAGCCAACATCCCAAAATAGAATACTATAGAAGTTTTCCCCTTAAAAAAGGCGGGACTTTTTAGGCATAGACTGTGACACCAATTATGGCTTATTGAAAATATATAAAAATTACTTTTATTTAAACATAGAAAAAGAGAACAAGTTCTATATATACATGCATTTACAGAAGAAGAAAAGAAAACATTACTTCCTCCATATAATCATATTCATAAAACCAAATAAATGTTTTATACTTATTTTTCCGGAAACATACTCTTATCACATTGTATATAAGCACATTCGGAAAATGTACAGACAGTAGAACAAAATTGAGCAGAATAAATATTGTGCGTCCAATGTAACCTACGCGTTACGGAGTCATACACTCCTTCTTCAGGGATGATTCATTTTTGCACATTTAATTTGAAAAAAAGTAGAATCTACAAAACATAAGAAAAAGATATATATACATGCGTACAATTCTTCAATGAAAGAGGAGGGGAAAAAAAAAACACGCACCACCTATACGTTCTTCGCCCCAAGACGTAGATATGGGCCCAAAGGGGGGTCAACTCACTGGATGAAAACCAGGACCGCAGTGATAGGTTAACTGTGGGGGAGGAGATGTGAGAGTATATATAGAATATAGTATAGTAGAGTATAGTAGAATAGATGCATGAAAATTTCACATGCCTAAATTCAAATAAATGTTACATATATTTTACTGCAACACATTATAGCTATGGAGAGTTTTGTATGCATTTACCCTCCCAATTGGCTCCCATCATTGTCCTTACAAAAAGAGGACACCCTTGAAAAAGGAAATTATATATAGAAAGCTATATTGTAATGACAATCCCCTAAACCGATAATATCAAGGTACCTTTCGCTGATCTTGTACCGGAAGCGTCTTTTAAGATGATTTCATATGTCCAAACACGACTGAGGTTATCATGCTCAGAACATGTAATTTTGGAGGAGATTCCCCAAATTTATTGTTCATATGTACGAATGACGCTATATACTGACCACATCTGGATGTGGGTCAGATATATTGATGACGTTTTTATGATCTGGGACGGGCCGATAGAGATCCTTCCCGACTTCTTGGCAAGGTTGAATAGAAATCATTTCAATCTTATGTTCACTATGTCTCACCATCCTGACGAGATAACATTTCTGGATGTCAAGGTCCTCCGGGGTGAGGGCAATGCCATCCAGACGTGTCTCTTCAGAAAGCCCACAGCAGGAAATTTGATCCTGCACGCATCGAGTTTCCATCCGAAGTCTCTTATAGCATCTATACCTTTTAGTCAATATTTGAGGACTAGGAGAAATTGTTCAGACGAAAAAAGTTTTCAGGCTGAAGCCAAAGACCTACAAATCCGCCTTCTGGAGAGAGGATACTCCAGGACTTCTCTCAAGAAGGCATACAAAAAAGCCTTGGAAAAAACAAGGTATGAACTTCTGTATTCTCAGAAACAGAAGGCTGACAAACGTGGAGATAACGAGAGTGTGAGTAGAATCATACTGTCATACTCAAATCAGCATAATAAAATACGCAATATTATAGAAAAATATTGGCATCTTCTACACATGGATCCAAATCTGGGGAGATTTGTACCAAACAAACCACCAATCACCTTTAGACGCGCAACGGCAATAAGGGACAAGATTATTCAAAGCGAGTTCAAAGGGGAAAATCGGAAAGATCCGTGTACAGTCAAGGGAACATATACATGTGGGGGCTGCACCTTTTGTAAATATTGTGGGGGCTGCACCTTTTGTAAATATCTGCAGGTGGGACCCATGTGTGTATTGCCCAATAGAAAATCCCTGAAAATGATACATTTCGCCAATTGTAAGACGAAAGGAGTGATATATCTACTTCTATGTGAGTGTAATTGTTTCTATATAGGAAAAACCAAATTGGAATTGCGATCACGGATATCTAAGCATATATGGAGCATGAAAAAAGCTATTCCTGATCTACCCCTGGGAAGGCATGTTATCTCACTGCATGGAGGTACCTTTCCCAGGGTTAGATTTATGGTCTTAGATAGAGTGCACCCCAATAAAAGAGGGGGGTTTGGAATAAGGCTTTGCTGCAAAGAGAATTAAAATGGATCTTTCAATTACAAGCCACAACCTTCCCCGGCCTAAATGAGGCGGTAATCTATAGACCCTTCTTGGAAGGCTTCGTATCAGGGGGTATGGAGAAGTAGATATATGAAGATACAATAATCTCCCCTTTTTTTTTTGTTTGTTTGTTTGTTTGTCTGTCTTCTCCACCCGTATTTCTCTTCTCCCTTCGACGAGAAGGGTCCCCTTCTTCTTCATATCATGGGGGTCTGCTTTGGATGGGATCCTGGCACGCACAGGCCACCATGGGTGGGATGACACTGTCTTTGATTGATTTCAATTGGCAGGTACTGTTCCGTCCTGGTGGCCTTTCTTTTCGCAGTTCTGTTCACTTTTTGAACAGCGATGAGATGGGTGTTACATCACCCTACCCTCCTGTTTCTTTCTCCCTCATGGGTTTTGTTTACGTCCGCCCTGTAGACACCTTGGGCGGACGTATTAGTTGAATGTATTGACACATCTGACATGAGTGCGCAGCCGCCAGTCTATTCAACACCACTCGTTGTCCATCTGTAGGGTACAAGGAACGATCTGCGCATGCGTGTCAGTGGGAACATGACGCATGACGTCACTCCTCCCACGGTGCCATTTTGGATGTGGGCACGGGGCGACGCCATGCGCCGCGCACCCGGGGGACCGCCCTTAGATGTGATAGGCTATACAGGTGAGTGATACCAACTTCACCTGTAAGGGGAGGTAAGAAGGCGGGGTTGTGGGATATATTAATGGACCATGAGCGGTCTGTGTTCAGTCCGCAATGGTCAACGAGGAGGCGACTTACTAGAGATACAGCTGAAGGTAACAAATCTATTTTTCACGCCGCTTTGTATGCGTTTCTGTTTGATAATGAAGGGGAACTAATGGATGTAATATCCTTTCCTTAGGCTGGACTTGATGTGTATGCCCCAGGTGTAATCCTCTATACAGTGCTAGAAACTCTTTGACCACTTAGGCGCTGCGGCGAGTGCAAGTTTTATACTACCAAAGTATGTAAACAGACTGCTTTGTGCACCGAAGTCTGTGAACAATACATTTGGGGAATTTCCTCCAAAATTACATGTTCTGAGCATGATAACCTCAGTCATGTTTGGACATATGAAACCATCTTAAAAGACGCTTCCGGTACAAGATCAGCGAAAGGTACCTTGATATTATGGGTTTACGGGATTGTCATTACGATATAGCTTTCTATATATAATTTCCTTTTTCAAGGGTGTCCTCTTTTTGTAAGGACAATGATGGGAGCCAATTGGGAGGGTAAATATATGTAACATTTATTTGAATTTAGGCATGTGAAATTTTCATGCATCTATTCTACTCTCACATCTCCTCCCCCACAGTTAACCTATCACTGCGGTCCAGGTTTTCATCCAGTGAGTTGACCCCCCTTTGGGCCCATATCTACGTCTTGGGGCGAAGAACGTATAGGTGGTGCGTGTTTTTTTTTCCCCTCCTCTTTCATTGAAGAATTGTACGCATGTATATATATCTTTTTCTTATGTTTTGTAGATTCTACTTTTTTTCAAATTAAATGTGCAAAAATGAATCATCCCTGAAGAAGGAGCGTATGACTCCGTAACGCGTAGGTTACATTGGACGCACAATATTTATTCTGCTCAATTTTGTTCTACTGTCTGTACATTTTCCGAAAGTGCTTATATACAATGTGATAAGAGTATGTTTCCGGAAAAATAAGTATAAAACATTTATTTGGTTTTATGAATATGATTATATGGAGAAAGTAATGTTTTCTTTTCTCCTTCTGTAAATGCATGTATATATAGAACTTGTTCTCTTTTTCTATGTTTAAATAAAAGTAATTTTTATATATTTTCAATAAGCCATAATTGGTGTCACAGTCTATGCCTAAAAATTCCCGCCTTTTTTAAGGGGAAAACTTCTATAGTATCCTGCACAGTATACACCTGAAAATACCCCTTATTGCTGGTGTTGTTCTGTTGCATATCTTGCATATTAGCCTTTAAAATTAGCCCTTTTGTTTTCGAACGTTCAAGTCCCCTAGACTTTAATAGGGTTCTAAAGTTCATACGAATTTTAGGTCCATTCAAAGGTTCTGGTGCGAACCAAACCGGGGGGTGTTCGGCTCATCCCTAATCATGACTTACACGCTAGACTACTGCCCAGCCCAATATCTCTTACATCGTACATCTCTGTCGCACACCGCATACAACCGATCACTGACACTCTACCTTATTAACACAGCAAAAATGTGTATACTTACTCTTTGGCACACACAGTCCCTTCCGTCACTAGTCGACTGGGTTAACTGCATCAAGACTATTGCAGTAATGAAGGAGCTCATACACCATGCCAAAGGGACACCTTCCAAATATTAGAGAACCTGGGCATGCTGGATAAACTTTATGAATTCCACAGAATTCTCTCAAATCATGGACATTTCCATGCAGAACCCTCGACCCTGAAATGAACCGGGGGAAAGGTACCCTTCTCCCTTACCCCGTCTCCCCCCATCCCTCTTCTCCATACACAACATTCGCCCACCATCTTACCTCCATATTTTTGCCACACCACTCGGCTAACTCTTCACCCACCATCTTAGTAAGTTCAGCCCCCCTTTCCTCCTAAGAAAACCAGACCCATACGTTGGGCAGTCTGGTGACACCTACCACTCAGTACCTGTGGTACACAGATTGCTCAATTTCACAAAAAAATGATTACTACTCACCTGCTATTCTTTGTTGTACACTGTTACTCGCGTTAGTAAAGTTATAGAATATCGAGAGCGATGTTACAAGAGCTCATGTATAGACTATGATCCTTTAATTTGTGTATATCTAATTGTGCCTGATTAGAAAATGTTGCTGTATTGAATTGTCAACAATCCATCACAGAATTGTTTGTACCAATTTCTTTGAAAATTTTATAAAAATTTTTGGAAATAAAAAATCCCAAAAGCGTATATATTGATTGGTTTGCGCAAAAGTTATAGCAAACTTTTATTTATTTATTTTTTATTATTAATGGCGGCGATCAGCGACTTATAGCATGACTGCAACATTGCGCTGAACAAATCAAACACTAAAGGACACTTTTGATACTTTTTTGGGGACCAGTGACACCTATACAGTGATTAGTGCTAAACAATATGCACTGTCACTGTACTAATGACACTGGCAGTTAAGGGGTTAACATCAGGGGCGATCAAAGGGTTAAATGTGTTCCTAGAGAGTGCTTGATAACTGTGTGGGGTGCTTTAACTGTGGAAGACAGAGATCCGTGTTCGTGCTTAGCAGAAACACAGGATCTCTGTCCTTCACTACTAACAGAACAGTGATCTACCTTGTTTACATAGGTAGACCGCCATTCTGCCTCTGTTGGGAATGATTGTCGGGTCGCGGCTGACATCGGGTCCATCGGACCCACTGATAAGCTCCTGCTGTGTCCAATCACAGTGGGAGCACGCAAGCGGCGGTGCAAGTTCAGAATCAGTGGTCATTACTGTCAGTCATCAGGGTGCGGGAGAGCGGGCTGCTCATAGAAGGATGTGTACAATTGCTTTGTATGTTCCATCCATTCTCTTTTCCAACAGGATCCCATGAGTGAGAGCCTACAGACCTGCTACAAATACTTGAATGAGACAGGCAGGAGCTACTCACCAGTCACCCAGGCCTTGGAAGGGGATCTTCGGTGAGTGTATTGTCTGTTAAAGTGGAGTTCCAGGCTTTTTATGTTTATTAAAAGTCAGCAGCTACAAAAAGTGTAGTTGCTGACTTTTAATAAACAGACACTTACCTATTCCATGGTCCAGCAATGAGGCCGAATGGAGGGTCGCTCCTCTCCCCTTCCTCTCCGCTGGCGCCTCCATTGCCACTCTGGGCACCCGGCTGTGACAGCTTTCGGCTTCACGGTCGGGCACGCACAGCACATGCGCGAGTCCCGCTGTGCTGCTGGAGTGGACAGGCGATCTCATGGGACCTGTCACGTGTCCCAGGAGATCGCCTAGAGAGAGCGACCGCCTAAGGCGAAAGGAGGAGTCGCCTTGGCGGTCCCTGGGCGGAAGGATGAAGTGGGACAGGAAGTCCCCCTCCTAATAAAGCCCCCAAAAATGGGGACGAGGAGTGCTTAAAGCGGAAGTTCCATTTTTGGGTGGAACTCTGCTTTAAATGCGATTTTTAGAAAATACAGTTTTTGGAAAATTTGGGCACAAGCATCAGTGCCTTAGCATTGATGGGATGTCATCTGATGGGGTCAATCTAGCCTATGATTGCTGTATTTCATTTTTAATTAACTGGAATAGCACCCTAGGATGCCATCAACAGAAGTAGCGTGTACTAGTTTATTTGTATTTCATTTTTAAGTAGCTGGAAATACCACCCTAGGATGCCAACAATGGAAGTAGCATGTACTAGTGATTTAAACAGAAGTGGGCATCACTAGAGGGTGGGTTGTATTAGGTTGCACAAATTGTATTATTAGATTGTAAGGAGCTGTCTTCTGTCTGTACTCCTTAGGCACATATTCTGTATCTTCTATCTGATTATGAAGGCTATGGACACTGTGGAGGATGACATGACTATCAGTCTGGAGACCAAGATCCCCATTTTAAAAAACTTTCACAATCTCCTGTACCAGCCTGACTGGAGGTTCATGGACAGCAAGGAGAATAGTCGCCAAGTGCTCGAGGATTTCCCAACTGTGAGTAAAGATAGGGACTCATTTATGTGAACCATGCTACCACGGCATTATTTTTCATTTCAAAGCACATTTATTGGACTAGTCAGTAGATCGAGTTATGACTAATTTCTGATTGGGACTCTAAAGCCTTGTACACACGGTCGGAGAATCCGTCGGAATGTGTCCTATTGGACCGTGTCGTCGGATAATCCGACTGTGTGTGGTATGCATCGGACTGATTCCGTCCGAATCTCCGTCGGACCCAATTTTCCAACATGTTGGAAATATTTCCCGACCAACTGGGCCGGTCGGACCTAATCCGATCATATGTAGATCATGTGTAGAGCATTTTGATCAGACCAAGTGCCACGCATGCTCAGATCAAATTCCTACATCAAAGCTATTGGCTAGTTGCCTGAATGTAGTCCCATCGTAACAAAATTACGTCATCACGTTCTGAAAGATCGGATTTTTCGCCAACTTTGTCCGACTGTGTGTATGCAACAGTTTCGGACAAGATCCGACGAACAAAATCCGACGGGCAGAATCCGACGGATTTGGTTGTGGAAATCTCCGACCGTGTGTACAGGGGCTAAAACAAAGTTAATACTGTAGGAACAGATTCACAGGACTCAATCACTGTGTTTAAAATGTCTGCTCAATGTCAAAATGTATTAATACATGTTATTTTATACATAGATAAGAAAGGGGTGGTGTGAGATATTATTAAAAACGAACAAATAGAAATATGTTATTAAAAGCTAACAAATAGAAATATATTATTAAAAGCTAGCAAATAGAACAATTGCAAAAGTAAAACCTTGAGAGGGGAGGGGGGAGTAGAGAGCTTCTAGCAGAAGATGTTTCTGTGTGTTAGGTGAAAGTTACAGAACACATTTCAACAGTGAGAACAAACTGGAGTCTCTTGTGCTTAAATGAACAATACAGTGAATGTCCATGCCATTTCCCTCCTTTTGTTTATTTGACACCATTCTTCTCCAAGTTACATTCAGCCGATTGCTGGTAACTCCTGTTACATTGGCGCAAAGAGAGACAGCATCCTGTTCAGATCTCTCCTAGCTTTATCACAAAAATAGGTTCATCGGGGCTGGTGGACCATTTGTTGGTGTAGGGAGTAGTCACACAGAGGCATAGCCTGATGAGGAAGTAAATGACAAATATGAGAATTAAGAACATCACAATGTAAGCGCCTAGTTTCTGTAACCATGTTGCTACGCCATATAAAAAGTCACCAAAAACCTCCTAAACCCTTAAAGGGGTTCCACCAATCTTTAGCAATATCTCTGGCCTTATTCTGTAGTTCTCTTATCTTAGCAAGATGCCCTTTAACCACTTGCCGACCAGTGCACGACGATGTACGTCGACAGAATGGCACGGGCAGGCAAATGGGCGTACATGTACGTCCCTTTAAATTTGCCGCCCTGCCATCGGGAGCACGCCGCCGGCGGCGCGCTCCCGCGCTGGTCGGGACCTCCGTGAGTCCGGTCGCGGGACCCGCGGACTCGATCGCCGCGGGCATCCCCGCGATCGTCTCACGGAGTGGCCGAATGAAGAAATGCCGTTGTAAACAACATTTCTCCATTCTGCCTAGCAACTAGTGATGCTGATCTCTGCTCCATGTGATTGGAGCAGAGATCAGTGTTCACTAAATGAAAGCCCACCCCCCCCACAGTTAGTAACACACCCCTAGAACCCCTACACTGCCAGTGTCATTTACACAGGAATCACTGCATTTATATAGCAGTGATTATTGTATAAATGACAATGGTCCCACAAATGTGTCAAAAATGTCCGATGGGTCCCCCACAATGTCGCAGTCACAATAAAAATCGCTGATCGCCGCCATTACTAGTAAAAATAAAAATGCTATAGAACTATCCCTATTTTGTAAACGCTATAACTTTTGCGCAAACCAATCAATAATCACTTATTGTGATTTTTTTAACCAAAAATATGTAGAAGAATACGTATCGGCCTAAACTGAGGGAAGAAAACGTTTTTTTATATATTTTTGGGGGATATTTATTATAACAAAAAGTAAAACATAATGCGTTTTTTTTTTAAATTGTCGCTCTATTTTTGTTTATAGCGCAAAAAATAAAAACCGCAGGGGTGATCAAATACCACCAAAAGAAAGCTCTATTTGTGGGAAAAAAAGGACGTCAATTTTGTTTGGGAGCCACGTCGCACGACCGCGCAATTGTCAGTTAAAGCGGCGCAGTGCCGAATCGCAAAAAGTGGTCTGGTCTTTGACCAGCAAATTGGTCCGGTCTGAAAGTGGTTAATAATGTCCTCATTATCAGAAATGTAAATACAACAGTCTGTGCGAAATACCTTACACATCCCACCTTGAGCTGCAGTGAGATAATTTAGCGTTAATCTGTGCTCAAATACTACTTATTTAAGCTGAGCCATTTCTTCACTTAATAAACCTATATCCGTGGTGGTAAGGTTAACAATCTCATCTACAATTTTAGTGTAATTATTTATTCTTTTCATTGCTTCAATTCCCCATCCTGTCCAGGAAGGGAACCATGACCATGCCATGTCACCTTCAGTGAACAGCTCTATTTTGAACAATAAAAGGGTATACTGGACTTTGATCTGGTCACACTGTATCTTTGCGTACAGCCAAAGCAGGTGCTGACTTCCCAATATAGCATGTTCCTGTAACATTAGTAGGAAGCCAGGCGTAAGCTTTATTTCCACATATATAATATAACCCTCTACGTATGGACGGTACACCTGCTCCTAAAAAACTGGAAGCAATAACATGGAATCTCAGGTAACTGATATTTTCACATATTGGGTACTGTGAGCAATTTGTACTATAAAGGGTTCTATTTAGTTCTGGATCTGGAATATAATAATATTGACCATGGCATTGCTCTCAAGGGTATTGTTCCTGTTTGGGGATGTAAGTGAGAACACACCCAGAAGTTACTAGCATTGCTATGGGTTGCATACAATTTTAACATTTGGATGAAAGAGTTATTTTTACATGTCGCAGTCCTCACAAACAACAAAAATAAAAGAAACATCATCATCGTTTTTTCAAAGGATATCATCACTTCAGGATTTTCTTGCAGTGACTGACATGAATTCAGGTGGGCTTTCCTTACAACTTAAAGCGGTAGTAAACCCGCTAATTATTTATTTTTATTTTTTTACCACCTGCAAAGCAAAAGGCATAATGAGCTAATATGCACCACATACTAGCTCATTATGAAATACTTACCTTAGAACGAGGCCCCGACATCTGGCCCGATCCACGCCGAGGGAGCTGACATGCTCCCTCTGCGTTTCTTCCGGGTATCACGGCTCCGGCGCTGTGAGTGGCCAGAGCCACGATATCGCCACTCCCACGCATGCGCGCGGGAGATTTCATCCCGGACGGGTCCGGCCACTGCCGGACCTTCAGCCGAGAATCCCCTTGTGCGCATGCGCCGCTGCAGTCAGCGGCGCATACCGAGGGGAATATCTCCTAAACCGTACAGGTTTAGGAGATATTTTTTTTACCTACAGGTAAGCCTTATTATAGGCTTTCCTGTAGGTAAAAGTTAAAAAAATGAGTATACAACCACTTTAACCGGTTGTCAAAACCACCAAATGGGGTCAGTCAAATTTTGGTTCTAGCGGCTTTTTGACATGTCGCTTGACCACGACCCAATCACCTGGTTGGATTCTGTGAATACTTGAAACAGAATCTGGGTCGGGGATAGATTTATAAACACCTTCATGTATTTTATTCAATGTTCATTGCAAAATCTGTGTCAGGGCAGGGCTCAGCCCTTCCTTCTCTGAGCTGACCACTCGGCTGTCAGCTAATTGCCAACTCCCATCTCTCTCCACAGTTACCCAGCTGTTGTTGATTCTGCTTGTCAGTCCTGCCTACTTAAAGCCATCCAGCTCACTTGATCTCTGCATTTGCCTTAGTCACATCACAAGAAACTATCTCCTGCATTTCTGTTTAAAGACTGGCTTTGCTGACATCCCTCCTGGCTCCTTATCCTGCTTGCTGTTCCTCTACTTGGATCCCTGACCTCTGGCCTGGCTGATTACCCGATCTGGTTACAGAATTCTGTCTTGGACTCTGGCTATGCTTTGACTACACTTACTCTATTTACCTTTTTATTTTTATTAATAAACAAGTGTGATTTTACTGTACTTCTGTCTCGGTCTGGTTCATGGTTTCTGACAATCTGAACATATTCTAACAAACTAGAGTGAGAAGCCTGCAACTGTTGTGGAAAATATAGCCCTGTTTTGGGTGGCCCTCCAAATAAAATCTAATTTTATAAAATCTCATTTTATAAAATCTGAAGGGGACAGCCCATGTGGCTGTTTAGGGGTAGTTCGTGCAGAATATAGGGCTAATTGCAAAGCTTCCACCCATCCTTTTTCCTGTATCTGCTTTAATTTTTGCACATCTGTTTTTTCAAAATTCCATTAAGTCTCTGAACTTTGCCACTACTTTGTGGATGATAAGGTGTATGGAAAGCTTGCTGTATGTGAAGGGCTTCCATTACCTCTTTCATTACTTTCCCAGTAAAATGGGTTCCTCTGCCACAATAGTTTCAGAAACTCCATATCTACAAACTATTTCATTCAAAATTTTCTTTGCTGTTGTTTTTGCTTTAGCTACCAGGCAGCACTCAGGCCAACCTGAGAACATGTCAACACACACTAAAGCGTTCTCATAGGTGCCTATTTTGGGCATCTGAATGTAGTTTATTTGAATTCTTTGGAAAGTGAAATCTGGCTTAGGAGAATGCTTTTGGGGAACATGGATAGACCTCCCTGCATTGTACAAAGCACAAGTGAGACATGAAGCACAAAACTGTCTGCAAATGCGCTAAATCCATGTGCTATCCAATAGCAATCAGTAAGTGCCACCATCGTGCCCTTAGCAAGATGACTGATGCCATGTGGCAGTTGTGCTAAAGCTGGGTACAAACTCCTGGGTAGACACCACCTGTTATCAGCACTCCACAGGCCCTGCTGATTTTGGGTAGCATTACATTTGATCCACTTATCCTTCTCTTCATCAGGGGCCTGCTTCTGCAACTGAATTAAAGTTTCTACATCCCACTGCTACCTGGGGGACCCCTACAGCGGGCGTGACTCCAAATGCCATAAGGGCAGCATCCTTTGCCGCTTGGTCCTCTAAAGCATTTCCTCTGGCTGTCATGTAATTTCCCCTCGCATGTCCTTTTACCTTTAAGATGGCAACTTCTGCTGGTTTCTGAAAGGCCTCGAATAGCCGCTCTATGAGTTTTGCATGTCTCACTGGCTTCTCTACACTAGTCAGGAAGCTCCATGCTTTCCAAATAGGCCCAAAATTGTGAGCTATTCCAAACACATATCTGCTGTCAGTGTCTCTAGGAGATGACATGCTTTGACTACAGCACACAACTCTGCTTCCTGTGCTAACATCAGGGGTATCAATGCTTCCTGATGTAAAATGGTGTTTGTAGTGGTTACAGCAAACCCTGTGTGTGGCTGACCATCATCAGTCTGGAACCATCTACGAATAAGTGTGTGTCACAATCTGATAAAGGCTCATCTTTTGCTGGTGTGACGGAGGCCCTTTCTACCTCCATCAGAGCCATACAATCATGAGAAAAACTCTCATGTTCTACATCAGTACCATTTGTTGCATCTTCAATTATAGGAAGAAGAGTAGTCGGATTTAAAGTAACACATTGTTTGATTGTTAAATTTGATGGAGCAAAAACAACAGACTGGTACTTGTCAAATCTACTGGCAGACACATACAGGGTCAGAGCAGAATCTAGTACAAGCTCCGTTACTTTGTCTAGCAGCAAAATGCAGGCTGCTATGGCTTGCATACAACTGGGGGAGCCTTTGATGACAGGGTTTATTGTGGCTGATGCATACATCACAGGCCTCTGTTTGTCTCCATGTAGCTAAGTGAGTATACCTGCAACAAATCCATTGACTTCATGATAGAACAATGAGAAAGTCGTAGTATAGTCAGGAAATCCAATGGTGGGAGCTTCAGACAAAATTTGAATAAGCTCCATCTGCAATTCATTGTCCCATGTGAGCTTGAAAGGGTTTCTAGTTGTAGCCTCATATAGAGAAGCCATAAGTTCTGATGCATTTGGAATCCAGTCTGTACAATATCCCATTAACCCCAGGAAGGCACTTGGTTGCCATACATTTCTTGGCTTTTCAAAGTTTTGTAGAGTTTTAACTCGATCTGGGGTTAGGTGACGGATTCCATGTGAAATGCTGTGACCCAGGAAGATCACTTTCTCTTGGCAGTATTGTAGCTTATCTTTGCTAACTTTGTTGTTACTGTTATAGAGAACCATGAGAAGGCTTACTGTTTCTCTGCTACAAATGCCCTTTGTATCAGAACAAATAAGCAAATTGTCTATGTATTGAAGCAAAACGTTGTTTGTTTGGGTGTGATGGGGACTATTGGTCCAATACTTGCTTTAACACAGTATTATATTCAGAGGGGCTACTCACGCAGCCTTGGGGCAATCTTGTCCATGCTAACTTTTGGGCATCATGAAGGAGAAAATTGAGTACTGTCCATGATACTTTTTGTGTTTATACTGATCTGGACCCAAATGTCCTATGCCTAGTCCCTACTGTTAATTACTTTGTATGCTAAATTGTGTTATTACCATGGTTAATCAATGTATTGCTTGACAAGTTACCAACCCTATTGGGTGACAATATATTATGTTTGCCTTGATTATCTGGTTTGGTTCCTGTTTTTTTCTTTGATATAGCACTACTGTTGCTTACCAAGTATTACCTTTCAGTGAATTCCTGTGATATTGTATTTTTGTACACTTAACCAGGCAAAGAACAGAGGATTTATCCTATCCAGCGACTCCTACAGTAGTAGCACTACAGAAGTTTCCCTAGATCAGTGATGGTGAACCTTGGCACCCCAGATGTTCTGAAACTACATTTCCCATGATGCACATGCTTTATGCAGTGTAGTGGAGCATAATGGGAAACGTAGTTCCAAAACATCTAGGGTGCCAAGGTTTACCATCACTGCCCTAGATGATACTACATGGAAGGTGTTTTGTCCTTTTCCCAATATGGTATGGAGCAACATTTTGGCCTTGAGCACCCTTAAGGGTCAAATCTTGGCATTAGCCAACCATTTACATTGACCGCTGGCCTCACTCTTTTTGATAAGGGCTTTGTTCAGGGGATGGCTCTCATCGCTGCCCCTTGTTATACATCTGTGTAGCCTTGGTATCCCATTTTTGGTCTTGGTGGCTTTACAAAAGCCTCCCTTTGTGTCTACTTTGGATATCCTCTTGGCTGACTTTACTCTTGAGGTTTTTTTTCTCGTGGCTATTACGTCAGTGAGACTAGACCCAGAATTGGTGGCCTTTATCCTGCAAAGAATCTTTCCTTATTTTTCATAAAGACAAGGAGAATTTTGGAGCCTCTGGCATACTTTCTGCCTAAGTTGGTTTCCTCCTTCCACCTTGTTGAGGACCTAGTCCTGCCATTGTTTTGCTCCAAAGCATTCCAAAGAGGTCTCTCTACATTGTTTAGAAGTAGAACATGCGGTGCGAGTTATCTTTCATCCACTGTGTTCATCTGTACTTCAAATTCTCTGTTTGTTCTGCCTGTGGTCTCTCGCAAGAGCTGTCCTGCATTTTTATTTCCCCATTTCTAGGTGGCTTAGGCAGGTTATAAGTAAGTCTTACACCATGAGGGGTAGGAATACTCCTTTCCCTGTTAAGGCTCACTGCCTTCATATAGCCAGTGTCTCTTGGGCTTTTCAGCACCAGGCATCTGTTTCTCAGGCCTCTGCCCATGTCACCTTCAGCTGTGTTCTGTTCTTTTCATGGAATACAGTACAGGACACTCTGCCCTCTGTCCTGGTGTTTTCCTCTGATTGCCTTCTAAAAGACTGAAAATTGATGTGAGTGGGAGGGTTTATATGGCACTTCCTAACAACTTTGTTTGCCAGTGTCCTCAGTTGAATGATGTAAAGGTTCTAGAGTCCTGTACTGTACTCTCAAAATAAAAATTATTTTACAAATAAGTAAAACATCCTTATTATTTGATAATACTTTGTTTTCTTCTGGTCTGTTCTCAGATCTCTCGGGAGTTTAGGAACTTGGCTGTGGCCTACCAGGAGGTGATTGCCAATGGTGCTTGCGAGATGGCGGCTGGGATGGTGGAGTACCTACAGAAGAAAATAGAGTCTGTACAAGATTGGGAGAAGGTGAGAAATGACATTACTAGTGCAAAGGACACTTACAGTATTTGATTACTTCCACATCCCATCTGTTTAATCACTAGATGAGTTCATCCCCCACACAGATGTAGCCATAAAGGACTATAATTGAGGGAAAAGGGGGGAAGTTGGGACTTTAAATGAGGTTATGGTCTGGTAAGGTCATGTGCCTCCATCCCTTTCAATTTAAGAAGTGGTGGGTATAAAATGATTTATTATTCTATAAACACATATTTACATACGTTTAATAACCATATACATAGAAATGCTTACCTGCATATTGTCAATTTCTAAAGCAGTGGTAACTGATCATAACATGATTAAAAAATGAATCGCATGATAAGGTTTGAGGATTCCACCAAATTTTAAGATTGGATATACATATATTGTACGATAGCCCCTGCATGGTCTATGATCTTTCTAACCCCTGTCACAATATATAAGGTTAAATGTGTATTGGCACAATGATCTGATATAAATGTAATTATATAGTACATGGCCTCTGGTAGCTTGATGCGTTTTGTGACTTTGTTGTCTCTGAAAATGGAAAATATGTTGTCTAGGTAAGGTAACTTGTATCAGTAAAGGAGAGGATAGGTCAACAAACACCCCCTCCCCCCCAAAGATCACTTACAAGTATCTGTGCACTTGATGGCACAATGTCAGGGACTGTAGGCAACCCGAGGGCATCAATATTGGGAGCTGAGGCGGCGTGTTCAGTGGTGGCAACTACCACAGGCAACAGCCCGGGCGGATCTGGGCACACAGAGCACTCCTGGTATTGTGATCAGAAAATAAACCAAGTAACATATTTTCCAGTGTCTGTATTTTTTTTTTTTTTACAGTGCTTTCTTTTTTTTTTGGGGGGGGGGGGGGGGGGGGAGTGGACGGTTTCAGTGTTTATACATTTTTTTTTTATAATCAACCCTGTTGGGATGGGGGGCTTTGGTGAGATATCAGGGACCCCTAAACAGACCCTGACATCTCCCTTTTGAGACAGGGAAAGGGACTGAGGACACAGATTCCTGTTCATTAATAAACTAAAGCATCATAAACTCTGCTTACAATGCTCAGTTATAAATGAACAGTCAATGATCACTGACTGTGCATTCGGAAAAGGAAGGAGCTGGTAAATTACGCTCTCCATCCTTACAGATCCAGGACAAGGGTGGACTAGAGGAGGAGACGGGGAGGACACAGGGGACAACCGGGGATAATTGGTGCATTGGTGGGGGGAGTTACAAGCACCGATCACCCTGACAGCCATGGGGGGGGAGAGGAGGAGGAGCTATACAAGGGGATCGGTGCTTGTAACTGCCCCCACCACTGCACCGATCATCTGTGAGGCTGTCCTGAAGATGGCAGCAGCAACTACAGAGAAATGTGGGGGGCACATGGATGTGGCTCAACTGGAAAGCAAGTGTGCCATATCGCTGTGTAATAGCTTTTGTTAGCGTATTTTGTTTTTTACATGTGATCACATGACTTTAAAGCTCCAGGTCCTCTCTGCAATAGCTGCAGTAGTAAGGGGGCATGGCTTGGTCAGAGAACAGGCTGATGTTGCCACTCCATTCACTCTCCTAGGATCTCTCGGATGTACGGCATTAGGGGGCACCCCTTTCCAAGTAGTAAGCATGCCAGAGGGAAGTTGCAACGACCACCATTGTATTCTCCAGGGTGTTTGCTAAAAAAACATATATAATGTTTTGGGATTCTATGTAATTTTCTAGCAAATAAATGATGATTTTTACATGTAGGAGAGAAATGTCAGAATTGTCCTGGGTGCTCCAGAACGCCTGATGGCGCTCCCTGCATGTTGGGCCTCTGTATGTGGCCACGCTGTGTAAAAGTCTCATACATGTGGTATCACCGTACTCGGGAGTAATAGCAGAATGTGTTTTGGGGTGTAATTTGTGGTATGCATATGCTGTGTGTGAGAAATAAACTGATAAAATGACAATTTTGTGAAAAAAAAAAGTTAAAAAAATCTTGATTTTGCAAAGAATTATGGGAAAAAATTACAACTTCAAAAAACTCATCATGCCTCTTACTAAATACCTTGGAATGTCTTCTTTCCAAAAAGGGGTCATTTGGGGGGTATTTGTACTTTTCTGGCATGTTAGGGTCTCAAGAATTCAAATAGGCCGTCAGTACTTCAGGTGTGATCAATTTTCAGATATTGGCACCATAGCTTGTGGACTCTATAACTTTCACAAAGACCAAATAATATCCACCAATTTGTACTTATTTTTACCAAAGATATGTAGTAGTATAAATTTTGGCCAAAATGTATGAAGAAAAAAATGACTAATCTGCTAAATTTTAAAACAGAAACAAAGAAAAATTCATTTTTTTACAGAATTTTCGTTATTTTTTCTTTTATAGCACAAAAAATAAAAAAACGAGCAGTGATTAAATACCACCAAAAGAAAGCTCTATTTGTGTGAAAAAAAAGGACAAAAATTTCATATGGGTCCAGTGTTACATGACTGAGTAATTGTCATTCAAAATGTGAGAGCACCGAAAGCTGAAAATTGGTCTGGTTATTAAGGGTGTTTGAGTGCCCAGTGGTCAAGTGGTTAATGACGTTCAGGGGTACAGAACTATCAAGGAGGTGTAAAAAGGTGTAAGGCTTCAAGTGGGCTGCATATAGGTAGTAGAGGCTCTGGCAAGTATAAAATAAGATAAAAAGGCTGCTAACCTAGCTTAGAGCCATCTACAAAACCGTTAGAAGCAGTAAAAACGAAATAATTATACTGTATTTCCCTGACTATATAACTTTAAAAAAATGTTGATTAGTAATTTTATTTTTTAAATACCGAACATAATAATGCAATAAAATGCATTAAAAATCACTTTTTGTTTCCTGTAATGTCTTTCATCTTTCATCCCCCACAGTACTGTGACCGTGTATCCGCTTCGGTAACACGTGGCATGTCAGTAATATTCGTTGTCATGGGGCTGGAGGATCCCATTGTAGGAGAGGATAAGAAGCTCTCCACTTCTTTTGGTTTGTTCTTGCAGAAACCCAACATTATCCGTGATTTCCTGGAAGACCTGCTGAATGGCCAAGAGTTCTGGCCAAAAGAGGTGAGTACAGTCTTCTTCCCACTGCTGAAGAAAAAGTTGGTACAAAATAGTGTAATATATATATATATATATATATATATATATATATATATATATATATATATATATATATATATATAGATAGATAGATAGATAGATAGATAGATAGATAGATAGATAGATATTATTATTTTTAAACACACTTACTTTGCTTTACACTTTTTTACTCCTCTAGCTAAGGGGGGAAAAAAAAGAAAACCACAGGCGCTCTGTACAGTGATAGCTAATCACAGGCTATCACAGCGCTCATGTAAATAGAAATTCTGCCCTCCAGCTATAAACTGTGAATTAAGCTGCAAGCAAAAAGTGGATCACTCCATATGAATATAAGAGCTGCAGTACAAAAAATATGAATGTGTAACATGTAATATCATCTATAAAAATAAAACTGCAACTAGAAAAGTAATGTGGCAAACACTCCAAATGAATAACAAAATAGCAAGTGCAATAATAAAGTGTACACAACCAAATATAAATATGAATAACATAACATAAAACCATCCATAAAGAGGAGAGAGGTGGCTGCCTGCAGGCTATTGGTTCTCATCCATCCAGTGGCACACACCACTCCCTACTTAGGACAGCAGTGCTGCTTCATAAGATTTATATTAGCATACCTCCCAACATTTGAAATTGACAATCAAGCACAGCCCGAAAAGTGGATGTGGCTAAATTGCGTTGTATATTGCACGTAGCCTAAAGGAACATAGTTAACCACTTGCCGACTGTCTTACACAAATTTACGTCAGCAAAGTGGTTCGTTACCGCAAAACGATGTACTGGTATGTCAGCCCCTTTAAAAGCTATAGCAGGCTGGTGACCTGATGCGCTTGGCCAGCAGGCACGATCGCCACCGACCATCCATGATCGTGGGCACGAGAGCCAGAGCAGGGATTTGTGTGTGTGTGTGTGTGTGTGTCCCCCAGTTCTGACAGGGGAGAAGAGACATCTGCTGTTTGTAGTAATTACAAACAGAGATATATCTCCTCCCCCAGTCAGCTCCATCCCCCCCACAGTAAGAAACACTCATGGGGGAACATGTTTAACCCCTTGATCGCCCACTAGTGTTCACCCCTTCCCTGCCAGTGACATTTACACAGTAATCAGTGCATTTTTATAGCTCCGATCGCTGTATAACTGTTGTATAAATGGTCCCAAACATGTGTCAAGAGATAAGTGGGGCTTCTTTAGGGTAGAGCTAGGCCGGAAGCTTACTGTATCTAATAGAAGTTTTTTTACAAATGTCTGTACTAGCAGAGCAGGGGATTACAATGAGAAGAACAGCCTGTTTATGTGAGTAGGGCACAGATACAGAAAATACCTCTTCCATGGCTTCTCAGCAATGGCTGTAGCACTTTTCTATGATGGCCGGGAGGGGGGATTAGAAGTAGCAATATGCCCAATCCAGACTCTGCATGTACACAACACAGCACAGCACAAGGAGATCCTCCACAAATACAGCAATCCCGATCAGGAGCAGAGCAGGGGGAGAGGAGGGGGAGGAGAGTGGCTACAGCACACAGCTCCTCACTACAACCACTGTGTGCAAAACTGGGCTTACTTGTGATAAGAGACCAAGCAGAACAACAGCACAATGCTGCTGAGAGATAAAGACAAAGTCAAGAGATGACAGCTGCAGAGTTCCACTGGCGGGACACTACTGAGATCTGCATGATGGGACTCTGCTCAGTTTCCGGGACAGTCCCGCAAGATCCAGGATGGTTGAAACGTATGACTTAGGCTCTCATCTCATTACTTGTGATTGTGTGTGTTTTTTTTTTTTTTTATATTCAGCAGTGAGCACTATATTTTTGTATTACATTTTTTGAGCCTGGATACTAATATTATCTCAGTCATTGAAGGTGATCTGCTTGAACTGGCTGGGCTGATATTGGAGATCTTTGTGATGAGGGTAATATGAGGTGGTATCAAAAAGTTTCCGGACTAGCTCTGTTTACAAGAAAGTACTTTATTTATCTACATTTACACAGTACCACCTTCAAAATTCCAAACATACAAAATCAGCACAAACCCCACAGACAACTCTTGAATAAATACCAGTATGTGTAAAATTTCTCTTGGTCTAGGTGTTGCAGCTCTTTCAAAAATCCACTGGGTGGCAGACTAAAATCTGAAACACATGAAGAGAAGGAGAGAGAGACAGCACAGTATAATACTGTTTTATTAGTTAATATCATAGGTAGAAAATATTTCACTCACAAACGGAGAACGATTCTCGCATGGACACTGTCAGGAACCATGAAACAGACAGAGACAGAAGTGCAATCAAATCACACTTGTTTATTAATAAAAATATAAAGGTAAATAGGAAAAAGCGTAGTCAAGCAAGTCAGAGTCCAGTAGCCAGATCAGGTAGTCAGCCAGTCCAAAGTTCATAAACCAGATCGGGAAATCAGCCAGTCCAGACATCAGGGGTCTTGAAACAACAGCAGGAGATGGTTTATGGTGATGTGACCAAATGTGAAGGCAATGGAGAAATGATCTGAAAGACTTTATATAGGCAGGCTAGACGAGCATCATCGGAAACAGCTGGTAACAGTGGAGAGAGAAGAGAGCTGGCAATTAGCCGACAGCTGAGCGGCCAGCCCAGAGGAGGAAAGGCTAAGCCAGCCCTGGCAGACACCAACAAATAGCCTCCTCTTCCGGGCCTGTATGACTAGATAAGCTCCAGGACCCGATGAGCTGTGTGGAATGTTTATCCAATCCTAGCTGCAGCATCTTGCTGAGTGGTACAAGGAGCTGCCAATGCGCCCAGGCCAGCCGGCGCTGCATAACATCACTCGCGGTCGAGAAGGGGAGTGGTGGGAGTGGATCGTCTCCTCAGGCGGGCGGGCGGTTGCTATGGCTACATGTTTCGAAGGCTCGGCCTCCTCCTTCTTCAGGGTGACCATACCTATCTCTACCCTCACCAATATATGGAACCCCAGGCCTCTCCCCCAGAACAAATGTATCATGAACCAGGCTGGTAGTATGGAGTTCACAATAGGAGATATAGAGAAGGAGGGCCGACGATTAGCAAACTGGGTTAAATTGTTAACAATTAATTATGCATTCATTTACAATTAATAAGAACAATCACATCCTCTATCAGAAAGTTTAGAATGTGAAATATAAAATGTGAAATATAAATCACGTTTCAATAGTATTAGTGACAGTATTCATATAAAATACATTGAGAAAAAACAAACACATATATTTACATTTACAGGAAAATATCCTTATTAGATTTTCCAAAACTCATTCATAATCCATTATAATGGCATTACTTTTAATGTATACTCAATACATTTATTTAATTTTTAATTCAATATATTATAAAATGATTAAATTAACTAAAATTAAAATTAGGAGTAAAATTAAAATTAAAACATAACAGTCATTAACCAATAATAATACATTTTAAATTGTAATTAATTTTCAATTATAATTAGTGTCAGAAGACACCAACCAATAATTGTAAATATAAAAGAAAAATTATTAAATTATCAATAGACCAATATTCAAACACTCAATCATTTAATGAATTGATACGTTGATAATTCAATAAACTAACCAATCGGTCGATCAATCAGTTCATAAATGGTGGGTTGATTAGTAGACCTAGGTACCCAAAATAAAATCAATTATTAATAATCAATAATCATTTAAATTATTATTAAATCAGTGCACCTATCTCTAGTTCCTCGTTGAGCCCCTCAGGTGTCATACTATTCAAAGTAAATATCCAGAAGGATTCCCATTTACACAATTTACCCATTTACACAAATGGGTAAATATTACAGCTTCTGGAATTGACATAGATATAAACTCCATGCTAAACAGTTCCAAGCCCTCTGTACTGCCCCTATGTTTATGTTTAAATGGCATTAAAAGGTGCATGCGTGGAGCCGACTGAGATGGCCGTCTGAGCTCGAAGCTCCGTCCCATTCCACTCATCCGACGCTTCCTGCACGGAGCAACATCACCCAAAACAGGACCTAGCGGAACCGGATTACAGGGGAAGCCTGCGGGCATACTTTCATGCTGGTGGGAACGGTGAAGAGAAGTCTGGAAGCCCAGTTTCTATCCGCCTCAGAGACCTCAGCAGATTCCAAGATGGCGGCGGAACGGCCGCTACATGAGGCAGTCACCTCAGGGGCATCTCTCTCCTCTCCATGGTGGGACACCCTTCATGAGGAGGTATGTGGCAGAGCTCCAACCACCACCCCCACTGGGGGACCTTTATCTCCAGCCACCACAGTGTCTCTTCTTAATCATACCCTGGATGAGATGCTGATGTCCCCCTCAGCTGCAGCATCCCCTGGATAGACTGTGACATACCAGGACAGGGAGCCTCACCTCCAAGCACCAGGATATCTCTCTCATGTTTGCCAGATTTACTGAAATGTTAGATAGGGGTTAGCAAAGACTGCAGCCAGAATCACCACTGACATTAAAATGGATCTCCAGATGCTAGGCACTCGCATTGAAACCATTGAGAACAGAGTGGATTCCGCAATCACAAGGGTCGATCAAAATACTGATCGTATCCAAGACATGACCAGCTAGACACTGCCATGACTAAAATTGACGACCTTGAAAATAGGTCCAAAAGGCTTAACTTCTGCATCAGAGGCCTGCCTGAGACTGTTACAGATATACAGGAAGCAGTGCACTCCCTCATTAAATCCCTCGTTCCTGATGTCAGAGCGCACAAAATGGAGCTTGACAGGACTTATAGAGCTCTGGGACCTGATGGTTTACCCAAGATATTGTGGTCAAACCACACTACTATAATATCAAGGAAGAAGTTATGCAGAAAGCTCGTTCAACCCCGCAAATCCAAATAATGGGTTAACCCAGTTCAAATTTGCGCAGACATCTCGCCATACATGATCCAGAAACGGCGGGTGCTTAAACCTCTACTAACGGTACTTACGCAGAAAAACATCAATTACTGGTGGTTTCTTCAGTTTGAAGTTTGAGTACAATAACAAGCCCTTCAGATTTCCCTTGTTCCAGGAAGGTGAACATTTGCTACAGAAACTGGGCCTCATTTCTACGGATCCACCCTCTCCAATGCAAACCTCATCTTCAAGTTTATCCAAGCGTCCACCCTCATCTAGCCCACTCACGTCACTATGGCAGAAGCCTAAAAGCAAGAAGGCCAAAGAAGGACTACCTCCCTGAGTTAGTGGTCTGCACTTCATCTTTTCTACATTCCCTTCTCAGGGACTGGGTCCAATTGACCCTCTTGGCATTAATGCCCACCTGGACTCTCACATGAAGTGACCTCAGGGGGCTCACGCCCTCACTCTATGGTTGGAATCTACTGACCCCTGATTCTCTAATCCCCACCCATTGATTACCGGTTTGTAAACTAAACGCCTACAAGAACCCTACTATCTGGGTTATGGACACGCTCAAGATTTTCCTAGACTTCCTGGACTTTCTGAACTCTGCTTTAACCCTCACGCCAAGGTTCGAAATTTTTTCTAATTGTTTTTTTTTCCTCAGGCCCGGGTGGCTATATTCCGCATCCACCCTGAGGATTATCTCCCTAAACTTCCCTTTTCTCTCTCTTTTCTATTCACTTTTACATGTACTAATTATTTTATTCTTCCAGTGACGTGTGTGAACTCATGCTCCCGCCGGATCCTGGAGGCTGCTTCCCCTGGCATTGCTGTCTATCTGAACCCCGGGCATCCCACTGAGCTGAAGGTGGGTGACTGGGAATCACTAGCAATGATCTCTGTTCTGCTCCATGACTGAACACGCCACACCCCGCTTCTCTCTGCGCATTGCTTCACATAATATTCGGGGGCTAAATTCTCCCGTCAAACGGCAGAAAATTTTCCAGTCCTACCATGACCATAAAATAGACATTTTGTACTACCAGGAAACGCATTTTCCCTAATCATATTCTCCCTCCTTTATATTTACCGGGCAAATTCTGACAACAAATCTAAAGGAGTGGGCATATTTTTCTCCCACAATACCCAGTTCTATCTTCTCTCAGAGTTTAGGGATCCGGAGGGCAGGTTCTTGCTGGTTAAAGGTTTCATTGATGAACAGCTCTATTCCTTCATTTCCTATTATGCTCCAAATAGGGGGCAATCCAAATCTTTCAAGAACCTCTTTCACACCTTGAACTCATTTACCGAGGGCCTGACTGTGTACAGAGGAGATGTCACGATCGTCCTGGCGTCTCGTTTGCGCACGAGAGACTTACCCACAGAAGCTTGTTGTCAAAGACCCGTCGTGCTCCGTTAACGCGCGCTAGAGCGATCGGACGCACTCGCGTCGGCTTGAACGAACGCACGCGTGCACGTGGGGGCACGAACGGGCGCACGTCCACTCGCACACGCTGACTCGTCGTGCGACCGTTTGGCGCCCTACAGTCTTCTTAAGGCACTTGCTCCCTTCCACCCGTGCTGACCAGTCTACAGCGTGCTCGGAGATCCTGCTATCCTATACCCGTATCTGTTACCTTGGTTCCTGTTACCCGGCTTGACCTTGACCCTGATCCGTTGCTGCCTGCCTACGACCCCCTGCTTGTCTGACTACGCCTCTGCCTCATCCCTCTTGTACCACGTTGACCGCTACCTGCTGACCCGGCCTGTACCCGACTCTGCTGTTCCTACCTACCTGTTGGATATCCTGTGACTGCTGTACCCGCTGACGTCCGTCTGCCAGCCAGTCTACCACTTGTGCCTGCCTACACCAGTCTATTGTCTTCAGCTCCATCTACTCGCTGTTGGTGTCCTGCTGCCCATCCGGACCAGCATCTACCTGCCAGGCACTTGTGCCCCCTGAACTTTTGAGCTTCTGTTACCACCTCCAGGGGTTCTTTAGCCAGGGGCTACGAGGGGCCGCTTCCTGCATTCTGGGCTCGCCTACTAGGTACGTGACAGGAGACTCTAATACTGCCTTTGACTCGGGACTGGATAAATCCTGCCCACCAGGCAGGGACCGTCGGGACACGGTAAAGGGTTTTGTTGGAGACTTAATGCCTCAATTTTTAGTAATCTCACTCATGCTCTTGAAATTGAAAAGGTATTGCAGCAATACTTTTTATTAAATTATGTCAATAATATTTCCCCCACTACACTATGGGCAGCACACAAGGCCATTATTAGGGGTAAAATTATCTAAATAGCCTCTAGGATTCATAGGGCTCGCAAAGCAAACATTGAAAGGTTGGATAAGGAATTTCAGCTATTAAGTAAACTGCACAAGCGCAACCCCTGTCCAGTCTCAGCGAAAAGACTTTATACGGCACATACCACCCTGAATCTCTCCCTCACCGCCATAGAGGAAAAAAGTCTGCGCTGGGAGGGGAGGGGGGGGGGGGCGGGAAGGATAGGACGGGTACCTTCCTAGCTAATAGGCTGACCCCTAAAATCAAATGTCACGCCTTGCCCAAAATTAGACTTCGTGATGGCACCCTCTCACAAAACCTTCAAAAGATCCTGGAGGTCTTCCACAGCTTTTATAGCTCCCTATATAGTAACAAAGGAAAGGTAGCTTCCTCTATCTTTCGGGACTCAATTCTTGACTCCCTAAACATACCTAAGATCACAGACCAACACAGGGCTGAATTGGAATCTCCAATCTCAGCTGAGGAAGTGACTCAAGTTATTAAGAACTTCTGAAATAACTCAGCCCCTGGCCCGATGGCTTTTCCATTCCATACTACAAACATTTTTTAACCACCCTAACACCATTTTCTAGTTAGATTCTACAACCAACTACAAGCGGGAAGGCTTGATAAGGCCTTAAACTCCGCCTTCATCACAGTTATTCCCAAACCTGGCAAGGACACTAATTGTCCTACAAACTACCGCCCTATATCATTAATTAATAATGACTTTAAAATTTTGACAAAAATTTTAGCAGACAGAATCTCTAATTTTATCAGTCTTTACATACATAAGGACCAGGTCAGATTCATACCTGGGAGACAAGGCCCTGACCAGATCAGGAGTGCGATCAACATTATCTCTCTTCTTCAGTCAGGATGGGATGGGGGTCCTCCTCAGGCAGGGTTCCTGCTCTCATTAGATCTGATGAAAGCATTTGATTCTGTCTCCTGGTCTTAGCTGACTTCAATTCTGCAGAGGTCGGAATTCGGAAAATTCTTCCTTAACATAATTTTGGCCCTCTATGCCAACCTGAAGTCAAAGATCAAAATGCAAAGCTTTTACTCAGAATCCTTCCCACTCCACAAGGGTATGAGTCAGGGACAGGGCAGGACTTAGCGTGGTGGGGGCCCCTGGGCTTGGGTCACTTTCGGGCCCTACCTTCTATACATTACTGTACTTATTGGCATATAACACACGTTGGTGTATAACACGCACCCCAAGTTTAGGAGGGAATTTTAAGGAAAAAAACTTTTAGGAGGGAAGTTTAAGGAAAAAACTTACATTTAATTGCCCATCAATGCAGCCTTATCAGTGTCAATCTTCAGCCTTGCCCATCCATCTGCAGCCTTGTCCAGTGTCATTGCAGCCTTGTCAGTGTCATTTGCAGCCTTGTCAGTGTAGCCTTGTCATTTGCAGCCTTGTCATTTGCAGTCTTGAAGTTTAAAAATGGAGCTGCCGAAATACATAGTCTTTATCTCGGCGGCTCTCGGGTCCTCTCAGCGGCTCTCGGCGGCTCTCGGCGGCTAAGGGTCCTCTCGGCGGCTGAGGGTCCTCTCGCAGTCCCGAGCAGAACTGAGAGTAGCCGAGTGTACTTGGCTCGGCTCACAGTCACGCCCAGTCCCTGTGTTATGTCCATCATAGAGCGGGACTAGGCGTGACTGTGAGAGGAGCGGAGCAGAGTACACTCAGCTATGTATCTTGATTGGGGCCCACGGGGCCCCCTATTGGGCGGGGCCCATGGGCTTGAGCCCAGTCAAGCCCAATGGTAAGTCCAGCCCTGGTCAGGGATGTCCCCTTTCCCCACTGATTTTTTCCATTGTCATTGAGACCCTAGCCATCGCCATAAGGGACAACCCTGATATCAGCGGAGTGAGTTGTAGGCCCAAGACTCATAAATGTGCCCTGTTTGCTGATGATGTACTGCTCTTTGTCACTTTGCCATTAACTTCACTACCAAATATCTGCAGGGTAGGGTGCTCAATGACTTTGGTAAAATTTCTGGTCTTTGGGTTAATTATGCAAAATCTCTAGCCTTGAACATTAACATACCTGCCAGCCTGGTCACACAACTCAAAGAAAACTTCCAATTTCAATGGCATGACAAGGTGATCCCTTACCTAGGGATTAACCTGACGGCCTCAAATGACAGTCTATATGCTGCTAACTTCCCCCCAATGTTTCACAAACTAGGTAATGACCTTAAACAATGGGATACCCTGGGGCTTTCATGATTGGGTAGGGTTAATTCTATTAAGATGACCCTCTTGCCACGCATTTTATAATTGTTTAGGTCCTTGTCCATCCCTATTCCTAGGGACCAGATTAGAAATTTCCAATCTAAGATAGTCCGTTTTATTTGGGGAGCGAAAAGACATAGGGTGGCTTAGGGGACCCTCTATCGCACCAGAGATCAGGGAGGGGCTGGACTACTGAACCTTCTCTGGTATCATCACGCAGCCCAATTGTCTCAACTCTCTGTTGTTTACTCTAAAATAGCACACCCTGACTGGGTACATATGGAGCGGCAGGCAGTTCCCTAATATACCCTGGATTTCCTCCTATGGTGCCCTGCCAAAACTATACCAGCCGTAATGGCCCCAACGCTGTCCTACCTCCTAAGTCTTTGGGACTCACTCAAAGGAAACCCACTTTTGATATCACATTGGCACCCGCTTTCACGTATCTTCCGAGACCCTCTCTTTCCCCCGGGTATGGACATTAAGGCGTTTCAATGGTGGCTGGATAGTGGGCTTCATAGAATTGGACACTTTGTCAGCCCCTAACACCTGCACATTGCTCTAGCAAGCTGGAGATGCCCAGCACGGAGAGGTTCAGACTCCACCAGATCTCTCATTTTGTCCATTCTCTGGAGTCCTCTAAGCCCATCTCTATGATGGTTACGACATATGAAGTGTGGTGTGGTCAGGCTATGGAGCAGCGGTGAAGGGATAACAGTGATATACCGATCACTTGCCTCAGCTTATTCCAAAAATCTCTACATGAGGGAATGGTAAAAAGACCTGGGACAGAGCTGGAGTCTGGAGGAATGGCATAAAGCATCAACCTTCAAATACAAGGGCTTATTGCAACATAACACTGATTGAGGCTAATCTGAAAGTTCTGATGAGGTGGTATCTCGTTCCACTAAGAATTGAAAAATTTTACCCAAATGCATCTCCACTGTGCTTCCATAATTGCGGACACATGGGGTCGATGCTACACACCTGGTGGGAGTGTCCTAAGCTCAGAAGACTCTTGAATAAGGTTTTCCAAATCGTTAGGAAGCTTACGCCGGACCCATCTCTCAAACTCCTGAAATAGCTCTTCTTAACTTCTATCACCCAGGAACACCGAAACTGACTCAACGCCTCGCCTCATTATGTTCATTCTACTTGGTACTAAACTGACCATTGCTCGAGCCTGGAAGCAGCCTTCAGTTTCTCTCATCATGGTTAAAAGAAAAATTTAATGGATAATGACCCAGAAAAAGACAACTAGCATCCTTTTGGATACAGTTGCCAAACATGATGCCATATGGGAACCCTGGATTAAATACACGTCCCTGGTACCTGCCACCTCGACTTCCTCTGGTGCTGAGTAGGCAAGCGGGTTTTGCACCATCACTGAAGATCTTCTTGCCTCTTCTCTCCTTCTGTCTCTCTTTACTTTCCCCCTTTTTTCTTCTTCTTCTCTCCCTTCTCACTCTCTTATCTCCTCGGGTCTCTTGACCCGTGCTCTCCTCTTGATTGTTCTTTGGTTCTGTTTTGTTTTATCTCACGTGATTTATCATGGTTGATGCACAGGATTAATCTTTTAAGAACAGGCCTGTATCCCCTGTCTGATGAGAGCAGCAGAGGCACCACGGTTGGGTCAATTAATGTGACCGCTAGCTAACAGCCGCACTGATCACCAGACTGGCACCTATTGGCCCGCAGACGTACTTGCCTACAACCTCTGCTGGCTCGCAGTGGACAATTGGGGTATTTGGTAATTGACATCACACAAGGTGCATCTACGTCCTTCTCATATGGGCTCAGTCACCAATACACTTATTGTTTATACAGCAATATCCACCATTGATCACTCTGACACCTTTTGGATCTCCTGATCTGATTCTGGAACGACCATTTTCACAGTTTTCAAACACACAGAGTGCATTTGATTAATGGTCTACTATAGCTTTGGCCTGGACCAGGTCCATATCATTCCTCTTCCTCAATGTTACTTCCTTGGGGGGGGGGGGGGGGGGGCGGCCCTCTCCCCTGGCACAGCTAGATCCCATTGGGGGTGCCGGGGGGGAGCTGCTACCTGACTCGCCCATTTTTGAGGCACGATTGGGGACTGTGTCAGAGTCAGGCGGGAGACCACAGTATACTGCTGTATTTCTGGTGAATACTGATTGTTCTTTATGAACTTTTTGTCTTAAAAAGTTTTTTTTGTACCTGTGTATCTATGTTGCTTTTGATAAACTCAATAAAAAACTATTGAAAGTAAAAGGGCATGGAACACTATGCTGCTCAGTTTTCTTCTCTATAAACCTACGATGCTCACCAAAGCTCGTACGCATGGCTCGCACCGTCCTACCTACATAAAGAAACCCACAAGGACACCTCAACCATTGTATAATAAAGTGGGTGTTACAGTAAATGGACTGTTTGATATGGAAGACACGTCCATCTCTACTGCTAAAGGATTTTTGGCCATGGGAAATTAACTTGCAAGTTTTGCATTTTCTAAGTTTGCACTTATGGCACCAAACATATCTTTTGAGTAGGGATGAGCCGAACACCCCCCGGTTCGGTTCGCACCAGAACTTTCGAACGGACCGCAAATTCGTATGAACGTTAGAACCCATTGAAGTCTATGGGACTTGAACGTTCAAAATAAAAAGTGCTAATTTTAATGGCTAATATGCAAGATACTGTCCTAAAAAGGGTTTGGGGACCTGGCTCCTGCCCCAGGGGACATGGGTCAATGCCTAAAATGTTTTTAAAAATGGCTGTTTTGGCAGGAGCACTGATTTTAATGACGATTAAAGTGAAAAAAAAGTGAAATATTCCTTTAAATATCGTGCCTGGGGGATGTCTATAGTATGCCTGTGAAGTGCCATGTGTTTCCCGTATTTAGAACAGTCCCTGCACAAAATGACATTTAAAGGAAAAAAAGTAATTTCAAACTGCTTGCGTTTTTAATGTAATATCTGGTTCCGGCAATATGGATGAAAATCATTGAGAAAAATGGCATGGGTAGCCCCCCCTGCCCATTAACAGCCCCTTTGGGTCTTGTACAGATATATAGGGGAACCCCGTACCCATATTAAAAAAAGGAAAGACGTGGGGCCCCCAGGCCCTATATACTCAGAACAGCAGTATACAGGCGGTGCAAACAAGACAGGGACTGTGTAGGTTTGTTGTGTTAAGTAGAATCTGTTTGTAATTTTGAACTGGTACATTTTTAAAGTGTATCTCCAGTCAAAAAATCTATTTTTAAGCTTTTTGGAAAACATAGGGAAGGGTTATCACCCCTGTATAATTTGTTTTGCTGTCCATCTTTTTTCATCTCACTTGCTGTTGTCTCCTTCCGTTTGCAAGTAGGAGACGTTTGTAAGTTGGATGTTTGAAAGTAGGGGCCTGCCTATATGCTCTGCAGAAATGGCAGAACAAGGTGTTGGTGTTGCCACAACATTGTAAGCCCTCAAAGTGACTCTTGGTGGGCGCTGGAGCGCCCTGCTGTGAACGATTATATCAAGAATTGTAATTACATGCCATTGTTGAACAGTGGTAGAAAAATTGGGCCTTTGGTGGTTGTGGTGCTGGTGCTGGTGCCACAACACTATAAGTCCTCACAGTTACTCTCGGTGGGCACAGGAACGGGCCCTGCTGTGAAATATTATATCAAGAATTGTAATTACATGCCCCTGTTAAACAGGGGCTGAAAAATTTGGCCTTAGGCACTGGTGCTGGTGCCACGACACTGCAACCTCTCCCATATACTCTAGTTGTAGTGCAGGAATGAGCCCGGCTACAAAGCATTGCATCAAAAATTGTAATTAAATGCCCCTGTTAAACAGGGGCTGAAAAATTGGGCTGGTGGCACTGGTGCTGGTATAGGTGAATATAATGGTGTATAATGCGGTCAGGGCACGCAGACAACACGCATAATCTCCTACAACTGACTGCAAGCTCTATTACAAAAGAGCAATATAGCTAGCTATGTAGGTAGATATAACGGTGTATACTGCGGTCAGGGCACGCAGACAACAGGCACAATCTCCTACAAACTGACAGCAAGCTCTACTACAAAAGAGCAATATAGCTAGCTATATAGGTGGATATAATGGTGTATACTGCGGCCAGGGCACGCAGACAACAGGCACAATCTCCTGCAGATTGCTAACAGCTCAATTACAGAAGAGCAAGAACGCAAAATCGGCCGATAACGAACGGTGTATACTGTGTTGAAGGTACACTGTGTTGAAGGTACACAGAGAACACCCACTAACTCCTACAGACGCCAACACACTACACAAGGCCGCCGCGCTGGCGGCCTTATATAGTGTGGGGCGTGTACTACACAGCCTGAGCTATGATTGGCCACAGGCATCTTGCCTGTGGCCAATCATGGCTCTCCTCGCTGCCGGTGCTGTGATTGGCCAAGCATGTGGGGTCACAGTGCATGCTTGGCCAATCATGAGCCAGCAATGCACTGCGATGGCGCAGTGCATTGTGGGCCGTGAGCGCCACACGAATTTGGCGCGAACGGTCCATAACGTTCGTATTCGCCGAACGGGCGAACAGCCGATGTTTGAGTCGAACGTATGTTCGACTCGAACACAAAGCTCATCCCTACTTTTGATGTATGTTTTTCTCTGAGGCGACTAGGGACAATAAGGCTTTTAACATTTGTAGCCTGTCTGAACACTACCTGAGGTTTTTTGGGGAGAACTCTTCCTAGCGCTTTATCCTGCCCAAAATGGGCCAATGTTTTTGAACCGCTTTCTTAAAGCGGGAGTCCGCCGGGAGTGCGCGTTTTTTTTTTTTTAAAAGCCAGCAGCTACAAATACTGCAGCTGCTGACTTTTAAAATAGTGACACTTACCTGTCCAGTGCGCCCGCGATGTCGGCACCCGAAGCCGATCTCTCGATCGTCTCTTGGGTATGGGAATCAGGAAATGGAGCCTTTCGGCTTCATTTCCCGGTTCCCTACTGCGCATGCGCGAGTCGCGCTGCGCAATGAGGATGGACCCGCTGCCTCTGGGATCTGTGTGTTTCCCAGCAGGCAGCGGGGGACTTTCTGAAAGGGGCGTAATCTACGCCCCTTTCCGCAGAGATCTATCCAGGAAGTGGGTGCAGATACCTGTACTGTACAGGTACCTGCACCCCCCTCCCCCCTGAAAGGTGCCAATTGTGGCGCCGGAGGGGGGGAGGATTCCAATGAGCGGAAGGTCCATTTTAGGGTGGACCTCCGCTTTAAAGGCTCAATGTTGGTCATTGTATCTTGTAATAAACAGGGTACCATAGTGTTCCTTATCAGATGTGGGCCCTTCTATATTGGTAATACCCTCTGTATATCGGTCAACTGCCTTCTGAATGTGTTGAAGATCGTACCCTTTTTCTAGAAATTTTATGGTAAGTATGACGACTTGATCATCATAATCCCTCCCTATTGTTGGTTTTACGCACCTGGTAGAACTGGTATATTTTCCTTCCACTTTGAATGATGGCAACGCTTTCGATGGAGATAGGAGTTGCCAGCTGTTTCCTTGAAGTGGGTTTTGGATGTGATGTTACCATCTACATCACTAGCCATTCAAGGTCTAAGAAAACTAAAGATTTGGCATCCACTACATGGGTAAAATGTATGCCAAACTTATTGGAATTACAACACAAAACAAAAAATTGGCCAACAATTTCAAGGGAGCCATCCCAAATAATGAGGACATTGTCGATGTACCTCCCGTAATATACCAGATGTCTAGCAAAGGGGTTCTAGGACCAGAAGTGAGACTTCTCCCAGAACCCCATAAACAGATTGGCATAGCAGGGTGCAAAGTGTGCACCCATAGCAGTGCCTGATGTCTGTCTATAGAATTGACCCTGGAAAGAGAAATAATTCCTCTCCAGGGCAAACTGAGTGCACTGGAAAACAAACTCTGATTGTATTGGATTAATGTGATTTATCTCAAACAGGAAATATTCAACTGCCCGCAATCCACCATCATGGGGGATTGATGTGTATAGCAAACTTACATCCAAAGAGAGCCACAAGTAGCCTGATTCCAACTTATAATGCCATAGGGCATCCAAGACATGGGCAGAATCCTTAATATAAGCAGGCAGGGAAGTGACCAAGGGTTGAAGAAATGTGTCTACATACTGGGACACCCAACTGGTAATTCCATCCATACTGGCCACTATTGGCCAGTATGCCAGCACTGGCACTAGCGTTGAGATAGAGGTCACTGATACCAGCACTGAGAGCATTCCAGCACTGACACCAGCGTTGAGATAGAGGTCACTGACTCCAGCACGGAGAGCATGCCAGCACTGACAGCAGCGTTGAGCTAGAGGTCAGTGACTCCAGCACCAAGACAGAGTGCACTAAGAAAGTGCCACTGGCACCAGCTCCAAGTACTGAGATAGAGTGCCCCAACACCAGCACTGAGAGCACATACATGCCAGTGCTGAGAAGGTACACTGACACCAGCACTTTTAGGTTCTTAATATATGCAGTTTATACAGTTCATTTTTATTGCTTACACTTTTTTTTCCATTATGGGAGTGGGTGGGGCCCCATGTCTAAGTTTTGCCTAAGGCCTTACAAACCCTAGAGCCGATTCTGCCAAAAGAAACCTACCATCAGGGTCTCTGATTTCCTGTTTAAGAGTGAAAGAAACATGTTTTGAGAAGCATATAGACACCCCTTTAGTTTTATCAGTGGAATTAGTCATAAAGAATAGTGGGTATTGTTTGTGGAGAAAGGACCGTCAGTAAGACTTAGGAAAGTGAGTTTCTTGTAGAAGTATATCAGCCTTACAAGAATGATAGTATTGAAATGCCTTCCCGCCTTTAGTAGGGGAATTCAGGCCTTGAGTGTTGTGAGATATCACCCTGCAGGTGAGCCTCAGATGACTAAGGGTACTCATGGTGCGCAAAGGTAACAAGATCTAAATCGCCACTCACACCGTCACAAAGTATGGATTCCTGCTCGGGATAGACACTCATCGCGAAACATCCAGGATGTGACCTAATTCTCCAAATTGAAAAAAAAAGAAGACAGCTAAAAGAAATTAAAATAAGGGGGAGGGAGAAAGAAGAAGAGACCAACAAGTACCAGGGGGGAAAAAGAGGTCCCAAGACTAGGTCAAAAAGGAATCGTGTCCTAAACCAGCATGACAAGAAAGCCAGGTCAAAAGCCTGGAAACATCAGTGAATCAGCTCGAGTGAGTGCACATATCTACCCCGCCTGGCCTAAGCAACTTAAGCATATGTAACATGGAACTATAAAACATACGAGACTGCCTACATTGGTATGAGTTCTAGGATCAAGCCTGTGACACCCCAGAGTGAAAAGGGGAGGTTAACTGGAAGGGGCTAACTCTCAAGGGCCCCTATATCCGGATAAGCCCCACCAATCAAAAGAAAATCGCAACACCCCATCTGAGGCGTCTAGGCATCACAATGCAAACAGCCTCCAAGTATATAACAATAATAAACCTATGGAAGCACCAACGCTAGGAGGTGCAGACAAGTGAGTGGTCCAAAACCTAAAGAACTAAACCCATAAAATGCATAGAAGTTCCATGTAAATTCCAAGGGATAACCCAAAAGGATGACAAAGTTCCCGGCTATTCAAGGTGTAATAAGAAAGGGTGAACAGCAGGGGTTAACATAGGCTTCAGGGAGGCTTGGAAGTTCCACGACGACCAGAAGACACTTGCTGCCACAACCAAGAGAGTGGACGAGTCAAGCTCCCAGGGCAATCCAGATCGGTAGAAGGAGGTTGTCCCAGATCGGAGCCATCAGGAGAGATGATTCCCAGCCTCAGAAGAAGGGCTTCTCCCTCTGCAAACGATACGAAGGAGGGCTATCTGTTAGAGTAGGTGAAGGACAAGCAGAACGGGAATGCCCATCTGTATTTGATTGCTTTGTGCATGAGAGCCTCTAGGAGGGGTCTCGGGGTCCGACGCTTCTGGGCTGTAAAAGGAGAAATGTCCCCAAACACATGGATATCGTGACCCAAGAGGGACAAAGAAGAAGCCGCTCTAGCTTTCTGCATCACCAATTCCTTAGTCACATAGTAATGAGGCTTGACTATGGTGTCCCGTGGCAGACCCTTAGGGCACGGGGGTTTTAAGGCATTTTGAGCCCTATACAAGTCCAGACGATGAGGAGCAGAGCAGGGAGCAGGTCCCGGAGGAAGGTATGCACCGCAGCATCCACATCCTAAACAGATTCAGGGAGTCCTCTTATGTGGAAGTTATACCTCCAAGATCTATTTTCTAAATCATCAATTTTCACTAGGGCTTGCTCTAATTGTTGTTGGAGGCTCTCAATGCACATGGTGTTTTGATTGGTGCAGGCAATCGTCTCATCAACTTTATGTTTGACAGTGTTAAACCATGCCCCTAGCCCCTGCAAATCTGCCCTAATAGTGGTGGTGATTTCCTGTACTGTTCTGGCTAAACCCTGTTCCAAAAGTGTGTAAAATCTTGCAAACAGTCTGTTGGGCCATATCCACCACAGGGGAGCCAGGGCAGGGGTCTGATGCAGCTATGCTGACAGGGGAAGATGGTGCCTGTGCTAGTAACAATTCATCCAGAGTCTGCTCTAGCTGTTAATGCTGGGGACAGCGGGTCCCAAGGAGAGAGCTGCGAATCTGCACATGAAGCTGACTCAACTGAGCTGGCTCCACATGTCCCATCCTATACAGGGGCTGACGCCATCTCGGCAGCTTTGGCAGAGGAGGGGGTCGGCGGCGGCTGACGGCGGTAGCTGGCCCGATGATTGCCTCCCTCGACCATATGCGGGTGTCGCTGGGGAGATGTAGCAGCCCAGGAGAGCGGGATTATGAGGCTCCGGGGTCCCATGTAGGGCTTTATGTGGCCGGCCAGGTGCGTGGCTTCAAGACCAAGAGTCCATCTTGGATGCCGTGCGCATGAGCACTCTGGTCTATTGATAATTTAATAATTTTTCGTTTATATTTACAATTATTGGTTGGTGTATTCTGACACTAATTATAATTGAAAATTAATTAAAATTTTAAATGTATAATTATTGGTTAATGACTGTTATGTTTTAATTTTACTCCAAATTTGAATTTAAATGAATGTAATCATATGGTAATATATTGAATTAAAAATTAAATAACTGTATTGCGTATTCTTTAAAAGTAGTACCATTATAATGGATTATGGATGAGTTTTAGAAAATTGAATAAGGATATTTAGCTGTAGGTGTAAATATATGTGTTTGTTCTCAATGTATTTTATGTGACTACTGTCACTAATACTATTGAAACATGATTTATATGTCACATTTTATATTTCACATTCTAAACTTTCTTGTAGAGGATGTGATTGTTCTTATTAATTGTAAATTAATGCATAATTACTTGTTAATAATTTAACCCAGGGCTGTTTGCTAATCATCGGCCCCCCTCCTCTATATCTCCCATTGTGAACTCCATTCTCTCGACCTGGTTCATGATACAGTTGCCCCGGGGGTGGAGCTCCATATAATGGTGAGGGTAGAGATAGATAGGGTGGACCTGAAGAAGGTCGAGCCTCCGAAACATGTAGTCATTGCAACAGACATCACAAATCTCCCGCATTACTGTGGCGGCTCCCGCACAACTGCAAGCACCTCCCAATCTCCCGGGTATGATCGGGTGGGGAACAGCTCTAGAGACCAACTCTGTCCCTGCAGACGTCTCTGCAAACAGCTTCCGCTCCTAATATCCCCATCAACACTAAACAATCTGTCCTTGTAATTAGGGCTCCGAATGGCGGGCATTTTGTGGTGGACCAAATTGCACTGATTTTAATGGGAGAATTCTCAAACGCTAGAGAACAAAACGTTCTTCTTGTGTTGAGTCTCCAGCATCATTTTCCTAAGAAAAATACTTCCTTACAGCATAAAAAAAAATATTATATATATGTAGGACCCTCTACCAGAAGGTAGGTACTAGTAAGGGTTGTTTTACTAGGTTTATTCAGCACAGGCAAATTTAGGCAGGCTTATGCTGCAAGCTATTCCTGTCTGTTTTGATTCTGGGGCTGGGAGTGGTTAGAATATCAGTGGGTGTAACCACCTGGGCTCCACTCTGAGGCACCTCCCCTGCTTCCAGGAAGAATGTTCTGGAAGAGGAGGCTGGTCCTAGAGCTAGAGTGGCAGGCAGTACATGTGGGAGCTCTGACCAATCCCTAACTGGCATTGGCAGGGGACGGCCTCGCCTCCTATATATGCTGAGGTCACATGCTGCTGGGGTGGAGTAGTCGACTGGATGACATGTGGAATGGAGTGCTAGACAGCCACAGGATCACACCCCCGTTTGGGAGGGTGTGGGATTGCAGGAGGAGGCCAAGGGATAACTGTAAGGGAACATTGACTTTACACAGTCACTGGCAATATCTCTGTCACCACACGGTCTGTGGCAGGACACTCCTAGAGCAGAATGGGTAGGAGAAGCTGTCAGAACGCATGGTCCGGGAAAGTTCCTCATCAAGGACTCAGGGCTGGAAGGTTGGTGAGCGTTACCACAGTGGATAGCTGGAGGGTGTGCCAGGGAGTCTGTAAGGGAACTCTCCTATATGGTCACTAGCAGAGTCTTCATCATGCACACAGTGGATGGCGAAGAGTCCTGGACCAGAAAAGAGACTGTGGGGATGTGTGTGTCAAATCAGTGGGGCTGGGGAACACATGATTTGCAAGTTTGACTGGCTGGGAGCAGTAGCCAATTTCCTAGAACATAGACTTTAACCTACTAGGCGTCTGGGGAGAGGTTCTGCTTATTCAGAGTGAGTTTTTCATACCCATTAGAAGAGTGACACCGCCACTGCCACATACCCCCCACCCCCTTCCACAGAAGAACTGTGGAAAAATATTAAAAAGGTGATCTAAAAAATATTTTGCCACGGGGGTGGAGGGGTTACGAGCGCGAAGCACCACCTCACTGAAATGAGTTTACCACCTCCCTAAAATTAGTTTTTGCAGGTTGGGATGTCTGTAGCAACCGCCCGCTCGCCTGAGGAGACGATCCACATCCACCACTCCCCATCTTGGACGTGAGTGATGTTACACAGTGCCAGCTGGTCCGGGCGCATGCGCAGCTCCTTGTACCACTCATCGGGATGCTGCAGCTAAGATTGAATTAACATCCCGCACCGCTCTTCGGGTCCTTGAGCTTATCCAGTCATACAGGCGAGGAGAGGAGGCTATTTGTTGGTGTCCATGTATTCTGACTCCAATTGTTGTCAAGCAACTATCCCTTGTGAGACCTCTATTCCTGGCCTGTATAAGATATAATCACTGAGGACAATCCTCATCAGATAGTTTGAACTCGCCAAATACCGATTCCATCCAAAAGATGCTTTTATTCTGAACATCAGGTTACAGCAGATGACAGAATACAAATAGATGAAAAGGTTGTGGTATTTATGCGGCCTAAAGATGATATTGTCAGTAGCTTACAATACAGAATACATGTGCTCTGCTACATGAGGCTTGTTAGCTGCATCAATGACACAGGAAGTACAAACACAGTAAAAAGGGTGGAGCATTGCATATAAAGGAATTGTGTCATAACATCAGGAAAGGGAAAATGAGAAAGCGTGCATTACCACAAAAGGTCACTAGATGGCAGCATGTGAACTAAATATAAATGTCCATAGAAAATGGTTAGGAAAACAGTCTGTATAAATTCTATGCCCCGTTGGGGCAGCACACCATGCGAGAATTGTTCTCCGTTTGTGAGTGAAATATTTTCTACCTATGATTTTGACTAATGAAATGGTATTATACTAGGACAGCTGTGCGTTCTCCTTCTCTTCATGTGTTTCACCTTCAAAATTGCACATCAAATATTGCACAGCAATGGAGCGCTCCCAGCATTCCTGCCAGGGTGGCCCATCCATTAAGGGCACATGATCGCCACCCAGGGCCACCCCCTCCTTTCCATGCGCTCGGCCCCTTGCAGGATGCCGGACACATGAATTTCAATGGTGGGGGTGTTTTTTTGAAGCACAGAGGCTCTAATGGGCTTTAAAATAGGATGGGCTCGGGGCGCAAAGCACTGCACTCTGAGCCCACTCAGGTGTGTTACATAGCAAATTAATATTTGCTATTGTAACAATGACCCTCCTGGCCAATCAGGAAGCAGGTCTGAGACCCGCCACCCGATTGACTGAAGGTACAGGCAATCCTATTGCATGCCTAGGAGGAGGGGAGGAGAGAGTAAAGGAGATGCAGGGGATGCTAGTGGGCCGCCCGCCTGTCACCGGCAGGGAAGCTTGGCTGGCTGCCGAGAGAAGGAGAAAGGAGACCCGCCACTGGAGGAGACATGACGGTCGCCCGGAGGGAAGCCCGCGGCAAGTTTTTTGCCGCTGGGTGACACTGACCGACCGACTGACAGGGCGGGAGGGTGGATTGCCACCACTGGTTCCTGCTTCTTCTGGAATGTGTCCTGGAAGTTCTCTTTTGGAATCGTGTTAAGGAGATAGAATGCCCAGAAGAGAATAAAGGTGGTGGCCTTTTCCTGCAGACCCATACTCTTCACAGACTGTTTACAGATTGGAATAATTCGGGAACTTGCACCGTCTGTTTCAACACTGTTATTTGCAGAGCTTTATGTTATGTTATTCCCATTTATATTTGGTGCTATACACTTTATTATTGCCCTTGATCTTTTGTTATTCATTTAGAGTGCTTGTCACATGACTTTTCTAGTTGCAATTTTAGTTTATTTCTATATATGGTAATACATGTTATGCCACCTAAACACGATCAAACTATCCGGCGGACTTAGTCTGGCGGACAATCCGCCGGACCTTCCAGCGGAGGTCCGTCGGACTTTCCGAACGAGCGGACTTGCCCACACACAAACTGACTTTTCCAGCGGACTATCCGCTGGACTTTTGGCAGAGATCCGCCAGACTTTCCAAATTAATGGACTTGCCCACACACGGAATAAAGTCCATTCATTTAGAACGTGACTTCAGGTACGACATAACTAGCAAATGAGGTCAGTCAATGTCGCTGCTTCCATCGGCGAGATTGAAACCTTGCAAACCCCCGTCACCTGGTATGGCTTTTAAGGGGAAGCCCCTACACCGAAAAAACGGCGTGGGGTTCCCCCCAAAGTCCATACCAGACCCTTATCCGAGCACACAGCCCAGCCAGTCAGGAAAGGGGGTGGGGACGTGTGAGCGCCCCCCCCTCCTTAACCACTTAAGCCCCGGACCAATTTGCAGCCAAAGGACCAGGCCCCTTTTTGCGATTCGGCACTGCGGCGCTTTAACTGACAATTGCACGGTCCTGCGACCTAGCTCCCAAACAAAATTGGCGTCCTTTTTTTCCCACAAATAGAGCTTTCTTTTGGTGGTATTTGATCACCTCTGAGGTTTTTATTTTTTGCGCTATAAACAAAAATAGAGCGGCAATTTTGAAAAAAAATGCAATATTTTAAACTTTTTACTATAATAAATATCCCCAAAAAATATTAAAAAATATATTTTTTCCTCAGTTTAGGCCGATACATATTCTTCTACTGATCGTCCTTCCCTATAAAAGGGAAGAGGCGATCGTGACAGCCACACAGGGAAGCACAGGGAGAGGTTTGTTTACACAGGCCTCTCCTCATTCTTCAGCCCTGTGACCCGATTGCGGGACACCAGCGGCGATCGGGTCCGCTGGTCTCACGGCCACAGTCACGGAGCACAGGACCGGGTCGGTGTAGGCAGGTCAGTGTAGTGTAGTATAGTGGATAGTGTAGTGGGGTCAGTATAGTGGCCAGTGTAGTGTAGTGGACAGTGTAGTATAATGGTCAGTGTAGTGTAGTGCAGTGGACAGTATAGTGTGTAGTGGACAGTATAGTGGTTAGTGTAGTGGACAGTGTAGTGGTCAGTGTAGTGGACAGTATAATTTAGTAGACAGTCTAGTGGTCAGTATAGTATAGTGGTCAGTGTAGCGTAGTTCTCAGTGTAAAGGAGTGTATAGTGTAGTGGTCAGTGTAGTGGACAGTATAGTGTAGTGCTCAGTGTAGCATAGTTCTCAGTGTAGTGGACAGTATAGTGTAGTGGACAGTATAGTGGTCAGTATAGTGTAGTGGACAGTATAATGTAGTGGATAGTGTAGTGGTCTGTGTAGTGTAGTAGACAGTATAGTGGTCAGTATAGCTTAGTGGACAGTATAGTACAGTGGTCAGTGTACTTATCAGTGTAGTGGACACTATAGTGTAGTGGTCAGTGTAGTGAACAGTATAGTATAGTGGTCAGTATAGTGAAGTGGTCAGTGTAGCGTAGTTCTCAGTGTAGTGGACAGTATAGTATAGTGGTCAGTGTAGTGGACAGTATAATGTAGTGGACAGTATAGTATAACAAATGTAGCCACTGTGCCCCATCAAATATAGCCACTTGTGCCCATCATAGGAAGCCACTTGTGCTCCATCAAATTCAGCTACTGTGCCATCAATTGCAGGCAATGTGCCCATCAAATGCAGCCACTGTGCCCCATCAAATACAGCCACTGTGCCCCATTAAACGCAGCCACTTGTAATCATCATATGCAGCCAATTGTGCATCACCAAATACAACCACTGTGCCATCAACTGCAGTCATTGTGCCCATCAAAAGCAGCCACTGTGGCCCATCATATGCAGCCACTTGTGCCCTATCATAAGCAGTCACTTGTGCCCATCATATGCAGCCACTTGTGCCCCATCTTTTGCAGCCACTTGTGCCCCATCATATGCAGCCACTTGTGCCCCATCCTATGCAGCCACTTGTGCCCCATCCTATGCAGCCACTTGTGCCTCATCAAATGCAGCCCCTTGTGCCCCATCAAATGCAGCCACTTGTGCCCATCAACTGCAGCCACTTGTGCCCATCAAATGCAGCCAATGTGACCCCCACCTGCCCGGCACTTACCCAATGTTGGTGGCGAGTCAGGGTAGCAGGTGATGGCAGCGAGCTGTGAGACAGCTCCTGTGTCCTCCATGCTTCCCCCCTTTCTATCTTCTTTAGTTCTGCTAGGCGTCCAATAGGGGTGCCTGTGTCTTCAATCAATCAGGTGATGGGTATTAGACTCGTGCTTCCTGATTGGTGGAGAGGTGGTTCAGTGTTAGAAAAGCAAATATTCAATGCTTTTCTAACACATCTGGGTTGACTCCGAGCGCAATGCTCTGCGCTCCGACTCCACCTTTTTTGAAGGCTGTTAGAGCCTATGGCTCTAAGCAGGTGCTTAAAAAAAACACCCCTGCTGCTGTAATATAGGCGCCCGATGTCCGAAAAGGGACTGGAGGCCTGAATAGGGGGTGGCATCGGCAGCCATGGATAAATTAATGCAATGCATGAATCTATCCATTAGTCATAGAGTGGGGTGGCGTGATGGAGGGGGGGGGAGTTGCCTGGGCGCCCTTAATGGACGTTTGAGCATTTTTCCAAAAGCGCATTTGTGAGGTCAGGCACTGATGTGGACAAGGCCTGGCTCACAGTCTCCACTCTAATTCATCCCAAGGGTGTTCTATCGGGTTGAGGTCAGGACTCTGTGCAGGGCCAGTCAAGTTCCTCCATCTCAAACTTGCCCATCCACATCTTTATGGACCTTTCTTTGTGCATTGGTCCAAATCATTTAGTGGAGGGGGATTATGGTTTGGGGTTGAGCTTGGCCCCTTAGTTCCAGTGAAGGGAACTCTTAAGCCATTAGCATACCAAGACATTTTGGACAATTTCATGCTCTCAACTTTGTGGGAACAGTTTGTGGATAGTCCCATCCTGTTCGAACATGACTGCGCACAGGTGGACAAAGCAGGGTCCATAAAGACATGGATGATCGAGTTTGGGGTGGAGGAACTTGACTGGCCTGGTCTTGACCTCAACCCAATAGAACACCTTTGGGATGAATTAGAGCAGAGGCCTTCTCGTCCAACATTAGTGCCTGGCCTCACAGATGTGCTTCTAGAAGAATTGTCAAACATTCCCATAGTCACACTCCTAAACCTTGTGAACAGCCTTCCCAGAAGAGTTGAAGCCGTTATAGTTGCAAAGGGTAGGCCAACTCAATAGTGAACCCTACGAAAAAGACTGGGATGCCATTAAAGTTCATGTGTGTGTAAAGGCAGGCATCCCAATATTTGTGGTAATATAGTATAGATCTTATGCTTATTTCTTAGCTCTAATGTCTTATTGGCTTTCTGGACCTTGTAAAGTAGACGCGTTTGGTGTCTAATTTGTATGTTCTTTAACAGTAAGGTAAACACTTTTTATGTACTGTTGGACGCCATTATAGTATGAATTATGGAGATGGTATGAAGCATGGGATTTTTATGTTACTGTGTTATCCGCTCAAATGAGACATTAGGAGCTCACTGGATTTCTGGTAGGTCAGAGGAGATTTTTCTTTACTTGCAGTGTTTTTAAAGAGATTGTACATGGGGAAATGTGTATCTATTGCAGAGATGTACTGTATGTGGTTTTACCTGTCACATACAATACTGGAGGTGGCTCTTGCCCAATGCCCATCTCCTAGATGCAGTACTAGTTCTGGTGGTGGAATAGGTTTAAGACCTAAGATCAGGATCTGATGTCTGTCGCTCTACCTCTACCAGGTGTGGAGTAAATATGGGAAGAACTTGTCTGACTTTACCAAGCCGGAAAATAGTGTTCCAGCCGTGCAGTGCCTGAATGAGCTCATCACCAATGCCCTGCAACATATGCCTGATGTCTTGCTGTACCTGTCACAACTGAGAAACCAGAGTGTGCTCAAATTCTGCGCACTCCAGATGGTAAGTGAACATATTAGATAGTGGACGGTAGTCTAAGCACTTTTGCGGCAAATCAAAATGGATTTTATTCAGCTAACTGCATCCTTAAAAAAAAAAAAATGCAGTGCAAGGCATGGTCACCCTGCAGACACTGCCATTCAGCGCTGGTCTTCTTTTCGGTTGATAAACAGCATCATTCAACCCATTTCCCATGACCCAAGGGACGCCCCTTCCCTCTTGTGATCTGGACTTACACATAATGCTGCAGAGAACAGTGTGCAGGTCGTTACATGGCATTGTTCTTTGCAGTATTTAGGACCTGCCCATCCCTGGAGGAAGAAGTGAAGAAAGAGGAGCCTTTCCATCATGTGACCCAACCAAAGATGGAAAAAGGTATGTATGTTTTTTTTGTTTTTTTTTATGTAGAGATACCCCGCAGGGGCTACCGGTGAATGTGTTTCGTCTCCCACCCTGCACAGCCAGTCACACGAATTTCCAAACACACCAATTCAAGAAAGAGGGCCTTGCACTGTTTTTGTTTGTTTTTCTTAGGGGAATTAAACTTGGATGGGATGGGGTACATATGGGATGCCAACTTGATTGAAAAAATAGCACATACACTTGCTTGCAGACTATCACTCCCAGGATCAGCTAGCACTGACATGAGGACCTGACACTGACTCTGTCAGGCCCAAAGCAAATTCCCTTTGCAGGTAGGGACTACATACCCCTATAAGATATGGTAGTCCTGAGTGCTAGCTGTTCTACACATGGCTACTGCTCCCAGTACCACCTCTTCAGGCACTGCTAGCCCTCCTGGCTTCAGCTGCCCCTTTCCACTGCCCATGCAACCACACTTCTCCTGACTGGTTCTGCTCCCATCCCAGACTGCTCCGTCCCAGTCCTCTCAGGTGTGCCTCCCAGTCCTCCTGACTGTGTGTCACTCACCAGCCCTCTTGGCTGTTCCTATTCTCCTGGAGACTTGCCTGGCAGTGTTCTCCCGCTGTCCTCTTTAATCCCAGTGCCTCCTGACCAGGACATATCCGTGGGTTCTGAGAGGGTCATGTCCACACATAAGCCCAGGCCCAAGGTCACACCCACACCCCACACTGCATCTCCAGCTTCCACCAAAACTCTCCATCCCAGCTGTGCTGACCCAGAGTATTTGAGGGGCCTGTCTCCTGCCAACCCAATTTGGGGATTGGTCAGGGCCCCTCAGGAATACTACAGGCAGCTCCACCTTATTTCCCCTCCCATCTTTCTAGAAGGTTCCATCACATTCTAGAAATGGGGGGGGAGGGTCTCAGTGATGCTGCCTGTGATTCATCCAGCCCCCCCTGGATCTCTGCCCAACCCAGGAAAAAAGCAGACAGGCTTGGCTACCAGCCAAGCCTGCATAACTTTACCTGTACTAAACAAAACCTATTTAGACTTCTAGCACTAGAGAGTGCTACATTTAAATAATGGTAAGTAGGCTTAAGGCCCATACACACAATCTGAATTTCTGACAGGAAATGTTCGACACTTTCCGGCGGTGACAGCGACACCTTCTGTCAAGGAGAACCCAGTGCAAACCAGACAGACTGGTACTGAAACCATAAATTTAGTAAAATTAGCCCCAAAACCCAACTGTGGTTTCAGGAGAATTAACTTTGAAAAACATATAGCGCATGCTCGTCGGGAGCCAGCGCTACATTTATTTGTAAAAAATGTTGAAAGCCATTTATCATTTTCCTTCCACGTCACATTAATGTGCCACTTTGTGTTGGTCTACCACATATAATCCCAATAAAATACATTTATGTTTTTGCTTGTAACATGAAAAAATGTGAAAGATGTGTAAGAATACTTTTTCAAGGCACTGTATGTCATCCCGGGTTGCTAGGCCAGAAGCCTGTGGCCTATCCTGGGGACACCTGGCTGCTAGGCTGCCCAAGGCCTATCCAGGAGCTGGGGAAGCAGCATAGGGTTGGGACTTCAGGTTTGGAGTCCAATTGAATTACAGAGGTTCAGTATGGGGAACCAGTTGTGGTCTGGGGTAAAGGGGAAGCAGTTGCCACTAAGGGACCATCCACCTTATTACCAGAGACTACTGTGAGTAAGCCTGAAAAAGTACCAGAGCAGTCTTCTCACCAGCCGGAGACAGTGAAGAAGTCGGAAAGCTTCAGCAAGTGCCAAGCCAGGGACCCAGCGGGTCAGCAGGGGTGACGCTTGAGGTGTATACAGCTATTTATCTGCCCTTGTGTGAACCGCCACTTGCCTATGTATATGTATACTGTTGTTTATTTCATGTGGTATGCCACATGTATTGTTATTATGTTCTTTCCCTACCTATCCCAGTTTTGCCAGGACATCCACTCTCAGGCTTGAGAGTACATTTTGTTGTTTTTTTTAAAAAAACTTCGAGATGTAGTTTCCTAGGCAGGGGGAGGCTGTAGCACCCTGGTGTTTAGGCGGGGTTGCTCACAAATTTCGTTTGCCAGATAGTAAATATTCTGGTTAAAGCGGTTCTGCACCTAAAAAAAAAAATATTAAAAGCCAGCAGCTACTAATATTTCTTCTGACTTTTACTAAATGGACACTTACCTGTCCCAGGGTCCAGCGATGTCGGCGGCAGATGACGAGCGATCGCTCGTCTCGCTGCTGCCCCCGCCGCCATCCTCTGTCAGGGAATCGGGAAGTGAAGCATGTCGGCTTCACTGCCCGGTTCCCTACTGCGCATGCGCGAGTCGCGCTGCGTGTCTCTTCAGATCCCCCGCTGTGTCCTGGGAACTGTGTGTTTCCCAGAACACAACAGGGGGGGGGGGGTCTGCGGTGGTCTGCCTGGAAGTGGGTGCAGATACCTGGATTATCCAGGTAACTGCACCCCCCTCCCCCCTGAAAGGTGCCGATTGTGGCACCGGAGGGGGGGAGGGATCAGATTAGCGGAACTTCCCCTTTAGGGTGAAGAACCGCTTTAATTGTTGGAAGATCCACTGATCCCTCTCTAATTCTGGAGTTGCTGCACCTTTTCTCTTCTGTCACTGGGTGGCACCGTTGCTGGCGACATTAGATCGACAAGGGCATAGCAAGGTCAGATTATGAATGGATGGGGTGTCGCAGCCAATTGGCAGGGGTTTCTTTAGTCCCTTGGCCTGCTGGGAAAGCCTATTTATTTGGGTGGAGATAGGTGATTGGGGTTCTGTGCCACCTGGACAGCTGTCTGGGTGGACGTGTAAAAAGTATTTCCGGGTTGCTAGGCCAGAAGCCTGCGACTTATCCCAGGGACACCTGGCTGCTAGGCTGCCCAAGGCCTATCCAGAAGCAGGAGAAGCAGCGTAGGGTTGAAACTGCAGGATTGGAGTCAAACCGAGTTACAGGGGTTCAGCCGGACGGGGAACCAGTTGTGGTCGGAGGTAAAGGGAAAGCTGTGGCAACTAAGGGACCATCCACCTTATTACCAGAGACTACTGTGAGTAAGCCTGAAGATGTACCAGAGCAGTCTTCTCACCAGCTGGGGGCAGTGAAGACGTCAGAAAGCTTCAGCAAGTGCCAAGCCAGGGACCCAGTGGGTTAGCGGAGGTGACGCTTGAGGAGTATACAGCAGGTTAGCTGTGGAAGAGCTCAGGGGATCCAGTGGGCGGCTTGGATCTGGAAGTCTAGTGAGATACTGGGAGCTCAGTGATTGAAGATCTATAGTGGGAGACTGTGAGATAAGAGAAGAACCGTACTCTGTTCTATGTGTGAAGATCTTTGGAAACTGTTAAAGCTTTGTTGCCATAGGAGACAGCGGTCCTGCCAATACAGAAGTTGCATTCGGCTGGAGGCTTTGAACTGTATAGCTGTTTGCCTATTGTGTCTCGGAGTCTGATAGTTGTCATTGCATCTACCTAAGGGTGTTCTGGCCCTAACACTCTCTCCCACAGTTCTTGTTAAGAGACAATAAATTTCTTTATTTGCATTCAAAAAGTGACTGGCGCCCATCCTTTCATCTGGCGTTACTCCCACCATGCCTGGTAACCCACTCTATGAATATGGATGTCAGCTCTCCCTGACTCTGAAGGTCACCATCAGGCCTCTAGAGGTCCAGGAGGTTGCTACATACAGAAACATTTTAATCCAGCCACACCAGCCGTAAAAGAAGACTGGACATGCTTGCTTTTCTTGCTGCACCCACCACAAAACTCCTTTATGATAATTTGGAATCATCTGGTAAACTCAGCACTCTGAGGTTCCCCCACAGATCTCCCCACTTCCTCCTTCTGACCTCCACTGATCACAAGATAGAGGATTGACATGAAGGATAGCAGGATGAACCAGTGAGAGCTAATTTACACTCCAGGAAGTTTCAGTTTTAGTGCAGATTTTAGATTTCTCAGCATCGAAGCGGAGCGCAGCGGAAAGTAAGGTAAGTATGTCCTGTCTGCTTTTTACAGGTATAACTGAGCTGGAATTGTTCTTTTTTTTTGTTTGTTTGTTTTTGTTTTCTTGTATAGTGACATGATCACTTTGATAATGACTCTTTTAGGCTAATTTTAAGGTTTTAAGATAAGACGCTGTACCTCAGTAAGTGACTAAATCCGCAACTGAACGCTCTTAAAAAAAACAAGCTTACTAATGAGTATTATCAATAAGATTGTTAAATGTACACTTAAATACAAATAGGTTAAGCACCCGAATATCAGCCTCCTCCTGACATTCCAATACAATAAACCCAGACTGGGAGAGGTGAGGCCAGTAGAAGGAGCAAATGAGGGGCTGTTGCAGTGCACATGCGCTGACAGTGAACATGCCAACAGGAGATAAGAGCAGAGTTGTTGACATATCAATGTGTTGCTGCTCTTTTATTCACCATGCTGAGAGAGCAGTGTCACCCTCATTATTGCTTTGTTTAGCAGAGGTATAGAAGCAGAAGTGGTCCCTTCATTGCCCAGTAAGGTAGGCTGGGGGTATGATCTTGACCACCCTGTTCTGCTTGACTGCTTTGAGGAGTTTAGAACCTTGGTATACTGTCTGAAGGGTGCCATTGTAAGCCCTTGTACACACGGTCGGACATTCCGACGGAAAATGTCCGATCGGACCGTGTTGTCGGATAATCTGACCGTGTGTGGGCTCCATCGGACTGCTTCCGTCGGAATATCCGACCAACAACGTTTTAGAGCTGGGCTATAAAATTTTCCGACAACATGATCTGATCGGACTTTGTCTGATCATTTGTAGAGAATTCCGATCGGACAAAGTGCCACGCATGCTCAGATCAAATTCCTAGACCAAAGCTATTGGCTACTAGCCTGAACGTATTCTTGTCGTAACAAAATAACGTCATCACGTTCTGAACGATCAAATTTTCTGACAACTTTGTCCGACCGTGTGTATGCAACACCAGTTTCGGACAAAATCCGACCGATTTGGTTGTCGGAATGTCTGACCGTGTGTACAAGGGCTAACACATTTAAAAATGGAATTAGAATTCTTCTGGTACTTAATACAATTCTCATATATATATTTGAACAGTATTTTGGCTGCTTTCTGGGAGTTCAGCTTCAATGGGTATTTGTGTATTACTGCAATATCGCTTGACCTTAACTGTTGACCTTGTGTATTTTAGATGATAGCTATTGCTACATTGGCCACCTGCTACAACAACCAGCAAGTGTTTAAAGGAGTGGTGAAGATCCGGAAGGGTCTGGTTGCGACTCTGATGATGGACACCACAGATATGCAGGCTGTAAGAGCCATCACATCTCAGTATGTGGAAGAGGTATGCATGTTTTACATTTTTATAATAAAAGTGGTTGTAAAGGCAGGACATTTTTTTTAGGGTTACAACATCGAGAAATGTGCATGTATGGCTGAGAAGTACTGAATAGGGTGTTTTATTTATTTATTTTTAATTGTGTCTTGTAATACAATTTTGGGCTCGTTGCATTGGAAGGCAATGTACTGCAATGGTCATGCATTCACATCGCATTGCAGAGGGTTATGTCAAACAGCCTATTTAACATAAATCCCCCTCCCCCTGCATGACAATCTGGGGTAGGCTGCATTTTTTCTCAGTGCAATGCATAGGACACATCATGTTGCACTGTGGTGCATTTCAGCGAACCAACACATCTAAGGTGAGTTACAGTATGAACTCAAATTGTACCTAAGGGGGCCCATGCGGCCTCCCTGTCACTTGGGTTTCCATATACTCAGCAGGAGTCACCAACCTCCAGCATCAACAAAAACACCCAGAGGTGTGGCTGGCTACGCAGGAGTATCTCGCCTGCCTCTCTCGGCAAGCAGTGTTGAGGACAGTTGGATCTAGGGGGTGGTGTTTAAGCGGGTGTAGCGGCGTCATCAAGGGAATCGCACGTACTGACTATATAACCCAGGCAATGTTTATTACTGGAGATATGGTAGTAGAAAGAGTATTTACAGCAGTAATGCAAGTAGTTTCACTCCAAGTATGGACGCACAGATACACAGCACAGTCACTTCTGATTTAAGCGGCAGTTGTATTTGTCAGCACTATAGGCACTTTCCACTGACTGACACAGTATAAACCCAAGCACACAATGCGTATTGGTAGAGGCTGATATTCACACACGTTACCCGGTAACAGCGGAATTCCTTCAGCAGATGGATATAGGCATCTGATACACTTGTCCCTCTCTCAACGCGAGGACTCCAATTTTATTATCTGCAATGGAGAGTCTTTCATCTTCCCCGTTGACCCTTTCCTATGCCCCGATGATCCTGTCCCATGCCTTGCTGACCCCTGTACTATGCCCTGCTGACTCTTGTCCACTTCCCTGTTGACTCCATCCTATGCAAGAATCCCTGGGATATGTAGTCCGGGTGTATAGTTATGCAATGGAGCCCGCGGTCACAAAGACTATTAGTCCCACAATCCAGTGGGTTGGCTCACAAATATGATGACAGTCACTGGCGTCCAGCATTAAATTGACACAACTATAGATGATGAATGACGAAGAAGGCACATAACGTTACACTTATTTGAAAAAACAGAAGGTACAATCAGCGCAAAATTGAATAGGTGAAAAATTATATAACAAACCCCCCTTGTTTGCAAGCTGAACACTAAAGACTTTTCACAAAAAATCTAAAGGTAAAATTAAATACGGTATAAGTGCAGTGCAAAACCAAAAATTCAAAGCGTTGGTGAACAGTAAGTCCCAAATAAATTACAATCATTTATCAATGAAGTGATAACAAAAGTGATAAAAAAAAGTACAAAGAGTTGATGGACAACAAGTCCCAAAAATCCATGCGTTACGTTCATGTGAACTTCCTAAGTGGGGCATGGCTACGGCGTCACCCATCTCACCCCGCTGAGGAAGTTCACATGAACATAACACGTATGAGGGAAGGCTGCGTCTGACGTCACCCGCTGCTGTCCTTCGGAATCAGACTGACACGTTTTTATGCCTGTACCAAACTGCTAAAGCGTGAGTAGTCCCTGTTTTGGACACAATTACATTTTTTTTATTTAACATGCAATGAGCACTTAGATCCTTTTCTTTTTATCATTTATGGTTTGGCGTCTGTCTCTATTTCTGAGGAGTCTGGAAATGTGTGTGATTCGCTTCAACCCATTTGGTATATTGGGATCTGCTTGCATGACTATTTGTTAGCTCTTTTTATCACTTCATTGATAATTATTGTAATGTATTTGTAATTTTTTGTTGCGCGTTGCACTTATACCGTATTTAACGTTACACTTATTGTCCACCATCGTTACATGAATAACATTTATTTGAACATATTTATGAGATGATTTTGCAAATATAAATTCTACTTTTGACTAGATTTAGGTACATATGGAATAGTTTCTGCTCCTATCCCAGCATGCATTGTGTGTAACTTGCTTTTATCCATACACAGTGCTGCAAATTCCAACTTTCTGACAATCATTGTGATGCTGAAGATCAATGTCTAGCAGGATGTGAGCTCAGTGGGAGAGCTGTGTTTGTGAGCAGGGTGCAGCGTGGTGTGGCTGACAGTAAACACACAGAGTCCACGTTAGGCAATAGAGGTATATTGTAGAAAGGTTCAACGCAACTTAATCAGGCCCAGCAGGTAGACACGCCAATCCAGAGCCACTTACGAATTGTGACAGCGGTCTGAAATGAGGAGGGGAGGCTTCTACGAAGAGGAGGACCTAGTCCCTTCACTGTCCCTACTCCTCAGGAACCTTTCCCTATCTTTCCCCACCTCTAAGCACTGTCCCTGCCAGACGGGAACCTGTCCCTTTGCTAGCCACTCGCATAAAGTGTGCCAAACCCAGGAGCCAGCATTTTAAATAGACTCCGCCTCACCCAAGATGGCCAATGGATTCATGGGTGCCAGCGTTCAATCGGACAGCTGCCTCCTTGCGGCCACAGGAAGTTATAGAACAACCAGGTACCTTACAACTTCCTTCCCCTTCTGCATTGCTGCTTTGGTCAGGTGCCACCTGCAATGGGGAGGACAGACTGCACCTGCCTACATTTAGCACATTTACCAAGACAGGATTTTGGTTCTTTTTTTTTCTTCAGTAATGTATTACTGGTTTGATATTTAATAATTTTGACATTCTTTATGTCATTTTGCAGATCTACCAAAAGATTCCCCCAAATGACCCATCATCTGAACAGACACAAACCATCTTGGCTACTATCAGGAAATTAATTATGCTCGATGACACCACAGATCCACCCCAATAGATCTTCCCTGCACCATGTTGCAGGAGACCCTTAGCTGGCAGTACCTGAGCAAGCTGCAGGCATTAGAGAAGGCCTTAAAGAAGGTCACGTGGACAAAAACTCACCCAAGCTCTACTGCATGATTGTAGAATGATGAGCTGCATAACGGTGGTCAGGCTTGTTGTGTCCCATAAACATCAAAATAGAATAAAATGCCAGCAACTAGATTGCTTCTTCTTAAATCTTTATTGAGCACTAAAAGAAGGTCAATATGAGCCAGTGACTTAAGATAATGCACACATCTCAGTTCAGTTCTCTATGGTAGTAATCTCTTGGAGGTTCCAGAGGATTATGAGGCTGGAACCTTTCTGCAGCTGAGATCCTAGCACTCAAAGCAAATCTGTATTGCCTGCCACCAATCCAAAATAAAACTACTGCCAGAAAAACAAAAAGTGCTCCTCTCTACTTTCTCCATGCAACTCAGATTCACTTAAATGCCTACTTTATCTTCACCTCCCCGTCACTCTGTTCAACAACCTAGAGCAGGAGAAACCGTCCTGTGTAAGCATTGATTTACACACATATATGGGGCCCAGCAGGTAGGCACACCCATCCGGAGCCACTTAGGAATTGTGACAGCGGTGTGAAATGAGGAGCGGAATGCAGCCTGTAAAATCTTAATAATAATAATTGATTTACACACATCTATGAACTTTCCACATAAGATAGTGCTTGCCAAGCACCATCACAAAAGCACAGTCACAATGACTGAGGCACGGGCTCTTCTACACCTGAAGGTACATTGGAGGTACTTCCAACAGCTGCATGGAGGATTGAGGGAAGAATGTTAAGGTACAGTACAGTGCAAAATATTTGGGCATATATGAATGTTGTAAATTTTTTTTATCAATCACCAAAATGAGTAAGAAAACTAAATGAACAGAAAAGAAATCCAAGTCAAATCCATGACATTTGTCGGCCTTAAAGAGGAAGTAAACCCTTCCAAACAACTTGGACCTACAGGTAAGCCTAGATTAAGGCTTACCTGTAGGTCCAAGCAATATCTCCTAAACCTATATGGTTTAGGAGATATTTGCCCGAAAATGGGCACAGCTGTCTACGGCGCATGCGCCGTAGACAGCGGCGCGCAGGCGCACTAAATGCGGCAAGTCCAAGAATGGATTTGCCTAATTTGTCGACTCCCGTGCGCATCTGCGGGAGTGACGTCATCGCGGCTTCGCCGAATGGCAGCGGCGGAGCTGCGAGACGCGACTCCCGTGCGCATGCGCGGGAGTGACGTCATCGCGGCTGCGCCGCTGTGATTCGTCGGAAGCTGCGAGACGCCACCAGCAACATGGATGCGGCGGACTACAGGGGACAGCGGCGACTTCGCTGGCTCCTGTGTCAGGTAAGTGACACATAATGAGCTACTATGCGATGCATAGTAGTCCATTATGCTTTACCTTTGCAGGGAAAAAAAGAGGAAGTAAACCCATCAGGGTTTACTTCCTCTTTAATTTATTAACAAAATATACTTTAATAAAATATCATAAATAACTTTTTAAATAACTGTAAACATTCCTAACCTTTTTAAATGGGTCATGGGTAAAACATAACGAACACACTGGTCACTGCGAACGACATTCAACTTTTGACCTCTTGACCTCCAGACGGAATTCTCTGTCTCGGAGGCTATACCCAAACCATCGCAGTGACCTACCCCTTTTAACCCTTCCAGGTTAACCCCTCATAACCTGGAAGTACCATTAACCACCCCCATCCAATGGATGGGTACAACAGTTTTTCTAACTGTACCTCACATTACCTCTTCAAAAGCCCCAAGCACCGCCTAGCTCCCACCGGGAGCTGGGCTGTGAATAGGCAAACTCTCTGCTAATCTGTCTCTAAGGGCCCTCCCTGACATAAATTTCCAGGTGCTTTTACCTCCTGTGTCAGAGAGCTTGTCAGAAGTTATCATGCTGATAACAGAGGAATGGAGCAGCAGAAAGACACAACAGTTAGGGCTTTGAAAGAGACATAAGTACTGTGTTTCCCCAAAAATAAGGTCTTATATTATTTTTTTGCAACTAAAAACACACTAGGACTTATTTTTGGGGTAGGGCTTGCAATTTAATCCCCAGTGTGAACAGCGTAAAAGTGTTTGCAAACTGCCAGAATCCTCGCCACCACAGCAGAATATAATGCACAGGGTATGTGTCTCTGCGATCTAACAGTGTCATATACCTTCCCACAGCGCCGCTCAGCCCTTCTGTGGCCTGCTTTATTGGTCTTGCCTAGTACAAGCACTGCAGAGGCAGGGGGGCCCGAGATCCCCCAATGAAACCTGGCAGAAAAGGAGAGCAGCAGGGATCAGCTGAGCATAGCTTGGCGCTTCCGTGACATTCCTGAGCTCTTACCCACTATGAGCTTTGCAGGGAGGGGCGGTGAGATCAGCTGGCAAAAGAAGAGAGCAGCGAGGATCAGCTGAGCATGGCTCTGCGCTTCCGTGACCCGCATGAGCTCTTCTTCCCTCTCTGAGCCTTGCAGAGGGGGGCTGAAAAAAGGGAGGACTCCAGCAGCAATAGAGGAGTCCAGCAGCCCACAACCAGCCTAAATGAGGGCTTATTTTCAGGGTAGGGCTTATATTGCAGCCCTCCTGGAAAATCGGAGTAGGTCTTACTTTCAGGTAAACATGGTAAACACTACAGATACTGTATATGTGCCCAGGTCAGATTTCATGAATGGGGTTTACATCCACTTTAATGACATAATGTTTGGATTGTTGTCCTGCTACAGAATACATTTGGGGCAGATTACCTTCCTTGAAGGTATGGCATGATGGAATAGTATCTGCCTGTATTTCTCAGCATTGAGATCCGGATCAAATCTAAAACTTCATTTTCAGAAATACAGCCCCAGCCTTACAGAGAACCTCCACTATGCTTCACTGTTACCTGCAGACACTCATTATTGTACCGCTCTTCAGCTCTTCACCAACAAACTGTCTCCTGGTTAGTGATGGACGAACTTCCGACGGGACGTTTCGCGAACGCGGCCGATAGTTCGCGAACCGGAACGTTCGTGTCGGGCCCCATTGACTTCAATGGGAGGCGAACTTCGCAAGCCTACAGGTCAAATTTGCAGCCACAAAATAATTAATAGCTGTGCAAACATAGTCCCACCACATGGCCAATGACATAACACATGTATGAGGTGAATCTGGGATCGACAACTACAAGCATTCTTTTTTTATATGGGAAATTGTTGTGACAATTCAGGACTGTGGAGCGCATGAAGGCAATGGAGGAGAGGGAAGGTCAGGGTAGGCAAAGAGGGTGCAGGAGATGATCACCAGCAGCGTGACATACAGCAATGACACCTGCACCGTGATAGAGTCATCTGACAACAGCACCGTGATAGAGAGCACTGACATCAGCAGCGTGACATAAAGCACTAACACCAGAACCGTGATATACAGCACTGACAGCAGCACCGTGATAGAGAGTACTGACATCAGCACCGTGATATACAGCACTGACACCTGCACCGTAAGCAGCCCCAGGAGGAAGTCAGCATAGCACAGGGATGGTGGGAGCACCTCATAATGAGCATAGCACAGGGATGGTGGGAGCCCCTCATAATGAGCATAGCACAGAGATGGTGGGAGCCCCTCATAATAAGCAGCCCCAGGAGGATGTCAGCATAGCACAGGGATGGTGGGAGCCCCTCATAATAAGCAGCCCCAGGAGGATGTCAGCATAGCACAGGGATGGTGGGAGCCCCTCATAATAAGCAGCCCCAGGAGGAAGTCAGCACAGCACAGGGATGGTGGGAGCCCCTCATAATAAACAGCCCCAGGAGGAAGTCAGCACAGCACAGGGATGGTGGGAGCCCCTCAAAATGAGCATAGCACAGGGATGGTGGGAGCATCTCAAAATATGCACAGCAGAGGTACAGCCCCAGGAGGAAGTCAGCACAGCACAGGGATGGTGGGAGCCCCTCATAATATGCACAGCAGAGGTACAGCCCCAGGAGGATGTCAGCACAGCACAGGGATGGTGGGAGCCCCTCATAATAAGCAACCCCAGTAAAAATAGGACACCGCTCAACCTCTTCAAAGAGGAGGGTACGGGCATATAGTACGGTGTGCTTTTTTTGGACAAGGAAGTGAGCCAAATGAAGAAAGAAGGTCTCTGTGCTCGATTAAAAAAATTGTTTATAGACATATACATGGCTTACTGGTCACATGTGTTGAATTCCTCCGAGATCCATGCCTCATTCATTTTTAGAAATGTGAGGTAGTTAACACTGTCGTGAGCTAGGCGAGTACGCTTATCGGTCACGATCCCCCCCTGCTGCGCTGAACGTCCTTTCGGACAGGACACTGGATGAGGGGCAAGTCAACAGTTCGATTGCCAATTGGGCAAGCTCTGGCCAGAGGTCAAGCCTGCCCACCCAGTAGTCCAGGGGTTCATCACTCCTCAGAGCGTCCACATCGGCCGTTAACCCGATGTAGTCGGACATCTGATGGTCTAGGCGTTCCCTGATGCTGGATCCGGATGACACCTGTCGATGGGTCGGCTGAAAGAATGACCTCATATCCGAAGTCACCAACACATCTTCAAACCGGCCTCTTCTTTCAGGCGCTGTTGGATTGGTACCCGCAACTCCTTCTCTGGGAGTGGGAATTGCTCCTCTGCCAGCGCACGCAAAAGCAGAATGCAGCATTTCTTGAAGCAAGGCCTGGAAGTGCTCCATTCTGACAGCCCTCTGTGACTTCGGTAACATTTCCGCCATTTTGTGTTTGTACCGGGGGTCTAAGTACGTTGCCACCCAGTACTGGTCCTTAAACCTTATGCTTTTTATACGGGGGTCCCTATTAAAACACTGGAGCATGAAGGCCCCCATTTGCACTAAAGTGGAAGCGGTGTGGTGGCCTGGTTCCTGCTCATCATCCAGGATAATGTTGTCCTCTTCATTCTCCTCTCCCCATCCACGCACAACAGGGATCCCAGAAAGGTTTAAACCATGCTCTTCTTGCTCCTCCTCATCCGCCCCGGCACCATCCTCCTCTGACTCCTCTTCAGACTCCTGTTGTTGACTTGTCTCAGATAGAGTAGCCCCCCCCTGGGAATTCATCCAGCATTGCGACTTCCTCATCTTCCCGCTCCTGCTCCTCCACAGCTTGATCAATGACACGACGCAATGCACGCTCCATAAAGAAGGCATAAGGTACCATGTCACTGATGGTGCCATGGCTGCGACTGACCAGTTTGGTGATCTCCTCAAATGGGCACAGAAAAAACATAGACACCTGATGGAGGGGGGAGGAGCTGCTGACTAGGTGAGCTCCATGAGGTCGGCATGCTGACACGCTGGTGTAGGAAGCTGCTGCTGCTGCTGGTGCCTGTGCTGTGGCATAAAGAGATTATGGAGCCTATATATTAATATCTGCACAGAAGTTAAGCTACGTTATGGAGACTCTGAGTCGCATATGAAATCTCCCTGGAAGGACTCACTCAGGGATTGCTAACACAGCAAATTTCCGAGCTGCATAAGGGATATCCCTTTCACCCCCTCACCTGTGGCTAAGTGGATGGAGTGCCTGGCGTGATCACTGTGAGGAGGTGGAGAGCCCGTGGAACGCCGTTCTTTGGAGCCGCACGTCCGGTGGATTAGAGGACCCCGTGGAGTGCCGGTCCCTGCGCCGCCAGATCTGAAGCTGAGAGAGGCTGGGGGAGGGAGTGGATCCGAGCGCCGGTCCGTGTCTAAGGCTTGAGAGACGGAGCCGACAGATGTGATCCTCCCTTCGGAAGCCTCGGAAGTGTCACAGAGAAGTCGTGCAGAGGACGGCAGAGATCGGTAGATCCCGGAAAGATCTCGGTGAACCTCGGGAGAGCTCGAGAACCTCTGGGGGGTACGAAAAAGAACGGAGCTGGATAGTGAAAGGATGGTGAAAGGTGACAGGAGAAAGTAAAGCTGAACAAGCAAAATATGATGCTGACCACCACTCTATGGACACTGTTCAAGGTTAGTAAGGCAATAAAGTAAAAAGAAGTAAATAAAGTAAAAAAGTAAAAGGAGAAGCAATCTTGAACAAGGCGATACCGCTGAAAGCTCAGGGGGGGGCGCTTTTCTCTTTGAAGTCTAAAAATCACAGCTAACAGCTTGTGAGCAGCCTATATACTTGTGAATATTGGGGACTAAACTGCACTCTATTTTTCATCTGCTATCGCTGGTCGCTGCTGAATAGTATATGGGAGGTTTCAAGTTGGAGCACAAACTGTGATGCAATTTTGCATAAAGTGATATCACTGAAGGCTCAGGGGGGGCTGAGTGACTGCATGACTCTGGCATTTTTTGCATATCCCCATGCAGCTTGAAAATCGCTACCAATAATCTGTAAGCAACCTTTATATCTGCGATTACTGGCAACTTAATTGCATTTTTCTGTCATTTTTTGCATATCCCCATGAAGCTTGAAAATCGCTACCAATAATCTGTAAGCAACCTTTATATCTGCGATTACTGGCAACTTAATTGCATTTTTCTGGCATTTTTTGCATATCCCCATGAAGCTTGAAAATCGCTACCAATAATCTGTAAGCAACCTTTATATCTGCGATTACTGGCAACTTAATTGCATCTTTTCTATGTTGTTTTTTTTTTTGTTTTTCCTCAGCCATCTTAAGTAGATGCTTTTGAATAGTATATGAGAGGTTATATGAGAGGTTTTGATTTGGAGCATAAACAGTGATAAATGGGAACAGAGTAAAGGGGAGGAGGAGAAGAAAAGAAAAAAGAAAGGAAAATATATATATATATAAATAATGGCACCTAAAAAGGGTAATAAACCACTTTGCTCTGGAGGGAATAAAAAGGACAGTAAAGGTAAAAGCAATACAGAGGCTCAAGCCACACAAACCACTCATATTAAGGAATTTTTCCAACAAATACAGCCTCAAATATCGATGCAAACATCACATATAACACATTCATCACAGTTATCTCAGGAGGTAATAAACTCTGTGGAATCATCTTTAGTATCTGGTATATCAGGAGAAGAAATGGTAGATCATCCTAGAAATAGTTCCCCCATAGATATCCTGGAAATGGAAATAGATGACAAAAAGGAGAAGGAAGAATGGGATATTAAAGCTTATATAACCTCCTTACCCACAAGGGCAGATATGGATCACTATGTTCAGAGGATGGAGAAAGCGTATAAAACAGAAATCCAAGAGATAAAAACAATTGCGTTGGAAACGCATGGTAAAATAGAAGGTATGAATATAAGAATGGAAAGTTTGGAGAAGGAGCTAAAGCAGGTGAAGGAAAAAATGCAAGAGCAAGAAAAGGATTTAAAGCAAGCAGTAAGTACTATGGATGAGCAAGAAAACAGAAGTAGAAGGAATAATATAAGAATAAGAGGCTTAAAGGAAAGCGTGCCTTCAGAAATGCTCCCGGAAGTAATTCAAAAGATCTTTAGTAATATATTGCAGGACTTATCAAAAGCAGAAATATTAATTGATAGAGTGCACCGGGCTATGGCACCAAGGAAAGGGGATGTCAATATGCCTAGAGATGTGATATGTAAACTTCCCTATCCTCAAACTAAAGAGAAGATCATGGCGGCAGTACGGAAAAATAATCATATACAGTATGAAGGATCAAATTTGCTTTTTTTTCAGGACTTATCTAAATTAACATTGGATAAAAGAAGGGCTCTGAAACCATTGTTGGAGCAGTTAAGGATTAAAAATAAGCAATATAGATGGAAATTTCCCTTTCAGCTACAGGTTCAGCATGAAGGACAGACTGTAATATTTAGAGAAATGGCTGATTTAGAGGACTTTCAGAAGAAATTGCAGCTTCCAGAAGTGAAAATACTAGACTGGCCTAAGAAGGAGATTAGAAGGAGATAGGTGGAAGGGGTGGTGAGGATAGGTGTTGGGAGGGAGGGGATGTAGGGTGGTATAATGGTAATGGGTAAAAGGAAGTAAGTCGAAAAGGCAAGAAAGAGTCACTAAATTGTATGGATGTATTATATTTGGTATGTCACAGGCTTTAATAGTAATAATGAAATTGTTAACAAGATTATTAAATATACACAATGGGGTTGGTTATGTTAATTTAGGGTTAATAAAACACTATTGATATGGGAGGTTAATATACAGTTTGGATATGTTAGATATGTAGTGGTATATCTAACCTTAATTAAACACTTAGTAATGGGTGTGTAATATTACCCCCTCCCTTTTTTTTTTTTTTTTCTCCCCCTCTTCACTACTCTCCACCATATCCCTCTCTCCCCTGGTTTATTTTCCTATGGTCTCCTCATTATAGTTGGAAGGGGAAAAAATAGCTCAAAGCTTGATGGTAAGATGGAAGATGTATAAATAAATGATAAGGCAAATAGATGTATATAGAAAAGGAGAATAATTCGAATAGGAATGGAAAAATAGCATGTAACGGCCGAATGGTAGTAAAGTTAGATCAGCAGTATCAGATACCCCCTCAATAGGGACCTTATCTAGGGTAAGATAGACTAGTATAGTCAATAATTAGGGGATAAGAGGTGTCAAAAGGGTGGGTTGGAGTATATGTGGGTGTAAATTTTAGGGCGAATGAGTGGTAATGGATTGGGTAGGATAAGGAAGTAGATTGGAAGGTATTATGCCGCGTACACACGACCAGACTTATGTCCGACAGACTTTCGAAGGAGTTCTGCCGGAGTTCTGACAGAGTTCTGACGGACTTTCCGAATGAGCGGACTTGGCCACACACAATCACACCAAACTCCGACGGATTCGAACGTGATGACGTACGACTGGACTAGAATTAAGAAGTTCATAGCCAGTAGCCAATAGCTGCCCTAGCGTCGGTTTTAGTCCGTCGGAATAGCATACACACAAGCTAATTTTTTGGTAGGAACTGGGTCCGGCAGAGTTCTGGCGGAAAAATTTGAAGCATGTTCCATTTCTAAAGTCTGTCAGACTTTTGCGAATCAAAAGTCCGTTGCAGCCCACACACGATCGAATAGTCTGCCGGAATCATTCCGTCAGACTTTGGATGTTGAAAAGTCCGCTCGTGTGTACGGGGCTTTAAGTGATATTTGTGTTAGTATAGTAAGTGTTTGCGTGTTCATTTTTTTTTTTTTTTCCTTTATGGGAAATGTAAGGTTTTGCTCCTTTAATGTAAGAGGTCTAAACTCCCCCTCTAAAAGAAATCAAATATAGAATTTTATGAATAAACAGAAAATTGATATAGTGCTATTTCAAGAAACACACTTTCGATCAGATCACATACCTAAAATAAATAATAGAAATTATAGTGTGTGGATACATGATACATTTCCTTACTCTAAATCAAAAGGTGTATCGATTGTTTTTCATAGGGATATACCAGTCCAAATAATACAAAAATATGAAGGTAAGGATGGGAGGTTATTAATAATAAAACTTAAGCTGTATGGAAAAATATTTACAATAATAAATTTGTACCTTCCTAATTATGGGCAAATAGAGACTGGAATAAAAGCCCTATCAGACGCAATGGAGAAATCTGAGGGAATAGTAATTGTGGGAGGCGATTTTAATTTCCTGATGGATATAAAAAGGGACACTACAAATATTAATATGCAAAAAAAAAAAGAATAACATTAAAATAAAGGAATTTAAAAATGTCTTGAGAAAATACCAGCTAACTGATATATGGAGGGCCCAACATCAAATGGAGAAGAATTATACATACTATTCAAATATTCACAACTCATACCACAGATTAGATTATTTTTTTGTAAATAGGGAAGGTTTAATAATGAAGCCAATATCAGAGATAGGGGGATTTCTATGGTCAGATCACGCCCCAATATATCTAGAGTTTGCAGTAATTGCGACAAGGAAAAGGAGTGGGATATGGAGATTGAATGATAATCTAATCAAAGATAATAAATGTGAGGTAGAGATACAACAAACTATAAAAGAATTTTTAATAACTCATGAAGGAGATGAAACATCATTCCCAATTCAATGGGAAACATTAAAATGTGTATTGAGGGGAATATTCATCAAGCATAGAGCAAGAAGAAAAAATATTGAAACAATCTCAATTGGAAACAGAGATTAGAGAATTAGAGGAGATACACAAGAGGAGTATGAAACCGTCTGATAGAATAAGAGTAAAGGAAAAACAAATGGAAATGCAATCAATGCTTGATGAAGAGTCCCTACAGATAAGAGACAAAAATAGAACACAGTGGTATAAGTTTGGAAATAAATCAGGGAAAGTGTTGGCCCGAACATTAAAAAAGCAGCAACCCTTAAGTTACATAGAAAAAATTGTAAAACCAAATGGGGAAATGACATATGACCCAGTGGAAATATCTGAAACTTTTCATACTTATTACTCCAAGTTATATAATATAAAAGAAAATCAGGAATATAAGGAGAAAGGAAATAAGGGTGAGGCGATACGAAACTATATACGGAAAACAGCGGTACCCATGTTCTCAATAGAAAAAATTGAGGATCTGGAGCGTGAAATCTCAATAGAAGAAATAGAGCATGCAATCGCAGAACTTGCACTGGGAAAGAGTCCAGGCCCGGATGGGTATACCGCTAGATTCTATAAGACATTTAAGAGTTTAAGCACGCCTATTCTTAAGAAAACATATAACTCTATCTCTCAAACACAGCCATTTGCAGTACAGAGCACGGAGGCCCATATCGTATTAATATTAAAGCCTGAAAAGGATCAATCAATTTGTAAAAACTATAGACCTATATCTTTGACAAACATAGATATAAGAATATACTCTAAGATAATAGCGAGACGAATAACAGAAATTATATCAGATCATATAAATTTGGACCAAACGGGTTTTATGAAGGGTAGAGAAACAAGGGATAACATTATCAAGACATGTACACTGATGGAATACGCTCAGAGAAATGCCATCCCTGCCTGCCTTCTGGCTATAGATGCCGAGAAGGCTTTTGATAGGGTGGGATGGCAATTCTTGGAGGAAGTATTAAGGCAAATAGGAATGGGACCTAAAATGCTAGATAGGATCACTGCATTATATAAAAATTCAAGAGCAAAAGTTAGGACAAATGGGATGTTGTCAGATTATATAAAGGTATCAAATGGGACTAGACAGGGGTGTCCCCTATCCCCACTTCTGTACGTTATGATAATGGAACATCTTATGGAAGCTATAAGGGGAAATACGGATATCAAAGGGATAGAGGTTAAAGGTAAAGAATATAAGACGGCTGCATATGCAGATGATCTTTTATTATATATAACTAACCCTATAATTACAATACCAAATGTAATAAAAGAACTGGAAAGATTTGGGCAATTGAGCAACTTTAAAGTTAATTATGATAAATCTGAAGTAATGAACATCTCATTGGAAGAAGGAATGCAAAAGATAATACTAAATGATTTCCCATTTAAATGGAAACAAGACGCGATTAAGTATCTTGGAATATATATTCCAAGTGACTTAAAACTTCTACAGGACATGAACTATAATAAAGCAATTTATAAGGTAAAAAAACTTTTAGGAAAATATGATAAAATAACTTATTCCTGGTTAGGGAAAATAAATATTCTAAAGATGGTGATACTACCAATTATGCTATATATTTTTCAAACTGTCCCTATTATACCATCAGGAAAGATTATGAAGGATTTAAGAGAAGCTGCAGAAAGTTTTATATGGTCGCATAAGGTTCCTAGAATAGGAAGAGAAGTATTAATAAGAACAAAAAAAAATGGAGGACTGGCAATGCCTGACTTCTCCAAATACCTCCAAGCAGCGTCAATAATGAGAATTATAGATTGGCAGCATAATGCAAAAAATAAACAATGGGTAAAGTTAGAAGAAGATATAATAGGGGCTAGAATAAAACATCAACCATGGATAAAATCTAATTTAAGACCAGAAGAAAAGGAGTTACCTATTTTTGTAAAAACAACATTAAAAATTTGGGATGATATAATAAAAAAAGGAAATCTCTCCTCAATGAGTGGCCCTATGACCCCATTATTTGCCAACCCCGAATTTAGACCAGCAATAAAAAGCAAAACATTTCTTAAATGGAATATGGAGGAGCATGAGCGAATAATACAAATCCTGATAGATGGGAGAATGCCAACGTTTCAGGAAATGGGACATGAATATAATAATAAATGGCTGCAATACTCTCAGTTGAAAGCATATATAGATCCATTAATGATAAGTATTAATAGACAATTAACTGTATTCGAGCAAATAGTATTAAATAAGGATAAAGCGAATAAAAAACTTTCTAAGATATACAATCTATTACTCCCTTATGGTGATATTAAAAAAATAGCAGCAGTGAAAAAATGGGAGGAGGAAATAGGGAATGTGTTGACAGAGAAGGAATGGGAAGGGATATATGGAAGAATACATAAACTATCGGTAGCAATCAAGGACCAAGAAAAAAACTATAAAGTTGCAATAAGATGGTATAGAAGCCCAGTAGTAATGAATAGAATAAATAAAAGGAACCTTGAAACCTGTTGGAGATGCAAAATAGAAAAGGGTACTTTAGAACACATATGGTATAGCTGTTACAAGTTAAGAGATTTTTGGGGTAAGATAACAGAAATATATCAGCGAGTGACAGGTACTAGGATAAAGATAGATATAATGATAGTACTATTCTCTCTCACACCTAAATCATTAACACAGAAAGAGATAGAGTTTTTGCACTGTATGACTACAGCTGCAAAAGTTGTAATAGCGCGAAAATGGAAGAAGGAAAATGCTCCATTAATAATAGAGTGGAAATGTGAAATGAGTGAAACACACTATATGGAGAAGCAAATAAGAGAAGAAGGATATGTGGAAAATCCGATTTCAAAGCATTGGAAAAAGTGGGAGGAGTTTTGCACCTCAGGGAACCTTAAGGAATATTTGTAAGTGAGGAAGTGAGGAGCGATGGGGTAGGTGGGAGGGATGAGGGCTGATTTATTTATATATATATATATATATATATATATATATATATATATATATATATATATATATATATATATATATATATATATATATATATATATATATATTTATTTATTTATTTATTTATTTAATTTTTTTTGAGAAATATGTAGTAGTTGATGGATGTTAGGTATGTTGATGGATGTTTTGTATGTTTTATAATTATAAAAGAAATAATAAAGAAAGATTTGAAACAAATGGGCACAGAAGTCTGCATGGGTCGCGCATGAGCAGCCACTGGCGCGGTGAAAAAAACCCCAGCTCCCCAGAACCAGTTCTGCCGCAGAGTTCATACAGGTAGACGTTAACTGCACGTTTCTGCTGGAGCAGCCTATCAAGCATATAGAAGGTTGAGTTCCATCGCGTCGGGCAATCGCAAATAAGATGTCTGACCGGCAGATTGTGTCGCCGCTGAATGTCAGCAAGGCGAGCCATGGCCGTGTAAGATCTTCTGAAATGGGTCGAGATTTTCCTTGCCTGCCGCAAGATGTCCTGGACCCCAGGGTATTTGACAAGGAATCGCTGCACGACCAAGTTTAAGACGTGTGCCATGCATGGCACATGCGTGATTTTGCCCTGTTTCAATGCGCTAAGCAGATTGGCACCGTTGTCACACACCACTTTACCAACTGTCAAATTGAGCGGTGTTAGCCACTGATCTGCCTGTGAACGCAAAGCTGAAAGGAGTGCCGGGCCAGTGTGGCTCTTGACTTCCCGGCACAACAGACGCAGCACGGCATGGTAACGTCTCACCTGGCATGTCGAATAGGTTCTGGGGAGCTTGGGCGGCGCAGCAGAAGAGACGCTAGCAGCGGAAAAGGAGGAGTCAGCCGAGGAGGAGAGGGAGGAGGATGGAGTAGGAGGAGGAGGAGAAGAAGAGTCAGGCCTGCATGCAATCCGTGGTGGTAAAACCAAATCTACACGGGTGCCACGGGTTACATGCTTGACGGCCATCAGAAGGTTCACCCAGTGGGCAGTAAAAGTGATATACCTTCCCTACCCGTGTTTGCTAGACCACGTGTCTGTGGTCAGATGTATCTTGGCACCGACACTGTGTGCCAGAGATACATTCACTTTGCCGCTGAACATGACCATATAGCTCTGGATGCCCTTCTCTGAGAAATACTTCCTTCCTGGGACCTTCCATTGTGGTGTTCCAATGGACACAAATTTGCGAAAGGCCTCCGAGTCCACCAGTTTATATGGCAGTAGTTGGCGGGCTATGAGTTCTGACAAGCCAGCCGTCAACCGTTAGGCAAGAGGGTTATCCGGCGTCATAATTTTTTTACGCTCGAACATTAGGCCCACGGAAGCCTGCCTTTTTGCAGAAAAACGTGAGCTTGGCGTGATGGAAGGTGGAGTGGAGGACAATTGTGAGGAGAGAGGAGAAGGAGAAGTAGAGGACGAGGCTGGACGGTGAAAGCCTGGAGTGTGGCTTTGTGTGTTCCGTTGCTCCCACTCGGCTCGGTGATGGCTGCTCATGTGCCTTCTTAAGGCGGTCGTCCCTAGGTGAGTGTTGGGCTTACCGCGACTAATGCGTTGACTGCAAAGATTGCAGATGGCAACGCTATTGTCAGCAGCGGACACGTTAAAAAAAGCCCACACTGCGGAGCCATGTGCCGGTGTCCTGGGAGCGCCAGATGTGACCGTACATGGTCGATGACTCGCTCCTGATACATTTGCAGTCTGCTTTGTCCCTCCTGTGCAATGTAAGTTATTCCTGCTTCTCCTCCCTATCTGCTGGTCCATATCTCCCTCTGAACTCCCCTCCTCTTCCTCTCTTGTGGGCACCCACGTGACATCACTAGACACGTCATCATCGACGTCACCTTCCTTCCCCGCCGCTATAAGTAGAGATCTCGGAGTAGGCAGCAACACCGGGGACCAACCTCCTCCTTGGGCTGATCTGGGTACTGTCGTCAGACTGCTGAGTAGCGGTTGTTGCTGCCTCCTCTTCCTGATCCAATACCAAGAGTGGCTGCGCATCAGAAATGTCTTGATATGGATCGGAAAATAATTCCAGTGACTTAAGCGGAAGGTATGTGGTGGTGGTGGTGGTGTTGTTGGTGGTAGTGTCTTTGGGGGTGCACATAGCAGAGAGTGAAGAAGAGGGTGCAGATCGAGAGGATGAGGAGGGTGCAGAAGAGTAAGGCTGAGCGAGCCACTCAACCAAGTCTGGTGCGTCCTTTAAAGTAATTGAACACACCTTCTGCAACTTCCCACTTTGGCCCAAGCCTGTAGCTCCTGCCCTACCCCTACCACCCCTGCGGAAGGGCCTGCCTCTTCCTCTGCCTGTCATTTTTTAAATGACCCTGTGACAAAACTCTCAGTCCCTATACCGATGAAGGACTGCTGCAGTATAGGTCAGCGGTCAGCAGTAGTGCACCTCAACCCTATGTATTGTGGACCTATACCAGTCCTTATAGAATGGCAGACTGTACCTCACTCAACCCTATGTACTGTAGCACCCTAGACAGACCAAGTTACCAGTCCTTATAAGGACCTTTGTGGAACAAGTAGGTTGTGTGTGAGTGATTAGCAGACTGTAGGTCAGTCCCTATACCGATGAAGGACTGCTGCAGTATAGGGCAGCGGTCAGCAGTAGTGCACCTCAACCCCATGTATTGTGTACCTATACCAGTCCTTATAGAATGGCAGACTGTACCTCACTCAACCCTATGTACTGTAGCACCCTAGACAGACCAAGTTACCAGTCCTTATAAGGACCTTTGTGGAACAAGTAGGTTGTGAATGATTAGCAGACTGCAGCAGAAGGGCAGCAGTCAAGTATAATATTCTTTCTATATTTGGAAGAAAGAATATTATACGTGTACAAGCCTATTACCATACCACTGATACCAGTCCTGAAAGAACCTTTGTGGACCTAATATACTAACAGCTACTGATTAAACTGACCCTCACTGCCTCACACACTGCTTCCTGCCTGTCCCTATATAAACTGACAAAACAGAGGCTACTGGAACAATAACTGGAATAGCACTTTTGTGGACCTGATAGTAACAGCTAATGACTAAACTGACTGTCCCTACAGCAGGCACACCGTCCTGTGCCTTTTTCTAAACTGACAAAAGACACTCAGGTTGCTGCAACAATCACTAGCACAGCAAACCTATATACACCTAACACCTATACCAGTCCTGAAAAGAACTTTTGTGTACCAAATAGCTAGCGATTTGGGTCACTGCAATCTCTCCCTGCTCCACACAGCAACCTCTCCCTATAGTGACAGAAGAAAGAATGTAAAATGGCCGCCGGATCGGGTCTATTTATAAGTTAGGGGGAATGTCCAAGTGTCCATGTGCTGTAATGTCTCAATTGGCTGTCCTGTACCCCATGATGGATGTGTCATCATAGGTCAAAGTTCTTTTACACAGTAAACACGGAAGTCCGCCGGGCGAACGGGGCCAATAGTCCACTGAACGGGCGGACCGCGAACAGCCGAAATTCACCGCAAAACGACCGCCGGGCGAACCGTTCGGCCATCACTACTCCTGGTACAGCCAAATATTTCACATTTTGACTCTGATGAGCACATTTTGGGCGTTAATGCTAGAGCACATGCTGCCATTTTTCTGCACCCCAGTTCCTATGTTTCTGTGTATAGTTGAGTTGCTTGGGCTTGTTTTCATGTTGGAGGTGTAGAATTTTGACTGTAATTCTAACATGAAAACCACTTCTGGCCAGACTTCTCCAGACAGTAGATGGGTGTACCTGGGTCCCACTGATTTCCCCCAGTTCTGTGTTGATGGCACTGCTGGACTTCTTCCAGTGTTGATGGAAAGTAAGCATGATGTGTCCTTCATCTGCTGCATTGTGTTTCCTTGGTCGACCAGCTTTTTTTCCTTGTGCTTTTTAAAAAAAACAGCACATCTTGAAATCCTAGTCTGCATTTAAGTCCTTGCCTGGGAGAGGCCTTGCTGATGCAGTATGTAGCGGATGACATTTTGGACAAAATGTCACTCGTGTGTAAATTTAGTTTTTGCCTCAGAACCATAGGGGATCTGAGGGTTAATTATGTAGGTTAACCTTGACATCAGTTTGGCTGGGCTGTGTTAGAAGTTCTGCTTGGTCATGTGTACAGTGAAGTGCACATGACAATTCAGAACCAGGCCTGGTTGGACGTTTTGGGTATGAGCCTTCTCGGAACCAATCAGTGGATGTGCCGGGCCCCACTGAGGAGTCTGGGAAAGGGTCATTAAGATGTGGAGGTCACATGTTCAGGGGAGAAGTTTGTAAGGCCCGTGTGGTCTGTCCTGGTTCCAGGACCGGGCTAGCCGAGTGTTTCGACATCTTGCCACATGCTTCTGTTGGTTACCCCCAATAGACCCGCCTGGTCTGGGGTAAAGATCCGTCTGTTCCAGAGTCTCGGAACTGGCTGGTCCGAGGTGCAGTAACTGTGCTCTCGGCTTGGAGGGGCACCACAGCTCGTGAAAGTGACTGGGGGAACACTCTTTGGAGGAGGGCCAACAAGCTGGCATCCTGAGAAGTGCCTGGTTACTGAGTTGGGAAGGACATTTTATGAATCCACATTTTTTCCAGTACTATCAAGGAGACAGAGAACGCTCCAGGTAGTGAAGAAAAAGGTTCCTGTCCACTACCAGTTATAACTTCTACACGTTCAGAGGTTTTCACAAGTTCCGGATCAATGTGCTGATTGCCATGGTCTCTGGCTAGAGATCTGTTCAGCCGTGAGGTACCTAGCTGCGAATGGCTACTCTCTGGGTGGTATTAGAGACTTTGTTATGTCTGCAGTTCAAGGTACCTGAGTTTTTCACCCTTGCCCTCTGTTCCTATATGAGACTGTGTTATTGAATGTTACCCCTGCAAAATAAAACATTTTAAAAGGACTTTATTGGTGTCAGGTAACCGGTAAGCCCAATAAGTCAAGGTCGCCCTACAAAAGGTTATGGCCGCTACAAGTATAACTACCTTTTGTCTTGTTGCTGTGCTCAGTCTTGCCATGGTGTATGACCTGTGACATGAAACATGTCTTCCACAACCTCGCCTTAGTAGCAGAGTTTGGCTGTTCCTTATCCAGTGTTAAGCCTCCTACACTGCTGTTTCTGTTTCAGTTAATGACCGTGTTTCAACCTATATATGAAATTGATGGTTATTAGCACCTACTTGGTATAATTGTTTTATCATACATCTGACTCTAATCCTACAAAATCCATGACTTGCAACTGTAAGAACTGATTCTGGTTGGAAGCCAATGGGTAATAAACCAATTATTGATTTGATTTAGATTTTTCTTCCACTTTGCATTTTGTAAATTGATAAAATGAAACTATATAATTTTGAAATCATTTTTACTTAACAGCATTTCTTGACACCTGCCTAAAACATTTGCACAGCCAATTGCACAATTTTGCACTGCCCAAAACGTCACCCAAAAGAGAAAGTTCCGCTTGTTTGCCCCTCCCCTTTAACATTTTGGGGGGGGGGTGAGTGGTTTTGACAGGTACCTGTTCCAAGTTCTGCCCAGATTTCCTAGGCCTGGGAGTGGAAGTGCACCCCTCCCTCTTCACCCGCAGCCTTCTGTTGTAGAAAAATTTTAGAACTTTTTTTCAAACATTTGTTGGCGGAAAGTTCGACAACAAATGTTCTATGGAGCATACACACGGTCGGACTTTCCGACAACAAGCTCCACATCCAACATTTGTTGTCGGAAAAACCTATCGTGTATACAGTTCTTTGCAATGGCCTGTTTTCACTTGCATGGACAGCTCCTTTGAAAGCTTGATGTAGGTTCACAGGAATAGATTCAAATACCACACTTCAAACAGTTGTATACTGAAATTTTACACTTTTACCTACAGGTAAGCCTATAATAAGGCTTACCTGTAGGTAAAAATAATATCTCCTAAACCTATACGGTTTAGGAGATATTCCCTATGCATGCACTGCTGACGTCAGCAGGCACATGCTCTCTGAATGCCCCAGCTGAAGGTCCGGCAGCGTTCCCGGACCTTGCCGGGAAGAAAACTCCTGCGCGTGTGCGTGGCAGTGGCGTCATCGCAGCTCTGGCCACTCACAGCGCTGGAGCCGCGAACCCGGAAGACACGCAGAGGGCAAGATGTCAGCTCCCCCAGCGTGGACCGGGCACCGATACGGGGGCTTCGTTCTGAGGTAAGTATTTGATAATGAGCTAGTATGCGCTGCATACTAGCTCATTATACCTTTTGCCTTGCAGGGTTTTTTTTTTTCTATTTTTTTTGTATGTGCGGGTTTACTACTGCTTTAAGGCCCGTACACACGAACAGATTTTTTCTGATGGGAAATATTGGATGTGAGGTTGTTGGTAGACAATCCGACCGTGTGTATGCTCCATCGGACAATTCTTGTCTGACTTTCCACCAACAAATGTTGGCTATCATGTTTTCAAATTTTCCACCAACAAATGTGTTGTTGGACTTTCCAATCGTGTGTACACAAGTCCATCGGACAAAAGTACTCAGGAAAAAAACACGCTTGCTCTGAAGCAGAAGCAGTCGGTCTTCTAAACTAGCGTTTGTAATGGAGAATGAACATTCGTGACGTGGCAAATTATGAAATCTCCAAATGCAGCGCACAATTCTCTTCTTCTTTAATGGGATAATAATGAAGCTGCTTTGCTGGTGATACTGATGGAGTTGTTGCAAACAAATTTTCAAAGGCTTTTTTCTAGTGATACCAAAGAATATTATTATGCTTCTTTTTTTTTTTTTTTTTTTTTATTTGTGCAAGTTACCACAACACCATTATCCCCTAGTTTTTAACCACTTGCTTACTGGGCACTTAAACCCCCCTCAGTCCCAGACCAATTTTCAGCTTTCAGCGCTGATGCACTTTGAGTGACAATTACGCGGTCATACAACACTGTACCCAAATGAATTTTTTATCATTTTTTTCCCACAAATAGAGCTTTCTTTTGGTGGTATTTAGTTACAGCTCGGAGTTTTATTTTTTGCTAAACAAACAAAAAAAGATGCAAAAAAAAAAAAATCATGTTTTAATAGTTTGTTATAAAATTTTGCAAACGGGTCATTTTTCTCCTTCATTGAAGTGCGCTGATTAGGCGGCACTGATGGGCTGCATTGGTGGGCACTGATGGGCTGCATTGGTGGGCACTGATGGGCTGCATTGGTGGGCACTGATAGGCTGCACTGGTGGGCACTGATAGGCATAGTTAAGGCGGCACTAATAGGCACAGATAAGGCGGCACCGATGGGCACAGATAAGGCGGCACTGATGGGCAAAGATGGGCACAGATAAGATGGCACGGATGGGTGGCACGGATAAGTGGCACGGATGGGTGGCACGGATGGGCACTGATAGGTACCACAGATAGATGGGACTGATGGGCACTGATAGGTGGCACTGATAGGTGGCTCTGATAGGTGGCACTGCTGGGCACTGATGGGCGGCACTGCTGGGCACTGATGGGCGGCACTGCTGGGCACTGATGGGCGGCACTGGGGTGCAGCACCTGAGGCAGATTTTGGGTGGCACTGTGGGTGGCACTGTGGGCACTGCTGGGTGGCACTGTGGGCACTATGGGCACTGCTGGGTGGCACTGACAGGGGGGCACTTACTTTATTTCAGGATGGCACTGCGGGTGGCAGGTGGGCACTGGCAGGGGGCAGGTGTCCTTTTTAATTGCTGGCCGTGATCGGGACTGATGTCCCGAACACGGCCGCCGGCGATCGGCTTTTTTTTTTTCTCCTCGCGCTGTCAGCGCGAGGAGGAATACTAGCCGATTACCGGCTCCGTTTTATCACATGATCAGCTGTCATTGGCTGACAGCTGATCACGTGATAAGGGGTCGGGATCGACCCCTTACACGGATCGGTGATCAGGCGAGTCTCACGGACTCGCCGATCACAGAGCGCGCCGCTCGTAACCGGGACTACGTCAATAGACGTAGTCCCGAAAATGTGGGTCCGCGCTATTGCCGTCATTTTGCAATAGCGCGGATCCCAAGTGGTTAAGAACAAAGATACAACTATGTTGGTGTCCCTTGTTAATTTTACATTGTATTTTTTTTTTTTATGTAACTGCCTACTCCCAAACTGTCATTTTGAAGTAAAACACATAGCCAAGTATTATTCTCCACAATTTTTTTTTATTGTGCATAAAAAATAAAAAAATAGACATGCTATCTGCCAATAGAACTTAACCAAAAAGTGCATTCTATGCATCCAAAAAATATAGAAAATTTACCAAATCAAATGATTGTTCAACCAAAAAAATAATGTCAAAGCAATAACGCCAAGGCCAATAATAAATAACACGTTATCTCCTCTGATTCTGCAAAATGTCTGGTTGGCGAACAGCCATTCAGAAACAAACTGAAAAGCACGAAATGAAAAGCGCTAAATGAAAAACATGAAAAGAAAACTTCTACTAACAAATCAGCAAATGGAGCCCAAACGGTGGCACTAAAGAGCTGGAAAACCACGTAGTACGTCTAGTATGTCACTACATTCGTAATTGTTGGCCAATATTTGTGTGACCGTGTGTAGCAAGACAAGTTTGAGCCACCACCCTTCGGACAAAATTGCACGGTTTTGTTGGCCAACAATCCGATCATGTGTATGAGGCATTAGAATCAACTCAAGACCTTTTACCTTCTTAATTTATGAATAAATAACGATGGCGTAGCCTACACCTGGCCATAAAACAGCTTTGATTCAATTGTCCAATTACTTTTTCCTTGAAAAGGGAGGGGGTGGGGTGGCTATTCTTAGGTGTAATTATAAATCCTTCCCCTGATTTGAATGTACCCTCTAATTAAACCTGATAGTGTTTACTTTCAGCCCATATCAATTATATAACTATAGCTTGAATATGTCTTGGTAAATACCTGAAAAAAACTAAAATTGTGCCTGTGTCCAAATATATATGGACCTAACTGTATATCAGACTTGAGTCCACAATGATCCTGTCTGTGCAGAATCTTGAAGTAACCTGGTAAAAGTAGAAAAAGTATAATGAGAACATAACAAATTGGGTATACAAAACATGAACGTCACTGTTTCTGGGTAAGCCCAAAATTCAAGAGCTCTGCTTTGGAAATGGCCATCCTTATCTCCCACTGTCATTTTGGCCCACTGCCTCTTGGCCTGGTAACTATTTGCAACAAACCTTATCTGGAAAAAACAGAGATCACATTCACCTAGTAGAGGGCCCAAGTTTTTAAAAGACACCTTTTGTGCTTTGAAAGTTAACTAGCAAGGCAAAGTAGCCCTATAAGTTTAAAAATAGCATATCCACCAACGTCCTTTCCAGTTGTGTGCTGGAAGACACCTAGAATACAATAGAGTACTGCATCAATCTATGGACATTTGGCTGAATACAGAGCCCCCATCTCTTTAACCCCCCCCTTTTTTTTTTCTTTAAGAACATGAGTCTTTATCTATCATTTCCAGAACAGAGATCAGTAATCACAGCATCTACATTTCTCATGACAGAAGTCGAGAGCAAGGAGGTGAGACTTTAAATGAAGTGCATGTTAGTAATTGAATAGGGTAGTGGGTAGGGATGAGCTTGGTGTTCGAGTCGATCGCGAATACCAAACGTTATGGGCCATTCATGGCCCACAATGCACTGCGTCATTGCAGTGCATTGCTGGCTCATGATTGGCCAAGCATGCACTGTGACCCCGCATGCTTGGCCAATCACAGCGCCGGCAGCGAGGAGAGCCATAATTGGCCACAGGCAGGATGCCTATGGCCAATTATAGCTCAGGGGGTTTAGTACACGCCCCACACTATATAAGGCCGCCAGCACAGCGGCCTTGTGTAGTGTGGTCCGGCGTGCATGGAGAGAAGGATAGGCAGGGACAGTGTGTTCTTTTCTCGGGCATCTGCAGGATATTTTGTCAGCTCTGCAGGGGCAGGCCGAGAGGTGGTTGACGCCACACCAGATTAAGCCAGGAATGGTGGTTTGTGGCAATGGCACCAACCTCCTCTCCACCCTCCAACAGGGACAAATGACCCATGTACCCTGTGTGGCTCATGTCCTTAACCTGGTGGTGCAGCGGTTCTTGGGCAGGTACCCAGGCTTACAGGATGTCCTGAGGCAGGTCAGGAAAGTCTGTGTGCATTTCCGCTGATCATTTAATGCCTGTGCTCGGCTGGCTGAGCTCCAAAAGGAGTTGAACCTGCCCAAGAACCACCTTATATGTGACATGCCCACCAGGTGGAACTCAACGTTGGCCATGCTGCAGCGGCTGCACATGCAGCAGAGGGCCATCAATGAGTACCTGTGGGACTACGGCACCAGGACAGGGTCAGGGGAGCTCGTTTTTTTTCACCACGCCAGTGGGGCATGATCAGGGATGCATGCACTGTCCTGTCACCATTTGAGGAGGCCACAAGGATGGTGAGCAGTGACAGTGCATGCATCAGTGACACTGTACCTCTTGTCCACCTCTTGGAGCACACGCTGCGTGGAATAATAGACAGGGCACTTGAGGCAGAAAAGAGGCAGGAAGAGGAGGACTTCCTTGCCTCTCAAGGTCCCCTTTATCCAGACAGTGTTCCTACTGTCCCACCCATCACACAGGAAGAGGAGGAGGAGGAGGCTTGTGTCAGCATGGAGGTGGAGCCTGGCACTCAGCAGCAGCAGCAGCAGCAGCAGCATCAGACTTTTAGGGATGATTTACAGTCCCAAGAAACCTGTGGACTTGTACGTGGCTGGGAGGAGGTGGCTGCGGATCATGTTGTGCTTAGTGACCCAGAGGACTCCTGACTGAATGCCTCAGCTAACCTATGCTGCATGGCCTCCCTGATCCTGCAAAGCCTGCGGAAGGATCCTCGTATTCTTCGGATCATAGAGAGGGACCATTACTGGCTGGACACTCTCCTTGATCCACGGTACAAGGGTAAGGTTGCGGACCTTATCGAGGGAGCAGAGGATGATACATCTCTGGGAGGCCTTGCAGAATGGTCTGTGCAACGCGTTCCCAGAGACTGGTAGGTTACAAACTCCTGGTCCTGGACAACGTGTTGTTGAGGCTTCGGTCAGTCACAGAAGGAGTGGTGGAGAAGGTGGCCATCTAACCGATGCGACAATTTTTTAGTCCGCAGCGCCAAGGTATGATCGGTTCCAGCAACCATCGCCAGCGTCTGATTTACATGGTGCAGGAATACTTAGGGGCAAGGTCAGACTTGGACACCTTTCCCACCGAAAATCCTCTGGCTTACTGGGTCTTGAGGATGGATCACTGGCCAGAGCTTGCACAGTATGCAAATTGGGCTACTGTCCTGTCCTGCATCCAGCGTTCTTTCGGGAACGCACCTTCAGTGCTGCTGGAGGCTTTGTAACCGATCACAGGGTGCACCTGTCCACCGACTCGGTTGATCGACTGACCTTCATAAAGATGAATCAGTCTTAGATCACCGCCAGCTACCAAGCACCTGAAGCTGATGTAAACGAAATTTTTTTTTTAAATGTCACATCCCTTCAAGACTGCCTATGCTGATGCTGAGTGATTGTCCTGTTATGGTGACTGACTATCCTCTTCCTCCTCAATGATCCTGCTGATAGCTTGGAAGAATATTTTTGGTTCTGGGTGACGCCAACAGCCCAATTTTTCAGCCTCTGTTTAATAGGGGCATGTAATACAATTTTTGATGCAATGCTTTGCAGCAGGGCTCATTCCTGCACTCCAACTAGAGTATCTGGGAGAGGTTGCAGTGTCGGGGCACCAGCAAGCAGTGCCTAAGGCCCAATTTTTCAGCCCCTGTTTAACAGGGGCATGTAATTACAATTCTTGATATATTTCACAGCAGGGCCCGTTTCTGTGCCCAACGAGAGTAACTGTGAGGACTTATAGTGTTGTAGCACCACCACCACAACCACCAAAGGCCCAATTTTTCTACCACTGTTCAACAATGGCATGTAATTACAATTCTTGATATAATCATTCACAGCAGGGCGCTCCAGCACCCACCAAGTCACTTTGAGGGCTTACAGTGTTGTGGCAACACCAACACCTTAGGTCCTCATTTCTGCAGAGCATATAAGGCAGGCCCCTACTTTCAAACATCCAACTTACCAATGTCTCCTACATGCATACGGAAGGAGACAACAGGAAGTGAGATGAAAAAAGACGGACAGCCAAAAAAATTATACAGGGGTGATAACCCTTCCCTATGTTTTCCAAAAAGCTTAAAAATAGATTTTTTGACTGGAGCTACACTTTAAAAATGTACCAGTTCAAAATTACAAACAGATTCTACTTAACACAACAAACCTACACAGTCCCTGTCTTGTTTGCACCGCCGGTGTACTGCTGAGTATATAGGGCCTGGGGGCCCTTACGCCTTTCCTTTTTTTAATTTAGGTACGGGTTCCCCTTAATATCCGTACAAGACCCAAAGGGGCTGGTAATGGGCATTTTTTTCTCAATGATTTTCATCCGTATTGCTGGAACCAGACATGACATTAAGCAGTTTTAAATGACTTTTTTTCCATTACATGTCATTTTGTGCAGGGACTGTTCTAAACACAGGAAACACATGCCACTTCACAGGCATACTATAGACGCCCCCCTCCCCGCCCCCCCAGGCTCGATATTTAAAGGAATATTTCACCTTTTTTTTTTTTTCACTTTATTCGTCGTTAAAATCAGTGCTCCCGAAAAAACGTCAGTTTGCCATTGACCCATGTCCCCTGGGGCAGGAGTCGTTTCCCCAAACCATTTTTAGGACAATATCTTGCTTATTAGCCATTAAAATGAGCACTTTTTATTTTGAACGTTCCAGTCCCATAGACTTCAATGGGGTTCTAAAGTTTGCACAAATTTTCGGTCCGTTCGAAATTTGTGGTGAGAACAGAACCGGGGGGTGTTCGGCTCATCCCTAGTGGTGGGTATTATTCCATAAACACAAATTTACATATGTTTAATAACCATATACATAGAAACGCACACCTGCGTATTATCAGTTACCACTGTTTTAGAAATTGACAATAACAATTAACCACCTCAATACAGTGCACTTACACCCCCTTCCTGCCTAGACCAATTTTCAGCATTCAGCACTCTCACAGTTTGAATGACAATTACTCAGTCATGCAACACTGTACCCATATGAAACTTTTGGGTCCTTTTCTCACACAAATAGAGCTTTCTTTGGGTTGTATTTAACCACTTGCCGCCCGCCCTATAGGGAATTGACGGTGGCAAATTGGTTGCATAATCCTGACCGGACGTCATATGACGTGATCAGGATTATGAGCTGCTGCGCGCCCCCGGGGGCGCGCATCGCGGCGATCGTTGTTGCAGGGTGTCAGTCTGACACCCGGCAACTACGATCTCGGTAAAGAGTCTCCGACGGAGACTCTTTACCACGTGATCAGCCGTGTCCAATCACGGCTGATCACAGTGTAAATGGGAAGAGCCGGTGATCGGCTTTTCCTCACTCGTGTCTGTCAGACGCGAGTAGAGGAGAGCCGATCGGCTGCTCCTCTGACAGGGGGGGTCTGTGCTGATCGATTATCAGCACAGCCCCCCCGAGGATGCCCACACTGGACCACCAGGGACGCCACCAGACCACCAGGGATGCCCAGAAAAAGCTAATCCTCCCTAGACCACCAGGGATGCCAGTCAGCACAATGGATGCCAATCAGTGCCCCTAATGGATGCCAATCAGTGCCCACAATGGGCATCACTGATTGGCATGCATTATTGTTTGGCACTGATTGGCATCCATTAGTACAGTATAACACCAATGCCGCCTATGAGTGCCCACCTGTGCCGCCTATCAGTGCCCACCTGTGCCACCTATCAGTGCCCACCTGTGCCGCCTATCAGTGCCCACCCATGCCCATCTGTGCCGCCTATCCATGCCCATCTGTGCCGCCTATCCATGCCCATCTGTGCCGCCCATCCATGCCAATCCGTGCCAGCCATCAGTGCCAATTTGTGCCACCTATCAGTGTCCATCCGTGTCGCCCATCCGTGTCGCCCATCCGTGTCGCCCATCCGTGTCGCCCATCAGTGCCACATATCAGTGTCCATCAATGCCACCTCATCAGTGCCACTTCATTGGTGCCACATCATTGGTGCCCATCAGTGTAGCCCCATCAGTGCCCATCAGTGAAGGAGAAAACGTACTTATTTACAAAGTTTTGAAACTGAAACAAAAAAAAACATTTTTTTTTTCAAAATTTTCGGTATTTTTTTATTTGTTTAGCAAAAAATAAAAACCGCAGAGGTGATCAAATACCACCAAAAGAAAGCTCTATTTGTGGGAAAAAAATGATAAAAATTTCATTTGGGTACAGTGGTAGCATGACCGCGCAATTGTCATTCAAAGTGCGACAGCGCTGAAAGCTCAAAATTGGTCTGGGCAGGAAGGTGTTTAAGTGGCCTGTATTGAAGTGGTTAATCACTAGTGGGCTTTTTATTTTTTGTGCTATAAATAAAAAAGACCGTACATTTTGTGAAATAAAATGCCTCTTTGTTTCTGTCATAAAATTTTGCTAATTATTAATTTTTCTTCATAAATTTTGGCCAAAATTTATACTGCTACATATCTTTGGTAAAACTAACCCAAATTAGTGTATATTATTTGGTCTTTGTGAAAGTTATAGAGTCTACAAACTATGGTGCCAATCTCTGAAAATTGATCACATCTGATCAGGCCTTCAATACATCAGGTGTATCTCATTTCTTGAGACACTAACAAGTCAGGAAAGTACAAATACCCCCCATTTTTTCCCACAATTCTTTGCAAAAATTACGATTTTTATTTTTTTTGTTTTACAAAGTTGTCATATTAATCAGGTTATTTCTCACACACAGCATATGCATACAACAAATTACACCCCAAAATACATTCTGCTACTCTTCCCGAGTATGACAACATCACATGTGTGAGACTTTTACACAGCCTGGCCACATAGAAAGGACCAAAATTGAAGTAGCACCTTCAGGCGTTCTACAAGCATAAATGACACCAAAGATCCCTGTATGCAGGAGGCCTGGGACTTCCTTACCTCTACAAATATTACCAAGCGGCTAGGTTGGCCCAACTGTCAATAGTCTACTCTAGATTCAAGAAGCCTGACTGGGTCCAAATAGAAAAACAAGCTGTCCCTAACTTTACTTTAGATTTTTTGCTTTGGACCCCATCGAAAAATAGACCCCCGATCCTCGCCCCTAACCCATCTCACTCCTTTGCCCTCTGGGACTCCCTACGTTCGTCACCGACACTGGTATAAGCCTATAAACCCCCTGACTCATATATGCAATAACCCAAATTTCCCCCCCGGGGAAAAACATCTTAGCCTTCAAATGGTCGGTGGGATAAAGGACTCTATAGGTTAGGACATTTTTTTACAGCTGCTGGCCCTCTCACCCTAAAGCACTGTACCAAAAATCTTGATCTCCCCCACTCGGAACAATATAGGTTTCACCAAATATCCCACTTCCCTATGTAAAGATAACCTCCTCCCTCCGAAATTCACGGATTATGAATTGTGGTGTGGTCAGGCCATGGACCTGAGGGGGGGGGGCGATCTCGGTAATCTATTAGTTTCTTACCCCTCCTACTTTTAAAACATCCTTCATGGAGGCCTGGGATTCTGATCTTCAATTCCATTGGAACCTGGAGAAATGGCAATCAGCATGTACTAAATCTTTCAAGGGCATCCTTAACACCACTCTAATGGAAGCCCGCCTTAAAGTGATCTCCAGATGGTACTATACACCTTCCAGACTGGCCTCAATGTTCCCTACTGTCAGCCCTCTATGCTTCAGGGGTTTCCAACTTATAGGCACAATGCCACATATTTGGTGGGAGTGCCCAAAAATGTTTACTTTCTGGAAAAAAGTTTTCAAGATAATTGATAAGTTAGTGGGCTCCCAAATTCCCAGGACTTCTATGGTGGCCCTCCTAAATGACTCGATCCCACGAATCTCCAAACCCTCCGGTAAATTAGCACATTTTGTGCTCTTAGGGGCTAAACTCACAATTGCCAGGGCCTGGAAAAAGCCTGGTGTCTCTCTTTCAATGGCAAAAAGGTAAATATGTTGGATAATGTCTCAGGAAAAGCTCTCCAGCCTGGTACAAGATACGACCAACAAATTTGAAGCTACTTGGGATCCGTAGGCTCGACTGGTGGGCATACCCTTCGGTCCCTCCACGATGTCCACATAAAATCCTTTCCGAACAAGTAGTGGTGCTCCTATTCTCTTCTCTCTCTGCTTCCCTCCTTTGTCCTTCTCTTCCTCTCTAGCTTTTCTTCCTTCCTTTCTTTCTCCTTTCATTAGTCCATCTTGGACTTGGTTTTCATCACTTATATCTCAATGTTTAAGTTGATCTAGAGGTGAACTTGACCAATTCAGGCACTAATGGACAACCCTATAGTTCTTAGCTCTGTTCCAAATGCCTGGATGTTTTCCCATTTCTCATATTTAGAGGGAAAGTTCATTGTCGGTGAAGACCGGGACTCGCCCCCTTCGGCACAGTGTAATCCCTTGAGGGATGTTGGGGGGGTGTGGGCACTGAAACCAACCTTTTATGTACCTTACCCTACAATTGGCCTGTTGCTTAGAACGGGCTGGGATTGAAGACCCCAGCAATCGTCAGCTCTTTACCTATAATGGTCCTGTACATGTTTCACCTCAATTGTTACTCTACTGTTGATTTATATGTGAGATAACATTCCTGTTGTGTGTTTCTCTTTCAAAATAAATTTTTTTTGAAATAAAAGGTTGTGTATGTAGCGCTGGTATTTTTCCCTGCTAGTGTTAATGAAATGTTAATCTACGTGCAGTGTTATAGTTTATTCATCTAGTTGCCTAAATGTGAAATGGACTTCAATAACTTTCTGTTCCAAGAGTATTAGAAATATAACAGGAAGTGACTGTTTACATTTTACAATGACCTACTTACCCAGAATGCCAAGTGACCTACCCAGGAACACTTAGTACTGAACTGCATGCTGGGTAGGCTATAAAAGGACATGCACAGCCATTTTCTTTCTCTTCTGGACGCGTGGCCTGCCTACAAGGACCTGTGAGGAGGTATCCAGAGGGTGCGGCCTACACCAACTGCAGAGTAGAACAGCCAGTGACTCTGTTTCACACCTGTGTGCTGGAAAGGCTGTGTGATCGGATCGGAAAGGATCCAGAGACATCCTTTAACATGATTGTTAAAATTGAGGGCCCTGATCAACCACCTCAGCGTCAGTACAAAATTCTGCCTGAATCTATCCCATACATAGAGAGCACCGTGAGGAATTTGTTGGCACAAAATGTAATGAATGCCAATCTAAAACGAATGCAGCCCTCTTGGCCAGTGAAGGAGGAGGTGTCAGGTCTGCCAGGAAATTCCAACTGCCTCTCCAGCTTCCTGACCAGTAGTCTTGTTATCCCAGTATCAGGTGGAGAGATGGTTGAGATCCTGCAGCCAGAATAAAGGGACTGCAATAGATGGCGCAAACAGCCTAACAGGGAACCACCAATAAATAACATACAGTTAGTAGAGGAAGACAGGAACCTGGTGGGTGAAAGGACAATCCAAGACAGCGGACCAAGGCAGAAGTACATGGGGGTCAACCAAAAGACAGTGTCGGAAACAGGCAGGGTCGGCAACAAGATCAGCATAAATCCATAGGGTAATCCAGGAATCAGTCAGGAACAAGCAAATTCAGCAACCAGAAGATCAGCGTAAATCCAAGGGGTAATCCAATAATCAGACTCAGGCACAAGCAAAGTCAGCAACCAGCAACAAATAGCATCCACCAAACTAGTACAAATAGGAACCTATACTAGGGCAAGGACAGGAAGGGCAAGTGAGGATTTATAGGGTCACTGATTAGATGACTACCAACAGCTGGTCCCAGGGTGGAGCCAACACTAAACTCATGGAGTAGAACCAGAGATTCTAACAAAAAGCAAGTTCTGGTTGGCCAGGGGTCAAGTCCTGGGGAAAAAAGTGTGGGAACTCCTACCCAAGATCCACTCCCCCACCAAAAAAAATAAAAAATAGGACATCGGGGCACATCAGGGCATGGGGCACATCAGGCCACATGGCACATCAGGGCACGGGGCACATGACACATTGGGGCACATTATGGCACATCAGGGCACATAGCACATAAGGGCATGGGGCACATCAGGCCACATGGCACATCAGGCCACATGGCACATCAGGGCATGGGGCACATAGCACATCAGGGCAAATTATGGCACATTATGGGACACATAGCACATCAGAGCACAGGGCACATAGCACATCAGGGCATGGGGCACATCAGGGCACATTATGGGGCACATAGCACATAAGGGCATGGGGCACATCAGGGCATGGGGCACATCAGGCCACATGGCACATCAGGGCATGGGGCACATAGCACATCAAGGCATGGGGCATATCGGGGCACATCAGGGCTCGGGGCACATCAGGACACATTGGGGCACATAGCACATCAGGGCACGGGCCACATAGCACATCGGGGGACATTATGGGGCACATAGCACATCAGGGCACGGGGCACATAGCACATCAGGGCAGGGGGCACATTACAGGGCACATCAGGGGATCTTACTAGCCAGCATGCAGAGTAGCGCAGGAAGCGCCTGTCTGTAATAAGTTCTCTCTCTCTCATGTCACGCAGCGCTGTTCGCTCCCCGCCGGACCCTCCTCTCTTCTCGTCTATCCCCATTTGCTTGTGACATCATCTGGGATAGACGAGAAGAGAGGAGGGGCCACTGGGGAGCGAACAGCGCTGCGTGACATGAGAGAAAATTTACTACAGACAGGTGCTTCCTGCGCTACTCTGCATGCATCTCAACATTCGGCTCGGGCGGCTCTAGTCCTGCAAAGGGAATGGTGTTCCTGCTGTGAAAAAAGTGCAGGGACGCCATTCCCATGCGTTCCCACAGGACTCGAGCCCTGCTGGTGGCTCAGGCAATAGGAACCTATCTGCAAACACCAGGTCCCAAGATCAAATCCTGGACACGGAGTGATAGGGAGAATGAAGGCCCACTGTAGATTTCCGTGCGCTAAACAGATGCACCCCATCTATTACAAATGTAGTTGCTAAGATGCCATACATGATGACAGCACTGAAACCTTCAGCAAAGGTGTACTCAATTGAAGTATCAAATGGCTATTTTTCAATTCCTGTACATGAGGATAGCCAATACAAACTGGCCTTTACGTTTCAGGGGAAACCGTATGCATTCTGTCAATTAGCTCAGAGGTTCAAAGCCTACATATGTCCACATCTGTATGGTGGACATTCTGAAGACATTTTATGCATACTGAATGCATTATTCAGTATGTGGATGACATCTTGCATCAAACTGAGACAAAAGAGCAGCATTATGCTCTGCTGGAGGAGCTCCTGACACTAATGCAGGTCTGAAATTAAACCCCAAAAAGGCACAATTGATGAAGGATTCAGTATGTGTCTTGGGTGTGATAGTTTCACAGTGGAAAGGACTACAGACCCAAACAATTGTGAAACTATCAGGAAATTACCAAGACCAGGCACTAAAACTGCGCTAAGACAATTCCTGGGGATTGTCAGTTTCTGCAGGGACTTCATTGAAGGCTTTGCGGAAAAGGCAAGACCCCTGTATGATTTTCTCAAAGTAGACAAGAAGGAAACAGACCCTTTAGACTGGTTGGGAGAGCATGAGCAAGCTTTCACCAATCTAAAGGTGAGTCTGATGCAGGCCCCGGCCTTGAGCAATCCGCCAATTTGCCCTTTGCACTACAAGTGTATGCCTCTGCAGTAACGGTAGTGTTGCTGCAAGAGAGCCAGGGCAAATGGATACCTGTTGGAGACTGGTCCAGGGTACTAAGCCCGGTAGAGAGGGGATTACATGAATGTGTCAGAAACCTTTTGGCAGGACACTGGGTGGTTCTTGCCACAGAGCATGTTGTGATATTTGGCAAAATCATTCTGCAGACACCCCACTCTTCGATTAAAATGCTTTTGGAACGTACCCTCAGTGGAATATCCTCCCACAATGCTACCTACACTCTCCCACAATTGATGCAGTATGAGGGGGAGCAGCATGACTTTGGGGAGATAGATTGGACCAGAACACAGGAGGTGCTCAGGTTAGCAACAGGTAATGAAGACTTTAAAATCTGGGTGGATGGATCAAGATGCTGGGATGGAGGAAGTTTTCACACAGGGTATGCCCTGTGATGCCCCCAGACCAATGAGAAAATCATGACCAAATGCCCTCGAAGCTGAACCGGAGGCAGTAAGAGAGGCCATCACACATTTCAGTTCAAGTCCCATAACCATAATCACTGACAGCGCCTATGTAACAAGATCTTTGACTGAATACATGCCTTTGTGGCAGTCAAGGCGCTTCAGCGATGCCTCTGGGAAAGACTTGGTACATAGTTCGGTGCTAAGAGATGTATGGGAAAGAGCGAGTTTGGAACCTCAGAGAGTGGCTATCATTAAGGTGAAAGCTCACCAAAGAGGTGGAGAGGAGGTTACCATGGGCAACAACAAGGCAGATGAGCTGGCAAAGGAGGCGGCCCTGATAGGAGTCAAGTGGACACCGTATGATGCTGAAGGGAGGCAGGCCTGGGAGGAACATAATTTTGAGGAGCAGGAGGTGAAAGCAGGTTCTCATTAACTCTTGCCAGTGCTAAGGACACCTACCCCATGTTTAGCAGATGAACAAAATAAGGATGAGGCCTGGAGCTCAATCAAAAAGCAGCTTAGAGTAAAAGCGACATATGCTCCCCAAAATTATGTATTACAAGACAATCTACTGTTAAGGGAGACTTCAGAAGGACAAAGGTTTGTAGTGCTTTCCCAGCATCAAAAGAATTTAACGCATGAAAATCACAGGTTAACAGTCCACATGGGTGTTTAGGGTACCTTGAAATTTGTGCAAGCTAGATACTGGTGGGAGACAATGGGTAACACAGTCTCACAGTGCAGGAATGTTTGATCTGTTCACAAATAAACCCTAGGCCAAAGGGACAGAAACCACTATTAGCAAGGTTACCAGAAGCTAATGAACCCTGGGAAAACCTGCAGATTGACTTTGTTGGTCCATTACCAAGTGCTCCTGGAGGATACAGATATCTGCTGGTAGTTGTGGATGTCTTTTCAAAGTGGGTGGAGGCTCTACTTCTGAGAAAGGACTCTGCTACTGCCACAGCTAGAGCTTTGTGGACTGAAGTATATTCAAGATGGGGATTCTCCAAAGTTCTGGAATCAGATAGGGGGACTCACTTTACCGGCAGGGTCATGAAAAATATTTGTGTACTGCTGGGAGTAAAACAGAGATTCCATGTACCATACCATCCACAATCTGTGGGGATGGTTGAGAGAATGAATCAAACGCTGAAAGAGAGGCTTAAGAAGATGGTACAGCAATTAGGAAAGAACTGGCTGATCCATCTGCGTTCAATCCTGATGGCCGTACAAGGGTCTGCAGCAAAAGGTACATCAACCCAATATCAGTTAATGACTGGGAGAATGATGAACCTCAGCCATCCAGCAGACCCCATACTTAGTACCCCCATGAAAGGGTGAGTGCTGAAAGGGACACATTTCTGTTACAGCTGCAAGAACAGGTACAGGGGTATTTGAAATTTGCTGCAAATAACATGGCACCTAAAGAGAAGGAGCAGCCGGAAAGGCCTCCCATTAGCTTTAAGATTGGAGACAGGGTTATTTTGAAGAACTTTGTTTCAAAAACTTCATGGGGTCCAAACTGGACCGGACCTTTCACAGTCACCATGACCCTTGGCGATCAGGTGGTCAAAGTGAAGTGGCTCATTGACAATAAGGGTGCAAAAGGCATGAAAAAAAGGGCGATAGAGAAGTGGGTTTATGCCAATCAAAGCAAAAGGTACTGCTGATAACAATTGATTCCACTCTTGTTCTTGTTTTTACAGAGTTCTGATGGAGCAAAGACTGGCAAAGTCTCTGGAGAATGGATGGAAGGATCATAATTGTCATGTTGGCGATCTATCTGAGCCATGTAACATCCAAAATCCTGAAGAAAACTATGCATCCACCTCTGTTGTGTCATCAATATTGGACTTGTTAGGCCAGAAGGGGAGGCAAGGGGGAGTTGAAAGAAGGAGAAAGGTTCGGAATATATCAGAGAGCCCTAAATTACTAGAGACTTACCAATGGGGTCACCATGGCAATTTGCGATACAACGTTTATTTTGCTTTTGGACGATTTAATCCTAACTCAACATCTCGAGGACTTGCGTATAAACAAGACTTGCAAAATATCATACCGGAATCCCTCCAGACATTTGTGGATGCAACTATATATATATATATGAATGAAACAGGTTAGGGAAAATTCCACTCTATCCAAACCTTTGGAAGCAAGGGACGTAGGATATGGGTTTTTTGGTGAGGAATTAAAAGAAGGGAAATATGTTTTTGTGTGTGGCATATATTGGCATAACCAAATTGATATGATGCAGATGCCCAAGAGGCTGACACTTAGGCATAGTAAGGTTGTCTGCTGTGGCTCAAGATTGTATCCACCATTTTAAGAGGTTGGTAGATAGTGCCAGGGCAAAAATATGTCATGGGCTCTGGCGTGCATTATTAGCCAACAGCAAACAGATTATAGTTTCATAGTTTCATAGTTAGTTAGGTTGAATAAAGACACCAGTCCATCCAGTTCAACCTGAGTGAGTGTCTACAATTGTCCCTATCCCTGTACATTGCACACTCACATCAGTCCCTACCCTCAAGGAGCCCACAATCCAAGGTCCCTGTTCATATACTAGGGCCAATTTTGGACAGAAGCCAATTAACCTACCTGCATGTCTTTGGAGTGTGGGAGGAAACCGGAGTACCCAGAGGAAACCCACGCAGGCACAGGGAGAACATGCAAACTCCAGGCAGGTAGTGTCGTGGTTGGGATTTGAACCAGCGACCCTTCTTACTGCTAGGTGAGAGTGCTAACCACTACACCACTGTGCTGCCCAAAAAGTTTATACAGTCTCTGTATGTGGGCCAGTGGCTTTATGAGTTAGCATCACAGCTCAGTAAGATTTTGCCAAAACACATCTCTTATGCGGCGTACACACGATCAAGCAATCCGGTGGAAAAGTCCGGCAAACTCAAGTCCGCCAAACAATCCCCCCGTGTGTAGCCTCCGGCATACTTTTTTGACCCGAAAGTACGGCGGACTTAGAATGCCGTGTTGCACATCAATCTGCCCGCCGTACTCGCATTTCGGCGGACAATCCGGCCGTGTGTGTGCCAGTCCACCGTACTTTTGAAATGAGCGGACTTTTCCCACCCGGAGAAAAGACCGCTCATTTCGAGCGGGTCTCCAGGTAGGCGGGGCCCGCGAAGGAGACGTCGCTGGCCCCGCCGCCTGGTATGGACTTAAAGGGGAACCCCAACGCCAAAAAAAATCGGCGTGGGGGTCCCCCAAAGTCCACAACAGACCCTTGTCCGAGCACGCTACCCGGCCGGCCAGGAAAGGAGGGGCGAGCGAGCGCCCCCCCTCCTGAGCCGTACCAGGCCGCGTGCCCTCAACATGGGGGGGTGCCTTGGGGAAGGGGGGCCGCGCGGCCCCCCCCACCCCCAAAGCACCTTGTCCCCATGTTGATGAGGACAAGGGCCTCTTCCCGACAACCCTGGCCGTTGGTTGTCGGGGTCTGCGGGTGGGGGGCTTATCAGAATCCGGGAGCCCCCTTTAATAAGGGGGCCCCCGGATACCGGCCCCCCACCCTATGTGAATGAGTATGGGGTACAATGTACCCCTACCCATTCACCTGTAAAATAAAGTACAAAAAAAACACAACACACGAGATAAAATACTTTATTGCACAGCTCCGGGGGTCTTCCGTCTTCGGGGGTCTTCTCGCCGGACTCCTCCGCTATCTTCTTGTAGCTCTTTTGCTAGCGGAGGAGCCCGGCTTTCTTCCTCGCCGCCGGCCTCTTCTCCCGACTTCGGGGGTCTTGTCCCCCTCTTCGGTTCTTATAGCCACCGCACCGCACCTTCTTATAGCTCTTTTACAGGCGGTGGCCCGGTCTTCTGTCGCCGCGGCCTTCCGTTCTTCTTCTTCTTCTTCTTCTCCTTCTTCTCCTGGAGATGTTGACTCGACGCTCTCTCCGGCCACAATGCCAGGGACGCGCTGCGCGGCCACTTATATAGGGACAAGGGGCGGTGTCACATGGGTTGGTGTCACATGGTGACCCCGCCCCCTTACGATGTCACAGTCCCCATGTGACATCAACCCATGTGACCAACCCATGTGACATAAAGCCATGTGACACCGCCCCTTTTCCCTATATAAGTGGCAGCGCAGGGCGTCCTGGCATTGCGGCCGGAGAGAGCGTCGAGTCAACATCTCCAGGAGAAGAAGGAGAAGAAGAAGAACGGAAGGCGGCGACGACAGAAGGCGCGGTGGCCCGGCAGAAGAACCGAAGAGGGGGACTAGACCCCCGAAGTCGGGAGAAGAGGCCGGCGGCGAGGAAGAAAGCCGGGCTCCTCCGCTAGCAAAAGAGCTACAAGAAGATAGCGGAGGAGTCTGGCGAGAAGACCCCCGAAGACGGAAGACCCCCGGAGCTGTGCAATAAAGTATTTTATCTTGTGTGTTGTGTTTTTTTTTGTACTTTTATTTTACAGGTGAATGGGTAGGGGTACATTGTACCCCATACTCATTCACATAGGGTGGGGGGCCGGTATCCGGGGGCCCCCTTATTAAAGGGGGCTCCCGGGTTCCGATAAGCCCCCCGCCCGCAGACCCCGACAACCAACGGCCAGGGTTGTCGGGAAGAGGCCCTTGTCCTCATCAACATGGGGACAAGGTGCTTTGGGGTGGGGGGGCCGCGCGGCCCCCCCTTCCCCAAGGCACCCCCCATGTTGAGGGCACGCGGCCTGGTACGGCTCAGGAGGGGGGGCGCTCGCTCGCCCCCCTTTCCTGGCCGGCCGGGTAGCGTGCTCGGACAAGGGTCTGTTGTGGACTTGGGGGGTACCCCCACGCCGATTTTTTTCGCGTTGGGGGTTCCCCTTTAAGTCCATACCAGGCGGCGGGGCCAGCGACGTCTCCTTCGCGGGCCCCGCCTACCTGGAGACGCGCTCGAAATGAGCAGACTTTCCTCCGCGTGTGTGGGCGAGTCCGTTCATTTAGAAAGTACGGCGGACTTAGTACGCTGTATTAGTCCGCTGAAAAAGTGCCGTGTGTGGGCAAGTAGCCCGTTCGGAAATTCCGACGGACAGTCTGGCGGACGTCCGCCAGACTAAGTACGTCGGACAGACGGCTACGTGTGTACACGGCTTTACACTAATCCAAAGTGGTGGTTGAATGCCTGCATGGGCTGTGCTAGTTTGGATTATGAGAGATGTTATGCTTCCTCATTGATCCCTTATACAGAAGTGCAGACTCAGTCTGTGTATTCAGTGGTATCAATGGGCTTGCTGACTGGGGATTATACCTTGTTTCATCTTTGGCTAAATTACCCACATGTGATCAGAGAGGATGGAAGCTGGAGACAGGTTGATATTTCCCTCTGTCGAAGGCATGACCATGACGTCCTTTGTATGCCATAGTGGTGAACGAGAAATGTTGGGAAGATGCCTCACTTTGTGTTCTGGATGGGGAGATTGGCGTATTATGTATGTATTATTTGGGACATAGGAGAGTTTGTTTCTTTGTCCTAAAGGATACCAATGTAACGTTAGTCATGGAACTAGGATGTTCTGTGAACCTAACAATAGCTAGAGGAGCATGGTGTACCCTTGGCGGTGTCTCTGAGATCAAGACACAGGAGTGGAATGATGTGGTAAGGCATATTGCCAATCTGTTTGTGGATGTCAACTATAACCGCCCTGGTAGTCTGAGAGCCCTGAACCTTGGTATGGGAAGGAAGATACAGGAATGGTTAACAGATTGGGATATAGATGATAGCCTTATGAGGATGCTGCAGCAAGAGAGAACCAATGCTACTATTGCCATTTACCATGATCAGAAAAAAATAAAGGAGGTAGAGCATCAACTAGAAAATTATGCTGGAAAATATTGGTGGGAGGTAATATTCAGACATTCCAGTAAGCCCAACAGTATTTTGAATTATTTTATACATCCCGTTGTAGTATTACTCATTATTGCTGCAGTTTCGTCATTAGTTCAAGTTGTTATGTGTTGTTTGACTCAAAAGTTACATAGATAAATGTGAGACATTCCTATATAAGTTGAGGGACGAATTGACGGTAAGGTCTCTTCGTACAAGTTAGAGGCTTTGCTGCCAATTCAGAGCCCTGAAATACTGCCATTGTGAGCAAGCCTGCCTAATCTCGACCTGTATTTACAGTAAAGGGTTATAGTAGGTTGGGAGCAGAATGTGTAATTTGATGGGTCACATATATATGCATATATTATGATAATGGGTTGATTTATGTTATTGTATAGTGTGATATATTTGTATTTTAAGTTAGTAATATGGGTGAGTAAGGCCCTCCTCGAGACTCTGTATCTTGAAAGATGGTTAATATGTTGCTCTGAGTGTGCGCTGGTGAATGGTGAGTGAATTGACACCCCTTGCCTATAGTGCACCCCGTCTTGAAGAAACCAGAAAGGAGAAGACACAGAATGGTGACATGGAACCTGTCGGTGAAGAATAATGGTGGTGTGTCACTCAGTGGCAAAGAAGCACATGTTGGGAAGCACAACACGTTAAGATAGTTATGGACTGTTCCATAGGAATCAGTTCTGAAATATATTTTGCGAAGCGCAACATGTTAAGACAAGTATGGAACATAGGATGCCGTGTCTGAAGAAGGGGGATTTGGGTGCAAATTGGAAGGCAGCATGTTAGTTCATAAATTCAAGAGGTGTTTGAAATATGAACTGTGGCTACACCAAGCTTTCGCCTTCTTGGGGGCTGTCTGGAATGTAACGAGTTGCACGTCACAGCTTTATAGCATATTGGATTATTCATCTGAGAGAAGCAAGGCTGAAACAAAAGCTTGGCTCTGGACCATTTGATGTAATGACACTATGGAAGCAAACTTCAAAGAAGGTCATTGCGGCCAGGATAATTGATGAAGGTGGGTTACAAAGATCAAAGGATCAAAGGCATTGAAAACTGACCCAGGATACATAGACATGATACATGGACAATGCTGCCCTTGGAGGCCAATACAGCAGAACAGACATTAATATAATATATTGAGGAAGATTGCCCTGTAAACACGTTGATCCATCAAAGGTCTACATGGGTCGGCAATGGGGTTGGGTCTGGATGGTGTATGATTGAAGTATAAAAAGGGCTTCCATATCTATAGGACAGCTTTGCGATAAGTATATTTGATATTTCTTGTTGTTATATGCTTTGTAATATCTTTCTTTAGTATTTTCATGTTAGTGTTTTCCTATTTTCTTGGGAAATAAATAAGACGTTGTTACTAAGCAGTGTATTTATTTTCATAGCTAACCTTATATTATTGTGCTGTGTGCTTATCAACAGTAACTATAAGTGTTTTAATAGACTAGCTAACTATAGGAATAAACAAATGAATACATACATGGAATAAATAGAGGGCATCCGTCGTAATCACCTTTGGATAACATTTAGTTACAAATTTATTCCAATTGCAGCATTTATTTCAACTTAGGAAGACACAATATTGCAGTATTATATTACTGGGCAATAGCACAGTATTGCAGCAGAAATGTCTTCTTGGAAATGTCACAGTATTGTAGCAGAATATTACTTGGCAATGGCACAGTATTTAACCACTTTCAGATCGGACCATTTTGCTGGTCAATGACCAGAGGTCTTTTTACAATTTGGCACTGTGCTGCTTTAACTGGTAATTGCGCGGTCATGCAATGTTGTACTCAAACAAAATTTGCGTCCTTTTTTTCCCACAAATAGAGCTTTCTTTTAAAGGTATTTTTTTTTTTTTTTATCAAATTCTGTTTATTACTTTTAAAAGTATTTGACTGACTCTGCGATTTTTATTTTTTGCGATATAAACGTAAAAAGACCGCAAATTTTGAAAAAAAAATGATATTTTCTACTTTTTGTTATTAGAAAAATCCAATAAACTCAATTTTAGTCCTTCATTTAGGCCAAAATGTATTCAGCCACATGTCTTTGGTAAAAAAAAAAGTCAATAACTGTATATTTATTGGTTTGCGCAAAAGTTGTCACATCTACAAGGTACGTTTTCTGGAATTTACGCAGCTTTTAGTTTATGACTGCCTATCTCATTTCTTGAGGTGCTAAAATGGCAGGGCAGTACAAAACCCCCCCAAATGACCCCATTTTGGAAAGTAGACACCCTAAGGAAATTGATAAGAGGCATGTTGAGCCCATTGAATATTTTATTTTTTTGTCTCAAGCGATTGAATAATGACAAAAAAAAATTTTTTTTTTTTTTTTTTACACAAAGTTGTCACTAAATGATATATTGCTCACACATGCCATGGTTATATGTGGAATTGTACCCCAAAATACATTCTGCTGCTTCTCCTGAGTACAGGTATACCACATGTGGTCAACTTTTTGGAAGCCTAGCCGCGTACGGGGCCCCGAAAACCAAGCACCGCCTTCAGGATTTCTAAGGGCATACATTTGTAATTTCACTCCTCACTACCTATCACAGTTTTGAAGGCCATAAAATGCCAAGATGGCACAAAACACCCACAAATGACCCCATTTTAGAAAGTAGACACCCCAAGCTATTTGCTGAGAGGCATGTTGAGTCCATGGAATATTTTATATTTTGCCACAAGTTGCGGGAAAATTACAAACTTTTTTTTTTTTTTCACAAAGTTGTCACTAAATGATATATTGCTCACACATGCTATGGGCATATGTGAAATGACACCCCAAAATAAATTTTGCTGCTTCTCCTGAGTACGGGGATACCACATGTGTGGGATTTTTTGGGAGCCTAGCCGTGTACGGGGCCCGAAAGCCAAGAACCGCCTTCAGGCTTTCTAAGGGCGTAAATTTTTGATTTCACTCCTCACTACCTATTACAGTTTTAAAGGCCATAAAATGCCAAGATGGCACAAAACCCCCCCCAAATGACCCCATTTTAGAAAGTAGACACCCCAAACTATTTACTGAGAGGCATGTTGAGTCCATGGAATATTTTATATTTTGCCACAAGTTGCGGGAAAATTACAAACTTTTATTTTATTTTTTATTTTTTTTTCACAAAGTTGTCACTAAATGATATATTGCTCACACATGCCATGGGCATATGTGAAATGACACCCCAAAATAAATTCTGCTGCTTCTCCTGAGTACGGGGATACCACTTGTGTGGGATTTTTTGGGAGCCATAACCGCGTACGGGGCCCCGAAAACCAAGCACTGCCTTCAGGATTTCTAAGGGTGTAAATTTTTGATTTCACTCCTCACTACCTATCGCAGTTTTGAAGGCCATAAAATGCCAAGATGGCACAAACCCCCCCCCCAAATGACCCCATTTTGGAAAGTAGACACCCCTAAATTTAGGGGCACACTAGTGAGACTCACAGGTAAAACACACCTAGGCTGTCAGCGACTGTATCAAAACGCTACAAAAAAAAATGTTAGCGATCGCAGGGATCAGGCCTGACTCTGCGAACGCTGCAGTTATGTGTGTTGTGTTTTGTAAGTGACAGTGATCGATCGATACTGCACTTGGGTGGGCTGGGCTGGGTTTGGCGGAGGGGCTAAACGCAGGTGCCAGCAGGTATCTGGGCTGATCCCGCTAACAATGCGTTTTGGGAAACCTAAACTGCTTGCGACGCTAATATAGATCTGATCAGATACTATATTACTAAGGGAGGTGTATGCTTTGCGCGTGGGTGTTAGCGGTACTGGCACTAACCTGACGCTGCCTGGGGCGATGCAGACCCTATCTGACCCTCAAACTTATATCACCTGCCGGGTGATCAGGGGGTTAAACCTTTATTAGGTAATAAATGGCGGGTGCCCTGAAACTATAAAAAAATAACTAACCAACCAGCATCACCTGTAACAGTTATATGGTGATCACTGGTGAAAGGGTTAACTAGGGGGCAATCAGGGGGCTTTATGCGGTAGTATATGGGGGTCCCTGGCGCTATAAAAAGCTGCGGCGAACCTAAATACCTACCTGCCTAACTAGCGTCACCTGTGACACTAATACAGCGATCAGAAAAACGATCGCTTATTAGGCTGGGTTCACACTGGAGCAATGCGGGAACGCCACGAATCCGCGGCGGGTTCCCGCATTACACTGCCCTATGCGAACTGCTGGGAGTGTCAGTGAAATGTTAATGACACCCCCAGATCAGTTCGCATATCGCAGTGTGATCTGCAAACTCGGACAGGAATCGGATCGCATGGTGTGAACACCCATGCGATCCGATTCTGCTGCGGACCAAAAAAAGGGTCCCGTGCGAGTTTGCGGCGGGTGCGATGCGAATTCAGCCATACTATCTGTATGGCTGAACTCGCATCGCACAGAGATCGGATGTGATTTGCACTGCAGTGCGGTGCGAATCACATCCGTTCTCATAAACCGCTGCAATGTGAACCCAGCCTTAGTGACACTGGCGACGGGGGGTGATCACGGGGTTAAACCTTTATTGGGGGGGTTAGGGGGGTACCCTAGAACTAAAGGGGGCTAACCCTAACTGCCCTAACAGTTATTACAGTCACAAATGACACCAATGCAATTAAAAAAAATAAAATAAAATGCAATTGGTGTCACTGTGACTGGGGGTGCAGGGGTGATCGGGGGGTGAGAGTGTGCCTGGCATGTTCTACTGTGTAGTGTAGTGTTGGTGCAACTCACCGATCCTCTCTCCTCGGTGCCGGAACGAAAAATACCGACACGGAGGAGAGATTACATCACTTCCTCTGCCTGTGTTTACATTACAGGAGAGTAAGTGATGCCATGCTGCACTTCCATTCGTCAGGAGCGATCGCGAGGGGGTGGCCATGAATGAATGGCCGCCCCCTCATCCCGGATCGCTCCTGAACGGATTCCGACCGCCGCTGGCACCGGGGGGGGGCCCGATCGGGCCCCCCACCCGCGGGAAGGCAGGGACGTACATGTACGCCCATATGCCTGCCCGTGACATTCTGTCGACGTACATCATCGTGCGGCGGTCGGCAACTGGTTAAGCCATATTTTACTCTGTAATGCACAGTATTGCAGAGTGGCAGTGCTCCAGGTTTAACCCATTTACCAGAGGAGAAACTTCTGCTGGAGGGGTGGCAAACTAGAGTATAAAATAGACGCATTTTATGTTGCTGCAGAGACTCCCCAATTTGCTGCTCTGGGTACCAGAATGTCTGTGGAGAACAAGCAGTGTCCCTGCGCTGACCCTACTTGATTAGGAACCTCTCCCTGCACTGATAAATTTCCCTGACAAACAGGGTCTCTTTCCCTCACTTATCCACTCACTCCAGGCGCACCTGAATGGCTCGGGCGCCCTAATTTATAAAGTCCTGCACCAAGATGGCTGCCAGAAGTCATGAGAAGTTGTAGTTTCCAATCAGCCAACTGCAACTTCTATGACAACTACTAAACATTCAGCTCGTTCTGTAAAGTAGCACAGTGACACCTATTGAATGGAGTCCAGATCGCACCAGCCTACACACCCTCCCTCTTTACAGATGCAATCCTCGGTATGCAAAATAAATCACACAGTAGGAAACCACAACATAACATGTGAATGCTGAAAACATCACACAACATAATATGTATATTTAACAGGTAACTGTCCCTTGGTGGTCCTAGCAGGATAGGGTTATTCACTATTATCCAAAGCTTCATCATAAGGATCAACTGTAAAAGGTTGATTCAAGGCCTCAGATGTCATAGGGTTATCACTGACAAACAAAATACCCTTACCTGGGCCCTCAGAAGTGTTTACAGCTTGTAACACTGGGCCAGTGGAACAGTTTGTGTCCAGTGGATGAGTTTCAATAGGAGGCAGACACCATTTGACAGGAGCCTACAGAACTGGTGGAATGTCCATGGTACCTCCAGCTCCCAAGTCTGAGGCAGGCTAAATAGAGAAGTCTGCTCCAAAAACACAAGGCCTCGATACATTCCAGTGCAAACATTTTCAGTTGTTCCCTTGGTCCTCTGCTACAACCTTATAAACTGGAGAGTTTGAAAAATTTGTGTTTTTTTTCACCTGGTAAGGGCCGTTTCTTGACCAATACCTTGTCTCTCAGTCTCAAGGTTGACATATCAACAGCAGCTTCATCTGCTAAGTCCTGATGAGGCACCAAAACCACTTGTCTAGCCCTTTTTATACAAAAACACTGTTCTTGGACCCAGTCATATGCTGTTCAAAGAGACACAGACTCTTTTGTGTCTCCAGCAAGTCCACATGTAGATGGCCACTATGCCTGAACATCAGGAAGAAGGGAGTATAACCAGTAGCCTTGTGTACTGTATGGTTGTAGGCCCTAATCACTTCTCCCATACCGGGCCCATCAATCATTGATCTAGTGTCCTCAGCATTTTCAAAGGTCAAAGGAGGGTACGAATAAAGTTCTCCTGAGTGTGATAAGGGGTTGTGTGAGATTTGCAGATCACAATTATCCAACACAGTTCCGAGAAAACTTGGGACTTAAAATTTATGCATTGGTCTGATAAGATTTGATTCGGCAACCATGCAGTTGCATGTCTCAAGTCCAGAACAGTTTGGCTGTGGTGACTGCAGTCTGCTCACAAATAGGATCCATTATATTAAACTTGGAAAGGTGATCTAGGAACACTAGAGCATAACAAAAGCTAGATGATGCCTCAGCTACTGTTAAAAGCCCAATAGCAAAAGTTCATAGGGTTCAGACATAAAAATCACTAAAGGAGTGGTCTGTTCAGTGGGCATTCTCGTAGGGCACAGCTCTGACATTCTCGGCAATCTTGGCCAATAGAAATATTGTCTAACATGAGTCTCTGTGCAATCCACACCAAAGTGCTATAAAGAGAAATGCAGAAGCTGGCAAACCTCCAATGCAGTGACTAATGAACTGTGTGATACATGTCTCATTGCTCGGTGGGGATACATGCATGCCGGCATAACACTTGTAGGCAGGTGGAGTCTGTTGTCAACCGCAGCAGCAATGCAGAGGGAGAGGAAGTCACAGGGAACAGGATTCATTTATGGGTTCTTGGGTCACTGGGGCAACGATCCAATTGAATGCTGGCTACCCATGTGACTGTGTGGTCATCTTGGGTTTGGCAGAGTCTATTTGGCGTGGGAAAGATAACCTGTCTGTTAGGGACAGTAATAGCGACAGGGAAAGGTTCCTGATGAGGAGGGAAAGCGTAAGGTAGCATCTTTCTGGATACCTTCCTGTTTGGGCATGAGATGGCCAGGTCACATACTATCCCCTCTCAACATATGTGGTCGGTTTGGCAGGAACCTGCTTCTTTATGTTATTAGAACTGTGAGTAAGCCTGGCTGGGTAACTGTTCCACTGATTTTGGTGTAAACTGTTGCTGAATTACTTCAATACAAGTTTTTTTTACTGCACCTGTGTCAATTGTTGCTGCCGCATCATGCTACATCCCCCCCACCACCACCACCACCACCACCACCTACACACTCCTTCCTATATCTCCGGTCAATCCCACTACCAAATTAACTGTCACACTTTGTCAGTAAGCCAAATAGGAGGGTTTCTTATGTCTGGAAAGGAATCGCCTAATTTATGCTATGTTCTGTTGTAGATTGGCCCAGGTGTGGCGTTAAACTAACTTTGGTGGTAGTTGAGTAGCTTGAACTACTGACACATTTCAATCTTGCTCTTGTGGTACTTGTGAAGGAGGCACTTCAAATTCTTTTAGACACTGGTTTACTTCCCTATGCAGTTGCTCCATGGGGTAGCAAAACAGAGCATCTACATTGTTCTGCAACCTTTCTGGCTTATAATACATCTTTTAATTAAAACAGGCTAATCAAGCCACCCACCACTGCTCCAGGGCTCCCAGTTTGGTCGATCATAGATAAGCCACAAGATTGTTGTCAGTATAGATGTCCACCTTCCCTCCTATAATAAATTCTGCAAATGACTTAGCTATGACTCAGACCAAAGCCAACGGTTACAGTTTTTAGGAGCTTTAATTGTGGGGATTGTGTTCTGTAGACCGTAGACTATGGCTGCAAAAAGCTATAACACACTCAACACCATCTTGTTCTTGAGCAACTTCCATCCATATGAATGCAAATAGGTTTTGTATAGTCAGCAATAAGGCTGTAGTCAGATGATCTTTAAGGGTTTCAGAAGCTTCCTTCTGTCTGCCAGTTGGCCTGGATAGAATAGCTGTGTAAGAGGAGATATAATCTGAGTAACCTACCAGTCCCAGGAAGGAACAACATTTTGTCACAGTTTTTGGCATGGGAAAGTATTGCACCCCTTGTATCTTCACCAGATCCAGAGACAACCTCTCTAGCCTCCACTACGTGGACTAAGTATTGTATCTGCCTTATTATCAGATAATTACTTGGCTTCAGCTTTAGTACATACTACATCAAATTAGTAAAATCTCAATCTAGGTGCTGAATATGGTCCTTGAAAGTCTTTGAAAATATAATAACATCATCCAGATAATGAGTATGGTCTCAAAGTTGAAATCCCCCAAATAGCATTCCATTATTCTCTGAAAGATACTGGGGGCATTTCTTAGGCCAAACAGCATCTGTTTGAACTTGTATTATCCTGGAGGAGTGATGAAAGCAGTTTTTTCCTAATCCTTTTTTTCTCTCACAGGAACCTGCCAGTAGCCACTGGCTAAATCTAAAGTTGAAAAGTAACAGGTCTGCTCTAAGACCATAAGTGATTCCTCTACTCAGGGCAGTGGATAGGCATCTTGGTGCTTACAAACATTTAGCTCCTAGAAGTTGACTTCCTAACACAAGGCAGGTTATATATTACGGTATCTTTCTCTAATATGGATGTACTAATGCTCTGGACCATCCCATTCACACTGGGGATACAAGCCCTAATATTTGGGTTCAGTTACAAACACTAGCTTCTCTAGTAGTTGATATAGCAGTTGTTGTAAAGAGAACTCTTGTACATGCACAGCCAATTGGTTTAGCGGGTGTTGATACTGAGAGTACTCAAATGCAGTCATGGCAGCTTTCAGGAATGCACAAGCAGACTCTACCTCGGGAGAGTGTCAGAAACCATGAATCAGACCGAGACAGAAGTACAGTTAAATCACACTTGTTTAATAATAAAAGTAAATAAAAAAAAAGTGGCCAAAGTTCGATAACCGGGAACGGATAGTAAGACAAGCCAGAAAGTCAGGAAGCCAGGGAACAGCATAGTGGAACAGCAAGCAGGATGTGGAGCCAGAAGAAATGTCAGCCAAGCAAGTCTTTAACAGGAATGCAGGAGATAGTCTCTGTGATGTTGACCAAGGTGAAGGCAGAGATCATCTGGACTGGATGGCTTAAGTAGGTAGGACTGACGAGCAGGATATCATCAACAGATGAGTAACTATGGAGGTAGGACCTGGCAATTAGCCAACAGCTGAGCGGCCTGCTCAGAGAAGGAAAGGCTGAGCCCAGCCCTAACAGTACCCCCTTCTCAATGACCCCTCCCCCTCAGACGACCACCAGGCTTGAGGGGAAAATGTCTATGAAAATCACAGATGAGGATAGGTGCATGTATGTCTGAGGATGAGACCCAAGAGTGTTACTCACACATAACTGCAACAAATCACAGAAGACATTGTTAAATCAATTCCTGGAAAACTGCCGGGACGTTACAAAGGCCAAAAGGCATTACAAGATATTCATAATGGCCTGTTCTGGAATTAAAAATTAAACTAAAATTAGAGCCTGTATCTCTACGGACAACTCAGCCCAAAAAAGGGTAATCAAAACCAGGGGCTTATCACTTCTGGATAACTGGGGACAAAACAACTCCATCTAAGGTCTGTCCGTGACAAAACCTCAAGGTTTGGGCACTCCCTGGACGGGTAGGACAAGACTTCAAAATGTGACCTGCCTGGCCACAATAAAGGCACTATCTCTCCCTCCTCCTAAGGGTTCTCTCTGCAGAGAGATGCGTGAAGCCCAAGTGCATGGGTTCATCTTCAAAGATCAACTAGTACCAGGAGGCATGGGAGCTGAGGGAGGCAAGGGTGGTACTACGCAGCTTGGAGACAAATGTACAGGAGGCTTCCACAAGCGCTCCTTAAAAAGAGTCTTACTCTGAGTCTGGAGTCAATGAGGATGATCAACTTCTCCAGCTTTGTGGGTATATCTCAGCCTACTATCTCATCCTTGATGGTATCCAAGAGACCATGAGAAAAAGCAGCCACGAGGGCCTCATTGTTCCAAGCAGCCAGAGTATGGAATTCAATAGCGTAATCTGCAACAGTTTTCATACTCTGTTTGATGGACATGAGGCACTTAGCAGCAGAAGCGGAGCATGCAGACACGTCAAATACCTTTTTAAAAGAAGCAACAAACTCAGGGTAACTCAAGACAACAGGTTTTTGTGTCTCCCATAGAGGGTTTGCCCAGGCAAAGGCTCTCTCAGAAAGCAAACATATCACAAAACTTGCTTTGCTTCTGTCTGTGGGAAACGCCTGGGGCAGCATCTAAAAGTATATCTCAACCTGGTTGAGAAACCCTCTGCATTGGACTGGATTGCCCCAAATCACTGGGTAAGTTGAGCGGAACCAGACATACCTCTTATAGAGGTAATACTCAAGGCGGGTGCCTGCACAGAGACTGGAGCAGCAGCAGGGATGGCCTGCAACACATGTTGTACCAGAGCAGCCACAGTGGGAGATTCCAGGTGAGCTGTGCGACTCATGAGCATTTGTAAAGCCATGGCAAACTGATCCATGTGGTGATCCTGCTCATCCAGTCTGGAAAAATTATTACCAACAAGTGGATTGACTGCATTTTCTGAATTCATGGCCATCGCCCACTATCAGAAAACATGAATCAGACCGAGACAGAAGTACAGTTAAAACAAACTTGTTTAATAATAATGGTAAATAGAACAAACTTAGTCAAAACATAGCCAAAGTTCGGTAACCGGAACAGATAGTCAGGCAAGCCTGAAAGTCAAGAAGCCAGGGAACAGCGTAGTGGAACAACAAGCAGGATCTGGAGCCAGAAGGAATGTCAGCCAAGCAAGTCTTTAACGGGAATGCAGGAGATCGTCTCTGTGATGTTGACCAAGGAGAAAGCAGAGATCATCTGGGCTGGACGACTTAAGTAGGCAGGACTGATGAGCAGGATATCATCAACAGGTGAGTCACTGTGGAGAGATAGGAGCTGGCAATTAGCTGACAGCTGAGCAGCCTGCTCAGAGAAGGAAGGGCTGAGCCCAGCCCTGACAGAGAGGACATTACAATACATTTCTTGAGTACTATATATACACACCTCAGCATTAACAAACTGAGCAGGTAGCTGGATGGGCATGGTCCCCAGGTTGACCATTTGGAAAAGCACCTTGCCAAAGTGCACTTTGGACAGAGTCCTAGGCACTAGAAGCTCACCCTTCGTTTCCATGTCTTGTTGGGGCTCAGCCTTGATGGCAGCCCATGTAACCTTTTCTGAGCTCCTACAGATAAAGGGAAGACCATTTCTTGCTTTGGTGGTAATCACAAGCTGTTGCAAGGTAGCAACTGAACAATGTCCTCCTTCTTAGGATGACATCTGTTCTCTTGGTTTTGAACTTTGTCAGCCCGGGATTAAGTTCTTTTCCCTAAATTTGTTCTTCTTATGCTTTAAATGGACAAGAGATGGCAAGCATAACCACCTGACACTCAGGCCAAATCTGACACTGTTCACATGTACATGTAAAAATCTGCATTTTGTTTGCTAGAAACTGACTTAGAACCTGCAAACATTATAGATTTTTTTTTTTTTTGAAAGCAGAGACCCTGCAAAATAAAATGGAGGTTGTTGCAATTTTTTATGTTGCACAATATTTGAGTACCCATTTTTAAAACATAAATTATCAGGAAAAGAACACTTTAATGAATATTAGTGCACACAAATACAATATAATACCTAATTTGTTATTAAAATATTAAATATGATATTATGGCAAGTAAATAGATACCTAACATGTCATGATTAAGAATGGAGTATGTCCATGCAACAGTGACAAACTACGGTACCTAAAAATCTCTATAGGCAACGCTTTAAACGTCCTCACAGGTTACCAGTTTAGAGTCAAACAGGGGGTCTGCTGCCAGAATTATTCCTGTCACCCTGATGTTTATGACAATACATTACATGTTTGGTGTGATCTTTGTTTACATCTTTATGGGACCTATGTGTGTGTTCACATTTGTGCATGGGCACGGGGGGGACTTAAAAAAAAAAAGTATTATTATTATTTATTTTGTTTAAAACTTTTTTTCACTATGCCTTTTATTTTATTTTTTATCAACTTTACTGCTATCACAAGGGATGTATAGATCTCTCCTCTGCCCTCAAAAGCATCTGATCGAACTAAGATCAGTTTAATCAGATGCTTTAAAAGCCGATAATGACGTGTAAATATTAAACCGAAACTGTAAGTGACTAAATCATCAATGCTTTCACTTTCATAAATCACAGAGGGGAGCCAGGCACAGATGTACATTCCTCCCCTCTCAGTGCACCAGGGATCCTAACAGCGACAATACCAGATTCACCAATCACGTGGGAGATTCCAGTAAAGGTGGCAGACGGTGAAGGGGAGCCACTTCCACACTCACTTGGTAGTGATCAAGTGACTGTAGAGACGCTTGGATCACTTCTACAAGAAAGCCTATTGCTGGCTGAAAATTTTGGCATAAGGATGATGGCTGCAGCTGCAATTCAACTAGCTAAATTGGAAGATTTAACATGAATACAAAGTTAGAAAATGTCATGGTTTCAGCACTACATATGGGTATGGATACCCTCTAGGAAGAAGGAAGTGCGAACTTATGTAATAAATAACAATACTAAACAGCCCTCAAAATTTCCACTCACCTGTTTGCATTTGGTGAGTGGAAATTAGCTGTGGGTGAGTGTGACGGAGTCGCTTCGGAGGGAGGTCGGGCACCTCCAACAGACAGGGTTGAATGGGAACCGATTCTCCTCCCAGCGATCGGCCGAGAGAAAGGAGAGGCGAGAAAGAGGAGAGCCAACTGGATCAGACAGAGAGGGGAACTCCACTGTCACACAAAGTCCCGCCTCCTGGACCAGCTCCTATGATAGACAGTGCACTGGTCCAATGCCAGGAAATTGAAGGAGCTGCCCCAGAAGGTGGGACTTTGTGTTTGACAGCGCTGATAAGCACTGATAGGCTGCATTGATGGGCACTGATAGCCTGCATTGATAGGCACTGATGAGGCTGCATTAATGGGCACTGATGGGCACTAATGAGGCTATACTGATGGGCATTGATGAGGCTGCATTGATGCGCACTGATGGGCACTGATAGGCTGCATTGATGGGCACTGATGGAAACTGATAAGCTGCACTGATGAGGCTGCACTGATATGCTGCTCTGATGGACACTGATATGCTGTATTGATGGACACTGATAAAGTTGCTAAACATTAAGCCCTGCTCCTCTTCATTCTGCAGCTCTATTGTGTAATTTTGAAGCCCTATGTCTGTTCTGCAAACTTCCTTTTTACTGTAAAGAAAGCTAGTAAGCACAGATCCACCCACCCAGCAGCAGCAGCCACAGCCTGCTATTTTGATTCTTAGGAGAGAGTACAGCTGTCAGTTCTGGGCTTCGGGAGAGACTTCACACACTCTTTTTTTTATATTAACATTGCCTTTCTTTTGGGTTACCTTGTAACATGTTATACCCTGTCAGGGGATCTGTTTGGAGTTCTTGCCCTTGGGATTTTTCCATGGGCCGGTAGGTGCCCACTTATATGCCCCCTACACGATACGGAGTGGTCCCTGTACTGCTTAGGGTATATGCTCGCTTTACTCCTGATTGCAATAATATTATGAAATGTAATATGTATGGTCCTGACTGAGGAAGCAGGCTGTCCCACATAGTCCAACTCATGCCATGTTGACAATCATATTGCAGAGTGTTGGAACCTGCTTTCACCATCATGATCATCATACAGTATATGACCTTTGTTTTTAACTTAAACCTTGGTATCTATTTTTGATTATTTTACATGCAATGGAAAAAAAAGTATTTTATTATCTATAAAGGTCATGTGTGTTTGACTCCCGAAGGCAGATTTTAAGTCACAGTTATACTTATTTGGATTTGTTTTATTTGATATACCTTATCTCACAAAAGTTAGTACACCCCTCACATTTTTGTATATATATTTTATTCTATCTTTTCATGTGACAACACTGAAGAAATTACACTTTACATCATGTAAAGTAGTGAGTTTACAGCTTTGATAACAATGTAAATATGCTGTCCCCTCAAAATAACACAACAAACAGCTATTAATGTCTAAACCACTGGAAACAAAAGTGAGTACACCTCTAAGTAAAAATGTCCAAATTGGGCCCAAAGTGTCAATATTTTGTGTGGCCATCATTATATTCCAGCACTGCCAGAGTTCACCAGAGCTCCACAGGTTGCCACTGGAGTCCTCTTCCACTCCTCCATGACGACATCACAGAGCTGGTGGTTGTTAGAGACCTTGCACTCCTCCCCCTTCCATTTGAGGATGCGCCACAGATACTCAATAGGGTTTAGGTCTGGAGACATGCTTGGCCAGTCCATCACCTTTACGCTCAGCTTCTTTAGCAAGACAGTGGTCATCTTGGATGTGTGTTTGGGGTCGTTATCATGTTGGAATATTGCCCTGCAACTTAGTCTCTGAAGGGAGGGGATCATGCTCTGCTTCCAGGGGCGTAACTATAGGGGGTGCAGCAGTCGCGACCGCAACTGGGCCCTGTGATGCAGGGGGCCCATGCAGCCCCCTCTACATATGGCTGGCAGCAGCATAGGCAGCTAGGCGTACCAGTGCACCATGCACACGGGTGGCTGGAGGTGGAGGATGACTAGCAGAGCTCCATGCTCGACTTTCGCACTGGCTGCTCTTTAGTTGTGCATTCCCCGCATGACCTGTGTCCTTGGCCGGCTCCTCAGAGTACCCCTCTCCTGCTCCATGCATTGCCGCTCAGTCCGATGTCTGTTCTCCCCAGCCAGAGTCCGGCCCACACTGCACTGCATACTTCTCCCGGGTAAACAAAGCACACAGATGCAGTGCAGCCCTATGAGAGCCCTCTGGAGGACACTGCAGGCTTGTCTGCCAGCCCCCCTCCTCCCCCGTCATACACAGATGATGAAAGGTCTTTCTGGGAGATATGCTGATCACCCGTCCAGCACACTGGATGGAGGCCAGGCCAACATGGATGAGTGCGCGGCCTACAGCTTGGTCATGGTGAGTGAGAGGACCCCATCCCCCACACACTATTACATACCCCCTCCAACTCCTCCTGGGGACAGGATCCCCCATCTCCCCTGGGGGCAGTAAGGTCATCTGCCCTGGAGAAAAAGGACCTCATCTCTTCTGGGGACGGGGACCCCATCCTGCCTAGGGACAGTCCCCCAATGGGGCACCTAAAAATGTAAAAAAATAAAAAAATAAAAAAATACTGATACCAGTGGTGGAACTACAGGGCTCACAAAGGTCATGTGACCACGCCCTGGAGTTCCACTGCTGGACTCGGAGGGAAGGGCCCTGGCTGGGGTTCAGGGGGGCCCTTCATGGTTTCTTGCATCGGGGCCCTGAGGGTTCTCGTTACACCACTGTCTGCTTCAGTATGTCACAGTACATGTTGCCATTCATGGTTCCCTCAATGAACTGTAGCTCCCCAGTTCCGACAGCCCTCATGCAGCCCCAGACCATGACACTCCCACCACCAGGCTTGACTGTAGGCAAGACACACTTGTCTTTGTACTCCCCCCCCTGTTGCCGCCACACACACTTGACACCATCCTAACCAAATAAATTTATCTTGGTCTAACCAGACCACAGTACATGGTTCCAGTAATCCATATCCTTATTCTGCTTGTCTTTAGCAAGCTGTTGTGGGCTTTCTTGTGCATCATCTTTAGAAGAGGCTTTCTTCTGGGACGACAGCTATGCAGACCAATTTGATGCAGTGTGCGGAGTATGGTCTGAGAGCTGACAGACTGACCCCCCACCCCTTCAGCCTCTGGAGCAATGCTGGCAGCACTCATACGTCTATTTCCCAAAGACAACCTCTGGATATTACGATGCGCATGTGCACTCAACTTATTTGGTCGACCATAGTGAGGCCTGTTCTGAGTGGAACCTGTCCAGTTAAACCGCTGTATGGCCTTGGCCACCATACTGCAGCTCAATTTCAGGGTCTTGGCAATCTTCTTATAGCTTAGGTCATTTTTATGTAGAACAACACTTTTTTCAGATCTTTTTTTCAGAGAGTTCTTTGCCACGAGGTGCCATGTTTAACTTCCAGTGACCAGTATGAGAGAGTGAGAGTGATAACACCAAATTTAACACACCTGCTCCCCATTCACACCCGAGACCTTGTAAGACTTACGAGTCACATGACACCGGGGAGGCAAAATAACTTATTAGGCCTAATTTGGACATTTTCACTTAGGGGTGTACTCACTTTTGTTGCCAGTGGTTTAGACATTAATGGCTGTGTGTTGAGTTATTTTGAGGGGACAGCAAATTTATACTGTTATACAAGCTGTACACTCACTACTTTACATTATAGCAAAGTGTCATTTCTTCAGTGTTGTCACATGAAAAGATATAATAAAATATTTACAAAAATGTGAGGGGTGTACCCACTTTTGTGAGATACTGTATAAGGGTAGAGATGTGCACAAAAAAAATAGTTTTGTTTAGTTTTGGTTTCATTTGTTAAGTAAATAATTTTGTTTTGTCTTAATCGTTATGTTAGAATGATTCATTTTTGGAATGATTCACTATTTCAGGAGAGTGTATAGTCAGTTTTCTGAATCGATTTGTATTTTTGGAAGTTCTGTTTTCATTCATTATGGTATTAAGCTGGATTCATTTCCCCATTCCCAACTGACTTTGTTGGGGTGCTCACATACAAATTAAACTAATGATCTCTCTCAACCCCAATACAAAAAGAATCTTATTAGAATATTCACGCTACTCTCACTAGAATAAAAATTAATGGATCTGAATCAATTAAAATCATTCACTATATCATTAGCCATTTTGGATGCTTCAAACATTAACAAAAAGCTCAAACTATCGCATTACATCATCCAAATGAAAACAAATTACTTTGTTGTTTTTGATACAATTCATTTCAGATTAGTTTGAAATTTGTTACTATTGTGATTCAGAGATTCTGATAAATCCAAATCTCTAAATCACGCAAATATCTTCTGAATTTCGATTCGTAATTAAAACGAATTGTATGCGTATATTTTAGGGATGATGCCCTAGGGCAGTGATGGTGAACTTTGGCAACCCAGATGTTTTGGAACTACATTTCCCATGATGCTCAACTACACTGCAAGAATGCATAAGCATCATGGGAAATGTAGTTCCAAAACATCTGAGGTGCCAAGGTTTGCCATCACTGCCCTAGGGAGTCATATCTTTGGACACAGTGGGGAAAATAATTATTCGATCCCCTGCAGATGTTGTTGAAGTTTGCCCACTAACAAAGAAATTAAGGGTCTATAATTTTTATCATAGGTGTATTTTAAATGATAGAGAGAATATCAACCAAAAATCCAGAAAAAACATGGGATACAAATGTTATAAATTGAGTTGCAGTTCAGTTAGTAAAATGGGTATTTGACCCCAAGCAAAACATGACTTAGTACTTGGTGGAGAAACCCTTGTTGTCAAGCACAGAGGTAATTTGTTACTTGTAGTTGTGGTTACCAGGTTTGCACACATCTCAGGAGTAGGGATGAGCTGAACAACCCCCTGGTTCATTTCACGGCAGAACATGCGAACAGGCAAAGAATTTGTGCGAACACCATGGGACTCGAACGTTAAAAATCTAAATTGCTAATTTTAAAGGCTAATATGCAAGATTGTCATAAAAAGTGTTTGGGGACCCGGGTCCTGCCCCAGGGGACATGTATCAATGCAAAAAAAGTTTTAAAAATTGCATTTTTTTGGGAATTCAATAATGCTTAAAGTGAAAAAATAAAAGTGAAATATTCCTTTAAATATCGTGCCTAGGGGGTGTCTATAGTATGCCTGTGAAGTGGGGCATTTTTCCCGTGTTTAGAACAGTCCCTGCACAAAATGACATTTCTAAAGGAATAAAAGTCATTTAAAACTGCCTGCGGCTGTAATGTAATGTCGGGTCCCGGCAATATAAATGAAAATCATTGAGAAAAACAGCATGGGTAGCCACCCCCCCCCCCCCCAGCCCATTACCAGGCCCTTTGGGTCTGGTATGGATATTAAGGGGAACCCTGTACCCAAATTTAAAAAAAGGCGTGGGTTGGCCTGATGAAAGAGCGCGGTCGTCCACCCACCTCCACCCGAACGCTCAGGAAACGCGTCGCCCGCCGTGACGTCATAATTCTGTGACCCGCGTGTCACAGCAAACCAAGCCTCGCTTTGGAATAACATCCCCTGCGTCCACCGAGCCGGCTTCTTTTGAACAACTAACCAGTGGTAACGCCAGGAGAGGATAACAGGACACTTGCGGACCGGAATAAAATTGACGGACTGAATCATATGACCCCTCTTATTCTACATGCTTATTTTTATTATGGAAAATGTGAGTGCAAAATCTCTCTGCTTTTAGAATGAATTGTGAATAAACTGCTTTTTTTTTTTTTAAATCTACACCCAGAGACGCCCCCTTTTTTTTCCCATTGTATCTCTGTAATAATCTAGGAGCCTGGTTTCAGCTCCCTGCGGTGGCAGCCCTGCGTGTTGAATTTCCACTCCTAAGGAACGAAAGACATTTTCCTGGGACTTGATAATTGAAATATCTCATATGTACCATTGTTTTATATTATTTTATACAGACAGCCTCTTCTTTGAGCATACTATTATGTGATGTTTGCGCCTTAACTTGTTGTGTGACAAGTAAAATGCAGACCTTTCCCATAATTACCCTTTGCACCAAGGTTCCATTCTGATGGTTTCTCTCCCATAAAAGTGTGTGTTTCCCTCCCATCTAGTCTGTGTATATCATTACATGCTGATGCCTCATTGGTTGGAATAGCGTGGCTTTGATTGGTATTCTTCCCTATTGCTGGTTAAGGAATAGCTACATCTCCAATCCCTATACTTTGCATAAGTCAACCCCCTTTTAATGTAAATCTTTGTGACTATTCTGAGAAAGAGGTTAACTTGAATTTTCCCAGGAAGTTAAGTATTGATTATGGGTTGGCCTCCCTTCATTGCATATCCCAGCATGGGATCCTTGGAAGTGAATATGTGTAAAACAATGAGGCCGCGTACAAACGCGGGGACTGTTCGCTCAACTTTGTCCGTCAAACAGTTTCAGCGGACAGTCCGCTCAAAATTAGCATGGACGGACTTGGCCACACACGACGAACGAACAGTCTGCTGAAACCGTGCGCGATGACGTACGCCACGTACAACGGGACTAGAAATAGGAGGTCCAAGACACAGCAAAGCACCCTTTGGGCTCCTTCTGCTGACTTTGCGTTAGTAGAAGTTTGGTTAGAGACGATTCGCACTTTTCAGACTTCAGCTTAATTTGTCCGTTCGCTGCGGCGCAGTCTACCTGTGAGGTTTGTATCTGTCTTTCGGTACGCGTGGATCAGTTGTACCTGTTATTAGGCGCTTCTGGTCCGCTCGTTTCTGGGTTTCAGGTCGTTCTTCATAGGTCTGGCTGTTCTTCAGTGCGTTCAGTTGAGCTTGTCTGTCCAGCCGACCGTTTCAAAGCCATGGAGTGTGGACGTACTCGGGAACGAGTTCGTGCTATATGGGGGCTTGGTGTTGGGGTTAATACTTTGACCCGAGCCCAGTCTGTGAACAGGGTGAGGAGGAGTTCATGGACAAAGAATTGGTTGCGCCAGCGTGACCAATTCTCGCATATGTCTTTACTCCGTGAGATCCGTGAGAATAATCCTGATGATTTCAGGAATTATCTCAGGATGACGGACCCCGTTTTTCACCGTCTGCTGGCTTTGCTGACCCCTTATATCAGCAGGCAGGATACCTGCATGCGGCAAGCCATCACTCCGGAGCAGAGGCTCGTCGCCACGTTGCGCTACTTGGCGACAGGGAGAAGCCTTCAGGACCTCAAGTTCTCAACAGGCATCTCCCCCCAGGCTCTGGGGATCATTATTCCAGAGACCTGTTCTGCCATTATTCGGGTCCTGCAGAAGGAATATATGAAGGTAAGTTTGTTCTTTTAATATTGCATTATATGCATTGTATGTTTGTATTCATTTCATCATGACTTTTAATATCCATGACAGGAATATGATGTGAATGTCCCCTTTATATGAATGCATGCATTTTTTTTTTTTTTTTTCTCTAAATGTTTTTTTTTTTTTTTGTGTCATTTTTTTTAGCTTTTTACCTTTTTTGTGTATACACCCTGTGTGTGGAGAGAGAGAGAGAGATATAGATATATAGATATATAGAGATATATAGATATATAGATAGAGATATATATAGAGATATATCTAGAGATATATAGATATATATAGAGATATATAGAGATATATAGATATAGAGATATAGAGATATATAGATATATAGAGATATATAGATAGATATAGAGATATAGAGATATATAGAGATATATAGAGATATATAGAGATATAGAGATATAGATATGGATTGTCAACTCATTAATTATTCCCCCCACTCAAATTGGTTGCAGGTGTTGTATACTTAGTAATTAGTCCCCCCCACCCCACTCAAATTGGTTGCAGGTGTTGTATACTTAGTAATTAGTCCCCCCCACCCCACTCAAATTGGTTGCAGGTGTTGTATACTTAGTAATTAGTCCCCCCCCCCACCCCACTTACCCACCTAATTTATGTCCCCTGGTCCATCAGAGGGCTGATTAATCTGTGATTTGGTCCGCCTACTTTTTTTTTTTTTTGGCAGAAAACAAATTTGCAATATTTCTGTTTAACTGTTGTTCCAAAATGTTTTTGAATTTTATTTGTTATGAATTGTTTTTATTTAATGACTAATTTTTTTTTGTTTCATGTGTTTGACTCCCCAGCTTCCTTCAACGCCACAGGAATGGCAGACTGTGGCTTCCCAGTTCGCTGCCCGTTGGGACTTCCCCAACTGCAGAGGGGCCATCAACGGGAAATATGTGAGGATTGTGCCCCCACCCCATTCAGGGTCCTACTATTGGAACTATAAGGGGTTCCATAGTCTGGTGCTAATGGCGGTGGTGTCGGCACAAAGTGACTTTCTTTATGTGGATGTGGGGAAGAACGGCCGGATGTCTGACGGAGGAGTCTTTAGGCAGACCGAGTTCTGCCACCGTCTTACCACTGGTGGCCTGGACTTGCCACCAGATGCCGAGAATGTGGAGGGGCTCCCGTTTGTTTTTCTGGCTGATGAAGCGTTCGGTCTGAGTGAACATCTCATGAGACCCTTCCCCCAAAGGACCCTCACCCCGGAGAGGAGGATTTTTAATTACCGGCTGGCCAGAGCAAGAAGGGTTGTGGAGAGTGCCTTTGGCATTATGGCCAGCCGGTTCCGTCTGTTACTGACAGCCATCAACCTGGCAGAATATAAACTGAACTATGTTATTCTGTGCTGCTGCATTCTGCACAATTTTCTAAGGAAATTTTCAGGTAACCAGTACCTGCAGCCTATTGGGCCTGAGGCCGGACTCAGGCTTCCAGAACTGACAGGGCTGGATCATGCCCTTCCTGGCTTAGCCCCCCAAACAGCACGTGAGGTGCGTGACCGCTATGTCAGCTATTTTAATGGTAGGGGGGCTATTCCAATGCCAGCTGACCAATAAAAAATTATTTTTCTTGAAATATGTCTTGTCTGTTCAAATTTTGAAGTTTGGTTCTTGTTTGCTTTTCACGTTGCTTGTATCCTACATTCTCCTAATTCAGGGATATGCAATTGGCCAACCTCCGGCTGGTGCAAAACTACAAGTCAATCATGCCTCTGGGTCTCATGCTTGTGGCTGTCAGTCTTGCTATGCTTCATGGGACTTGTAGTTCTGCAACAGCTGGATTTCCACTAATTGCATATTCCTGTCCTAGTGCATTTGTATAGCAAAGTGGTTTTTGACAATAGGAAATAAGGCCCTTTGTGACAGAAAACACAAAATGACTTCCCAAACTGGTATTGAGTATTGAAAGAAGTAGACACACACACACACATCTTTTTTTTGATTTTTTAATAGTGCACATTCCAACCAGTGCCTCTTTTTTAGATCTTTTTTAGTTTTTTGTGTGTTTTTTTTTTTTTTTGGGGAAATTGTTTTTTTAAAATTTTTTTTTTTTTTTTTTTTTTTTTTAGAAATTCTTTTTTGGTAAACATAGAAATATATAGATATATCTAAAATACAATTATCACAAAAATAAAAAAATAAAATCAGATTTTTAACTATTTACATAAAACAAGGGGTAAAGCCAAATTTTGAAGATGCACACCAAAAATTGGTAATGTCAACATGTGCTATGTACCATCATGAGTGATCAATGGACGTGTTTGGTGTGTGCAATCCCTTCCTCTCACATACTAGAATGAGGAAGGGTTTGCAAACACCAAATGCGTCCATTGCGATCCTCTGATGGCACATAGCACATGTTGACACACCGTGTGCATCTTCAAAATTTGGCCTCTAAAAACTCTGTTTTTAAAACATTAAAAACGTTTTTACAAGGGAATGAAGAACATGATCGATTGGGTTTTAGGGAAAAGGGGCTTAGATTCTCCCTAAAACATCGATCATGTTCTTCATTCCCTGCCTCATAGTGACCAGTTCTCTTTGAATATTGAGAATCTGGTTCTCCATCCGGTCAATCTGCCCATTCCAGGCCATGATGTCACCAATTAGCCTCTGGGCACTGTCCGCTGAAAATGGCTCCGCGGCTTCTCCAACCACAACCAGATCATCACCTAAAAACATGTGTAGATAAAAAATTGGTTAAAATATACAGCCATTAATTGTTTACCTTAAGCTGGGTTGTCAGACACTCACTTTCACTTTGTGGGGTGTGTAACTCCACCTGCTCTTCCTCCTCCACATCTAGCCCTGGGCTGGGCTCATCCAGTGGAGCTACAGAGCTTGGTCCAGCGGAGGATACCGAGCTTGGCTGCTCCCTCGAGGACACTGGGCTGGGCAGCTCCAATACTGATGCGGGGCTGGGGCTAAGTGCCCAATCAGGCTGGCGAGGTCGGGGGGTCCTGGGCTGCTCCGCCTCTTGTCTGAGTCTTTGTTCCCCTATGAGAATGAAAAAAAAAAAAAAAAAATACTTTTAAGCATAGTGATATTTGAGTTCAGAAATTTGAATATGAAACATTGGTTTGAAGTGTTGTAAAATTATTAGCTGGTTATTACAAGATCCTAGTTTAATACATCCTTAAAATGACTTTTTTTTAGTTAGGCTGTGTTCAGACTGCTGCGATGTGTGGACGCTGCAAATCTACTGTGGTTTCACGCATCGCATGCGCAGTTCGCACTGCCCTATGTGACCTGCTGGGAGTATCAGTGTAAAGTTTTATTGACACCTCCAAATTAGTTCTCATTTCACAGTGCAATCTTTAAACTCGGACAGGAATCGGACCACATGGTGTGAACACCCATGTGATCCGATTCGGCTGTGGACTAAAAAAAGGGCCATGTACAAGTTTGGGCCAGATGCGATGCAAATTCAGCCATACTATATGCATGGCTGAAATCGCATCACACAGAGATCACATGTGATTTGCACTGCAGTGCGGTGCAAATCACATTTGATCTCGTACATTGCAGCAATGTGAACCTAGCCTTTAACCAAACTGTGATACTGTATATCTTTTGTCCAAGTTTCACAGACGGACACACTCGAATCAACGCCTGGAGTACCTGTGTGTGATTATGTCAAAAATGTTCTATGATGGCCCAAACTACACTTATAAAAGTTTCCTAGTCCAGATGTTGAACCAGCATTTTATCTATCTATCTCATTTTTTTTAATTGAGTCTACATTGCACTGAATAAATTTATGAAACTTTAGTAAAAATTTATAACCTATAAACTGAGCGTGACAATTCAGTTTATCATGAACAATACCAAAAAAATAATAACTAATTAAAATCTAATCCAACACCAGATAAATTTACACCATACACAAATTCATGCTATTTACGCCCACATATACGAACAACCATATGCGCTCATTACAAGAACTATTAACTACACGAACGATCTAATCCGCCAGATTTACATAAACCACCTACACGAACGGTTAAGATCTAATCCGCCAGATTTACATACACCGCCTACACGAACGATTACGCTCAAATCCGCCAGATTTTCAATGCCTACACGAACGATTATGTCCGACAGTCACGAGAAACGCAGAGTTTACTCACTTTTTTTCAGGACCTTTTTGATGCGGTAATATTGGTCCGGCTCCCTGGACTTGATGTCCGACCATCGTTTCCAGAGCTGGTCCTTGCCTCTTCGTACCCCAAATTTCGTCTCCAAGGCTGTGACTACCTCATCCAAGATGGCGCTTTTCCGGACATTAGGTTTTGGGTAAGGGCCATGCTCCCCATCATAATCCTCCCTTTTTAAGATAGCCACCATCTCCACCATCTCTTCAAAGGCCATATTGGTGGCCTTATATCTCCTCCTTGCTCCTGAAGCATGGGGCCCATGGCTTTCCTCCGCGCTGCTCACGCTGCTCCTAGAATTTGCGTCCGCCATTTTCTCCTCTCATTCACCCACAGCGGAACGAGGGTAAAAGGGGCGGGGAAACACGGTCGCAAGGAACGTCAGGGGCGGACGACGCAGGCGGAGCCTGAGCGCATGCGCTGTATATAAAGCGTTACCACGAGGCCGTACGCTTGTCCGAACGGAAGCAGCGAGTGCTACACGCGACGGTAACATAGTTATCGTTTTATTTTATTTTGATTTTAAGCCTGCTTTAGGAATGTGTATATTGAAATTTAATCTTATTGATGTTTAATTGATTTTTATGTGGGTTGGTGGTTGAGTGGGCTTGGTGTTTTGTGTGGTAGTTTGGGGGTGGAGGTGGGTGTATAGGGGGGTGGGGGTAGTGTGTGTGTGTGTGTGTGTGTTTGTGTATGGGGCAGTAGTGTGTGTGTGTGTGTGTGTATGGGGCAGTAGTGTGTGTAGAGTGTGTGTGTGTGTGTGTGTGTGTGTGTGTGGGGGGGGGGGTAGTGTTTGTGTGTGTGTGTGGGAGGGGTAGTGTGTGTGTGTGTGTATGTGGGGGGGGGTAGTGTGTGTGTGTGTGTGTGGGGGGGGGGGGGTAGTGTGTGTGTGTGTGTGTGTATGTGGGGGGGGTAGTGTGTGTGTGTGTGTGTGTATGTGGGGGGGGGGGGTAGTGTGTGTGTGTGTGTGTATGTGGGGGGGGGGGTAGTGTGTGTGTGGGGGGGTAGCATGTGTAGTAGTGTGTGTCTCGCCTACATTGTCACAATATAGTGTGCATTTGGTCTGACTTTTTTATTTTTATTTTATTTTTTGTTTTGTTTTGTTTTTTGTTTTTTTTGTTTTTTTTTTGGTTGTTTTTCAGAAAATGCAAAGGTATACTGCAGACCCCTTTAAGGAGGAGGCCTTCCTCTCAACATTTCTCGATTTAGTGGAGTCGCACAGCAATCTGTGGGATACAAAACACCCCCAATATCCAAGCCGTGCTGCCCGGAAGAAGACACTGGAGACAGTTTTGACGTTTGTGAAAACCCGACTCCCCCAGGCAGACACTGAATTTGTGAACACCAAAATTAAGAACCTGCGTAGCGTGTATAGGCGGGAGCAAAGAAAGATCCTAGAGTCCCAAACATCAGGATCAGCAGCAGGTCAGGTCTATGTACCTAGGCTGTGGTATTATGACAGGCTGCGTTTTCTGGATGACACGTCAGAAGCCAGGCCGTCACTTTCGACTCTTCCGTCTACCCGTCCCTCCACCCTTCCCTCCGCCTCAGGTGAGCCATCCCTGGAAGATCCAGACCCTTCCTTGCTGGACGAAGTTGATGCGCCCAGCTGGAGCCAGGTATATTTTATTTTCTAAAGTTTGGATTGCTCAAATATTAATGATGTCAAGTTCAATGTTTGAATTGCTTCCAAATCTAGGATTTCATCACAAATTAAATTAGATAGAAGGATACAGTAGTTTACACAAATGTGGCTCAAATCTTGGTGAACTGATGGAAAAATGATGGTGTCAAAATGATAGCCTTTTGTATTTCAAGACAAATGTATTTGCAAGTGAGAACTGTAAAATTGTTAGTGATTGATGATTTCTAAATATAGACATATTTTAGTTATTGATTGCTTTGTTTTTTTACACAGGATGAGCTCACCCAGGAGGAGGCCGGGACCAGTGGTATGGAGGAGGAGGCCGTGACCAGCCACACGCAGGAGCTAGCTGGGCCCAGCAGGAGCCGGACTGAAAGCCAGGTCCCTCCCCTCCGCCTAGCCAGCAAAAGGCCCAGGAGGATGGGCCGTACAGAGGAGGAGTCCTTGGTGCTGATACGGCAAGCCACACAAATTTTGTCAAAACCCCCCAATCCGGAGGAGGCCTATGCCACTTATCTGGCTAGCAAGCTACAAGAAATGGACAAACCACAACGAAACTTGTGTGAGGCAATCTTTTTTGATGCCATCCAACGGGGTCTGAAGGGTGAGCTCACACCCACCACTAAGCTTTACAACACAGACCCTACTGCTCCTCCTCCTCCTCCTCCTCCTCCTCCTACCACAACTCCACCACCAGAGGCACAGCCTCCAGCGACGCGTGGAAGGAAGGCTAGACGGAAGAGTCACAAGTGAGGCCGCGTACACACGCGGGGACTGTTCGCCCAACTTTGTCCGTCAAACAGTTTCAGCGGACAGTCCGCTCAAAATTAGCATGGACGGACTTGCCCACACACGACGAACGAACAGTCCGCTGAAACCGTGCGCGATGACGTGAACGGCACGTACGACGGGACTAGAAAACGACGTCCTATACACTGCAATGCAAACTTCGGCGTGTAAATCCTTTCTGAGCATGCGCGGAACTTAGTTTGACGAACAAGCCTACACACGAGGGAACTGTCCGCTGAAAGCCCACACACGAGCGGACTGTCCGCCGAAACACTGTTCAGCGGACAAAGTTGAGCGAACAGTCCCCGTGTGTGTACGTGGCCTGACTGCCTGGCTTCAGTCTGCTCTGAAAGAAGACGCAGGCTGTTGTAGTACCACAGTCTGGGGACATAGATCTCATCTGCTGCTGTTCCTGGTCTTTGGGATTCTAGGACCTGGTTTTGCTCCCTATGTACATGCTACGCAGGTTCGGAATTTTGGTTTCCACTCACTTGATGTGTGCCTGGGGGACAAAAGGCTTCACAAACGTCAAAATTGTCTCCAGTGTTGCCTCCCTCTTGATTTATTTTGGTTCTGAGGAAAAATAAAAATGTATTATTTACAAAAAATCTTGTATGTTTTTTTTTTTTTTTTTTTCAATATTTTTGTATAATTTTGGCTTAAAAAACAAACTTTATTTGTGAGTAGGCAGATACATGTCAAAAGACTCTGAGGGTTATTTACAAAACACACGTTCATGTAAATATGCTAACTTCAAGTGCAATTTTTAAAGCACTGCAAGTGCACTTGGAAGTGCAGTCGCTGTAAATTTGAGGCTTAACATTTGAAATGAGGGGAAGCTCTGCTGATTTTGAACATGCAATCATGTGTAAGCTAAAATGCTGGTTTGGGTATCTATCTATCTATCTATCTATCTATCTATCTATCTATCTATCTATCTATCTATCTATCTATCTCTACTTGCATAGTCCTGCTTGGCCAAAAAAAATGCAAGTCCATCTTGTTTCAAACCCCACACAAAAAAAAAAAAAAATATGACAATAGTAGTTCCAAAAATATATAGTAATAGATAAATTCTATATATTTTTTTTTCAGAAATAAAAATATATATATAAATTTTTTTATTTTTTTTTTATTTTATATATTTTTTTTTTTAAGATAGACACATATATATATATATATATATAATTTTTTTTTTTTTTTTTTAGAGGGTTTTTTTTTGTTTTGTTTTTTAATTTGGAATATATTTTTTCTATAATTGGAAGATTAATCATAGGATGAGGATGAATAAAAACATGTAGTATAACTCTGTGTGAATATAAGCAGCAAAGCTACTTCACTTTTCTTGCATTACGAAGAAGAAAAGAACGGGCTATATTAAAAAAACACAAAATTAGCAGCATGACGAATATGCTAGCTTCAATGCGAACACTAGTTTTACAAGACCGAGCACTTCCGCCCTGTAAATTCTTTCTGAGTATGCGCGGAACTTAGTTTGACGAACAAGCCTACACACGAGCGGACTGTCCGCTCAAACAAAGTTTCAGCGGACAGTTTTTCGGAAATTCCGAAAAACTTTGTTCAGCAGACTGTTCGCTGAAACTGTCCGCTGAAAGCCCACACACGAGCGGACTGTCCGCCGAAACACTGTTCAGCGGACAAAGTTGAGCGAACAGTCCCCGCGTGTGTACGCGGCCTGAGATTTGGATCCCATTTTCGTATACACAAGCCTAGGCACTGACTTGTCTAATCTACCAGAGATTTCTGTGAAGATAATATGTTCCGCCCTACATAGATACAAGCTAGATTAAAAATATTCATAATTACAATATTTTACAGCTCTTAATGGAGATTTCACATAAACTCATAAGGCAACAAGTCTGTTTGCATTAGCACTTGAAAGACCCACATCAAAGAAAAAGGTGGACTTCTCCTTGCTCCTCATCTGGGATCTCCAACCCTATTATACCTCCAGTCCTCTCGAAAACCTGCACTGAGAGGAATGAAGGTATAGCAATAGGTGTCCCAAGTACTTGCAGCCAGTCTGCTAGCAGTACACCACCATCTGATTTTAGCAGGCAAATTTCCCTAGCCCAGTTGCTAAAATGTAAAAAGAAATTTGGTCCCAGCCATCCACATGCTCAGCGTCTGAATTCTAGCTTGGCTAGCACTGCAACTACTGCCTTTTCAGCTGGTAGACTCTGCCCCCTTTCGTGAATTTGTGGAATGTGCTGTACCTCAGTTGCAAGTTCCAAAACGCCATTTCTTTGCAGGGAAGGCCATTCCAGCTCTCTACCGGCATGTGGAGGGCAATGTTTTTGTCTTGTGGGACAGGGAGGTCAGCAGTAAGGTGTATATTACCACTGACTCATGGTCTAGCAGGCATGGGCAGGGATTTTACCTTTCCTTCACAGTGCACTGGGTAACTCTGCTGGCACCTGGGAAGGATGCAGGACAGGATTCAGGAGCTTGTTCCACCACCATGCCTCCAAAATGCTAGCAGTGATTCTGACACAGCTCTCTCCTCCACCCCCTCCTCCTCTTCTTCCTCTATGGCTTCTTCTGCAGATTTGTTCTCTGAACCAGCAGTGCTCCATAAGCATTCAAGGGGCTACGCAAGCACTTAGGAAAAAAGATGCCATGCAATACATGAGTTGGACTGCTTAGTGGACTGGGCCACAATGGGGTAGAGAATCTGTCAGCTCTGCAGGGGCAGGCTCAGAGGTGGTTGACACCACACCAGCTTCATCCAGGAATGGTTGTATGCGACAATGGCACCAACCTTCTCTCCGCCCTCTGACAGGGACACTTGACCCATGTTCCATGTTTGGCACACATCCTGAATTTGGTGGTGCAGCGGTTCTTGAGCAGTTACCAAGGCTTACAAGATCTCGTGAGGCAGGCCAGAAAAGTCTGTGGTCATTCCCACCAGTCATACTGCCAGTGCTCAGCTGGCAGCTGACATTGAAAAGGAATGCAACCTGCCAACCAACCGCCTCATTTGTGACATGTCCACCAGGTGGAACTCAATGTTGGCAATGCTACAGCAGCTGTACATGCAGCAGAGGGCCATCAATGAGTACCTGTGTGAGTATGGCACCAGGACAGGGTCAGGGGAGCTTGGCTTCTTTTCACCATGCCAGTGGCTACTGATCAAGGATGCATGCTGTCCTGTCACCATTTGAGGAGGCCACGAGGATGATGAGCAACAGCAATGCATGCATCAGTGATACTGTCCCTCTTGTCTTCCTTTTGGAGCACACGCTTCATGGAATAATGGACAGGGCACTTGAGGCAGAACAGCGGGAGGAAGAGGAGGACTTCCTTCCTCCTCTCAGGGCTCCCTTTATCCAGATATTATTCCTGCAGGCCCGCCAAACACACAGGAAGAAGAGGCTGTGGAGGAGGATTGTGTCAGCATAGACCTGGAAGATAACACTCAGCAGCAGTCTTCAAGGGATGGTTTTCAGTCCCCAGAAACCCAAGGAGCTGTACGTGGCTGGGAGGAGGTTGTTACGGATCATGTGATCCTTAGTGACCCAGAGGACTCCGAATTGAATGCCTTTGCAGTATCAGGGAGGCCATGCAGCGGTAAGGACCCTAGAATTTGTGATATCAAAGAGCAGGATCATTACTGGCTGGTAACCTTTCTTAATCCACGTTACAAGGGTAAAGTTGCAGAACTCATCCTGACTTCGCAAAGGGAGCAGAGGATGAAAAATCTTCAGGAGGCCTTGAAGAAAGGTTTGTGCAATGCATTTCCAGACCCTGCGAGGTTAAAATTTCCTGGTGCTGGACAACGTGTTGCTGAGGCTTTGTTCAGTCAGAGGAAGAGCAGTGGAGAAGGTGGCCGGCTGACCGATGCCTTTAGACAATTTTTCAGTCCTCAGCGCCAAGGTCTGATCGGTTCAAGCAACCATCGCAAGCATCTGCATTACATGGTGCAGGAATATCTAGGGGCAAGAGCAGACTTGGAGACCTTTCCAACAGAGCATCCACTGGGTTACTGAGTCTTGAGGCTGGACCACTGGGCAGAACTAACTCAATATGCAATTGAGCTACTGGCCTGTCCTGCATCCAGTGTTCTTTCTGAACACACATTCAGTGCTGCTGGAGGTTTTGTAATGGATCATAGAGTGCACCTGTCCGCAGACTCCGTTGATAGGCTCACATTCATAAAAACGAATCAGTCTTGGATCAGCAGCAGCTATCAAGCACCTAATGCTGATGTAACTGACTGATTTTTCTGTGGATGTGGGATCCCTTGAAGACTGCCTATGCTGAGTGACTATCTTATTCCTCCTCAATCTTGATGATGCTAGCTTCCAACAATATTTTTGGTTTAGGGCACCACCACCACTGCCTAAGGTCCAATTTTTCTGTCCTTGTTTAACAGGGACATGTAATTACAATTTTTGATCTAATATTTCACAGCAGGGCCCGTTCCTGTGTCCAACAAGAGTATCTGTGAGGGGTTACAGTGTTTCAAAAGGTTGTTCCGGTAAAGCAGACAATGATTCAAAAGGTTGTTCCTGTAAAGCGGACAAAACCAAATTCAGATCCCATGGGCACACAGGAGGTTTGACTGGCATATCTAAGCGAATTTTCCCCTGAACAGAGGCCCGGACTAGGGAATTTGAAGCAAGTGGCTTCTGTGAAAATACTGACAAGGCCGAAATTTGGACCTTGATAGTGCTCAAAGTCAAATTCATTTCTATGCCCAACTGAAAAAAGGCAAAGATCCTGCTAATGGCATACTTTGTAGGATGCCACACCCTGGGTTCACACCAGGAAACATATGCTTTCCAGATTCTGTAGTAAATGAGCCTAGAGGCCGGCTTCCTGGCAATAACCAGTGCCACGTACCTTACAGTGGAGTCAGACTGCTGAGGGTGGCCTCTCACACGGTTCCGGTCTCCACGCCCCTGAGGATGGGGACAGGGCGCGTGAGGACACGAAAGGGTGCAGGTGCCTGAAGGTGGAGGTAGCAGACCTTGGAGATGCTGGGTCCTCACGGTAGAAGAGATGTTGTAGGTAGGCACCGGAAGATCAGCAGGTGTGCAGGAAGCACTGCGTGTCTGTAACAGGCAAGGTCGGCAACTGGCAGGCAATGCGGTACAATAACAGGAGGCAGGTGCGTAATCAGGAACAAGCAAGGGTCTGGCAACGTGCAAGCAAACGAAGTACAGATTCAGGAGACAAGCCAAAGTCGAAGTCCAAGCCGGGGTCAAAGGTAGTCCAGGAGATAGTAGCACAGGGTATCCAAAGAGCGGGTGTCAGGAACGGGTCACAGGAACAAGGATCACGGGAGCAAGGTCACAGGAGCAAGGTCACAGGAGCAAGGTCACAGGAGCAAGGTCACAGGAGCAACGATCAGGTCTACAGGAGTAGCTGAAGACGATCCAGCACTGATGTCAGGCCAGGATCCTGTTTATATAGAGGGGAGTGAGCCAGGATTGGTGGAAGTGGCCGTCCGTGCGTGAATACGTACATCCGTTCAGTTTGCGCGGGTGTCTTCGCGTGTTCGGATTGGCGTACGTCCACGTGTTCGGATTGGCGTACGTCCACGTGTTCGGATTAGCATACGTCCGTTCGTCCTGGAATTCGTACGCCTCTGACGGGGACACCGCGCATGCCGCCTGGAACGAAGGGAAACTGTCGCTATACGGGGACGGGCATACGTATGGTGAGTTCCCTGACAGTGCCCCCCCCTTAAGGGCAGCCTCCGGGTGCCCCTTAGAACCGACCTTTGAGAGCGATGAAAAGCCCGTATAAGCCTCTGGGCATGAAGATTTGCTTCGGGTTCCCAGGAATTTTCTTCAGGGCCAAAGCCTTTCCACTTAATCAAGTATTGGTTTTGTCCTTGACGCTTCCTGTAATCCAGAATGGCTTCGATTTCAAACTCCTCCTCCCCGTCTACCAATATAGCTTCTGGAGGGCTTAACTCCCGACCTGGAAAGGAATTAGGTACATCAGGCTTAAGTAGAGAAGTGTGAAATACAGGATGGATTTTAAATGAGCCGGGGAGTTCAAGTTCATAGGCTACTGAATTAATTTTCTTCTTAATTGGAAAAGGTCCCAAATATCTGGGTCCCAATTTTTTAGAGGGACACGCCAGTTTTAGGTTTGCAGTTGACAGCCACACACGATCACCGATTTTTAAATCCAATTCCCCCCTTCTCTTCCTGTCAAAAAAATTTTTATCGTCCTCCTGAGCCTTAGAGAGGGTTTCTTTAAATGCCTGATTGTTGATAACAAAGAAATTCAGCCTATCCTGGACGGCTGGTACAGGAGAATCCGGTAAGGATGTTGGCAGGAAGGAGGGATGGAACCCATAGTTGGAGTAAAATGGTGACTGGTTTGTGGCGGAATGAGTAGAGTTGTTAAATGCAAATTCTGCCAAGGGTAGTAACGAAGCCCAATCCTCCTGAGAAAAAGAAGTGAAACAACGTAAATATTGTTCTAACGTTTGATTAGTGCGTTCAGTCTGCCCGTTTGTTTGGGGATGGTAGGCTGAAGAGAAATTTAACTTGATACCCAGAGCTTCACATAATGATTTCCAAAATTTTGACGTGAATTGGACTCCACGATCAGAGACAATATCACCGGGAATTCCATGGAGTCTGACAATTTCTTTAATGAATACTCTGGCTGTCTCGGTTGCAGATGGAGTTCCCTTCATGGGGATGAAATGTGCCATTTTGGAAAAGTGATCCACCACCACGAAGATAGAGGAGAATCCTTCAGAGGGGGGAAGCTCAACAATAAAGTCCATTGCGATCTTATCCCATGGTTTTTCAGGGATAGGTAATGGCCTCAACAATCCCCAAGCTTTATTCTTGCTGTTTTTATTCCGGAGGCAGGTTGAACAAGAGCTAACATAGTTCCTGCAATCTTTCGCAAGGTTTGGCCACCAGAAATGCCTTTGAACTAAACTTATCGTCTTGTGACCCCCAAAGTGACCCGCCAGGGGATAGTCATGACAAGCCTGTAGAACGGAAGTGCGAAGATTTTGAGGAATGAATAGTTTACTTCCTCGCCAGAGAAGACCATCTTTTTCTTGGAGGTTAATATCTGGAGGGACTGATGCACCTTGAGACGACTGCCGAACCTGTGACAGAAAACTGGTTTGTGTTAATAGAAAGTTCCCGGCTTGCAAAATGGTGTCTGGAGGGGATGAGGCTTCGGTTTCAGAAAACATACGGGATAATGCGTCGGGTTTACTGTTCTTGGATCCTGGTCTGTAGGTTATGTGAAAATTAAAACGGGAGAAGAAGAGAGCCCATCTTGCCTGCCGGGGCCTGAGACGCTTAGCTGTTCTGAGATATTCCAAATTTTTATGATCTGTAAAAATTAATACTGGATGTGTTGCCCCCTCAAGTAGGTACCGCCATTCTTCTAAAGCCAGTTTGATTGCCAGGAGCTCCCGATCTCCCACATCGTAGTTCTTTTCTGACGTATTTAGTTTTTTGGAAAAGAATGCTACAGGATGCATTAATGATTTAGGTCCTTGGCGTTGGGACAGAATGGCGCCTACAGCGTTCTCTGAAGCTTCCACTTCCAGAGTGTAAGGTAGAGCAGGATCAGGGTGTTTGAGTATTGGGGCCGACGTGAATAGCCCTTTTAGTTTGTCGAACGCAGCTTGGGCCTCGATGGACCATCGGAAGCGGTTTTGTTTGCTGGTGAGTTGCGTGATGGGAGCTATAACACTGGAAAAGTTTTTAATGAACTTTCTATAAAAATTAGAGAATCCAATGAAGCGCTGTACCCCTTTCTTATCAGTTGGAGGTGGCCCGGATAAAATGGCTGAAACCTTTTGAGGATCCATCTCTATTCCCTCCGTTGATATTACCAGACCCAGAAAGTGAATGGTCCGTCGCTCGAATTCGCACTTCTCGGCCTTGGCGTAGAGCCCATGTTGTCTTAACCTCAGGAGAACTTGTTTCACATGGTCACGATGGGTTTCTAGAGAGTCTGAGAATACCAAAATGTCATCTAAATAAACAATTACAAACAAATCCAAAAAGTCCCTGAAAATGTCATTAACAAAATGTTGAAAAGTAGCTGGTGCGTTGCAGAGTCCGAATGGCATGACCAGGTACTCAAAGTGGCCAAAACGTGTCCGAAAGGCCGTTTTCCATTCGTCCCCCTTACGGATTCTGATTAGATTATAGGCCCTCGTAAATCCAGTTTCGTAAATACTTTGGCTGATCGAAGTCTCTGGAATAATTCTGGAATCAATGGGAGGGGGTAGCGATTTTTAATCGTCACTTTATTTAAATCCCTGTAATCCACACATGGGCGGAGCGAATGATCTTTCTTTTCAACGAAAATTATTCCAGCACCGGCTGGGGAAGAGGAATGTCGAATAAATCCTTTCTTGAGGTTCTCATTGATGTATTCTTTGAGGACCATGAGTTCAGGTTCCGATAGAGGGAATATCCTCCCGAATGGAATTTCGGCTCCAGGTAGTAACTCGATTGGGCAATCGTAGACCCGATGAGGAGGGAGTGTGTCTGCCTTTCTTTTGTCAAACACGTCCAGGAATCTGTGGTATGTGACTGGGACCAACCTCTGGAGCTCAGATGTAGAACCCGAACAGGCAATGACCGGAACCAGGTGGTTTGAGGTCCTGACACAATTTTGGAGGCAGTAAGTGGATCAAAACACGACCTCACCGGTTATCCAGTTTATTTGGGGATTATGGGCTTGTAGCCATGGCATTCCTAAAATAATTGGGAAGAGTGGTGAAGAAATGACATCCAGGCAGATTAATTCTTGGTGATCGGATAGAATGTTGGCAAGTAGTGGCTGAGTCTCATGGGTAATAGGACCTGATCTGATGTTGGATCCATCTGCTAACCTTATAGAAAGTTGGCGTTGCTTGGGTACCAATGGAATGTTGTGTTGTAGAATGAGAGTATGGTCAATAAAGCAACTACAGGCGCCCGAATCAATTATAGCCTGGACCTGGAGTGTTCCTCCTGGAAGCTGTAAGGAAAAGGGAACAGCTATATGAATTGATTTTGTCAGAGGTAATGCATTGGATACAAGAGGTGAGTCTTTGAACTTACGAATCTTATTTGGACATGTATTCGCATAGTGACCAGTTTCCCCGCAGTAAAGGCAAAGGTTATTCTGGCGCCGGCGTAGCTTCTCTTCAGGAGACAATGGTGAGTGAAGTAGCCCTAATTGCATTGGCTCTGGAGCTTCGGAAATGGGAGCAGGTGTGGAAGCAGGAGGATAATTCGGAGCCTTGGGTAACATCCAAGTGGGGCGAAACTGGCCAACTCTTTCAGACCTCCGTTCCCTAAGACGGCGGTCAATTTGGATCGATACCTGTATGAGGTCTTCCAAGGAACTGGGAACTTCGATACGGGCCAACTCGTCTTTTAATGATTCAGACAATCCGATGCGGAATTGGTAACGTAGGGCGGCGTCGTTCCATTGAGTGTCAGAACTCCACCGCCTAAAGTCCGTCACATAATCCTCTACAGGTCTGCGACCCTGACGCAGGGCATGGAGACTGGCCTCAGCAGTTGTGGCACGCTGAGGATCGTCGTATAATTTAGCCATCTCATCCAGAAAAGAGTCCATGGTATCAAGTAGGCTGGCCTGTTCCAAGAGGCGATGGGCCCAGGTCTGAGGTTCCCCCAGAAGCAAGGAGACGATGAACCCTACTTTTGTGCTTTCCAAGGAGAAGGTGCGAGGCTGTAGCAGGAAGTATAGTTGGCATGCATTACGAAAAGCACGGAATTTGCTGCGATCTCCGGAAAATCGCTCTGGAGTAGGAACTCGAGGCTCCGGGGATGGCACCACTATTGCAGGCATGGATGCTGGGGTTGCCGGACTGGCGGACCGAGATGCTGTAGCCCCTTGGGAGGCAGTAGTGTTTGGAGTTAATGTCTCCACCCTCTGCTCGAGTTGATGGTAACCATCCTGCAGGCCTTGAACTGCTTGGGTAAGGGCAGAGATTTGTTGGCACAGAGCTTCCAAAGGTGAGGCCCCCCTGTCTGACTCCATGTTTCTGGCTGGATCGTACTGTTACGTACCTTACAGTGGAGTCAGACTGCTGAGGGTGGCCTCTCGCACGGTTCCGGTCTCCACGCCCCTGAGGATGGGGACAGGGCGCGTGAGGACACGAAAGAGTGCAGGTGCCTGAAGGTGGAGGTAGCAGACCTTGGAGATGCTGGGTCCTCACGGTAGAAGAGATGTTGTAGGTAGGCACCGGAAGATCAGCAGGTGTGCAGGAAGCACTGCGTGTCTGTAACAGGCAAGGTCGGCAACTGGCAGGCAATGCGGTACAATAACAGGAGGCAGGTGCGTAATCAGGAACAAGCAAGGGTCTGGCAACGTGCAAGCAAACGAGGTACAGATTCAGGAGACAAGCCAAAGTCGAAGTCCAAGCCGGGGTCAAAGGTAGTCCAGGAGATAGTAGCACAGGGTATCCAAAGAGCGGGTGTCAGGAACGGGTCACAGGAACAAGGATCACGGGAGCAAGGTCACAGGAGCAAGGTCACAGGAGCAAGGTCACAGGAGCAAGGTCACAGGAGCAACGATCAGGTCTACAGGAGTAGCTGAAGACGATCCAGCACTGATGTCAGGCCAGAATCCTGTTTATATAGAGGGGAGTGAGCCAGGATTGGTGGAAGTGGCCG